>NC_051405.1:40641299-40641889 GCF_015228065.2 Penaeus monodon
ACAGCTCTAATTCGACATCTATGCCCCTTCCTTCGGCGACTCACCCTGGAAAGAGATCGCTGGAGGGCCGCTCTTCTTCAATCGATTCCAAGGACGCTCATGGTCCGTATTCGAACTTAATCGTTGATTTAATGACTAATTGGATAAATTTTTAATGGCAAGTTGATGTCCTATAAATGACGCATGTCGACGTTATGTCATTCAAATGCTCTACCTTTCTCTTACCTTTTTTTACGGACATGATTGAGATGCGTTAACCTTTTTCGTTCTAAGGATAATCGACCATGTTTTCGATGTGGGAATCCGTCTTTCCTTGTGCAATTTTTGATATGGTTCTATCTACGCAGTTGTCTGCTCTGAGGTGTGTTTTGCCAGTGCGGACATTCGCTTCGATATTAAGATGTCTAATTTATTAATAATCACACAGTTATAGAGCTTCACCTGCTGGACCTCAACTCTTAACAGCCTTTGCACATCGCCGGGGCCATGCGAGCCACCTCGCCCTTTTATCTTTCTTCTCGTGCACCGTGCTTGCAAAATGTTGCTGTATTTTCTTTAGTAAAAAATGTATTGTTATTGATCTTCGTTAC
>NC_051405.1:40642178-40643640 GCF_015228065.2 Penaeus monodon
ACCTGAAAGTATTTTCTCAATTCTTCCTCAATTTCCCTTAGCCCCGTGTCTTTAAAAACGCTTTAGTGTGGTTGCCAGCAAAGACCGAGATAAGGTCAGCCACCGTGTCATTATGTACCAACGTCAAAGTACAGAATCACAAGCTATGTTTAGGTTTGCTAAAGGCAAGCACAATAGTTAGGTTATGCATGTTTAAACACTCATCTAAATCTTATTCGGCAATTTCGCGTTATTTCTGCTTTGCAGGGAGTGAGATTAAAATCAATCTGGTCCCATCGTTTGCCGCAATACAAGACAAACGATAGGCATTACAAATCCCTTTTCGTCTGCCGTTGTTGGGCATCACAATGGCGGTTGTGACGAATTGTTTAAAACAAATATAAAATTTCTATGGTATGCCTTAGCGTCCTGTTTTCAATTTCGGTAACTGAAGGGCTTCTATTCAACATATCGACGGAAACGCTCTAACTTGTTGCCGCAAACTGCCTCACATGGAGCCGGGCAAACCCAACTGCCGCTTGGACCATGCGGGTGAAAGTCGATATGGCGGACTTAAATATAGAAAACCATTGAGGATTCGCCTAGTCTAATTAAATTCAGATCCGTAATAATCATCTACAAATCTAACGACACATTTGGTCAGCGCGCCTTGCCGAACATTACAAGAAAACGATGCACTAATGGAATGGAGCAATAGCAGTCTTTAGGCGACGGAGAGTTTTATAATCATGATAAAATTCCCGTCAAGATTATCCAAACAATCTTTGTTTTTAACTCCCATGGGGGCCCCCCATCCGAATTCTGGTAATGCTTGCAGCTTGAATGTATGAGATACGTTTTTAGATTTCCGGTCACCCTTTAAAAAAGAAATAATAATCGACCTTGTTTAACCAAATGTTTTTACTGGTATTTCGCTTCACTTTGCCATCGTGTTACTCGACTTCGTTGTTTTGTCTGCAAGACTCAAAGGCAAAACGTAATGCAAAAGTTTTGTCATAGTATCTCAGGAACGGCAATACGGCATTGGGGCATTGTTTCTTTTCTTATGTCGTAAATCGATTTTACAAACGTGAAAATGGAAGGTGGGATTCGGGAGTTCTTAGTGTGTGATTTTTTTTTTTTTCGTTTTCGTTTATCTCCAGGAAAAAACCATTTGAATTATGGGAAAAAAAATCTCTTTAAATTTTTTGTGAATTTAGGAGGGTACAGTCGTCTTTCTTATTAATATGATCCTAATTAGACTGCACTGTCAGTAGGATTTAGAAATTATATTAGTCATGTATGGTATCCGTTAGTTATTTTGGTGTTAGTTATGCACTTATGTCCGTATAGTTTTCAGTCCTACGTTTCGATGAGTAAATCGTGAACTATTATTAAATATTTATATGATTATAAAGAGGGTCCTGTTTTAGTCTTCATTTTGTATACAAGCGGATAAACAAAGGTAGTTACATCTATCTCT
>NC_051405.1:40653619-40655235 GCF_015228065.2 Penaeus monodon
GTCTGCCCATTCTTTAGCCTTGAAAACGTCAGATTTCAGTTTTCAACTGAAAAGTACATTGTTTTAAATATAGAAAACAATCCCTTGTGCACTGTTCTATCAACACTCGGTTAACTGTGCTTAGTATAGCTGCAAGATTTCCTTCTTTTCAACATTATACGTATTCATATTCCATTGACAAAATAAGTGCGACTTTAAAATACAAAACGAAAATTTATAGTGTTTCCATGTTGTAAAATGCGCCGTTGCAGACGCTGTTATTTTCACGTGGATTATTCCATTCTTACGTAAAAATACGCGACACTGTAAAAGAAATAAATATTACAGAAGTAAACATCTCGGAGCAGTGCACATCGTTCCCAATGACCGGAACTGTTTTATAAGTGGAATGGTTAATAGCACATAATCTTCTCGTCTCCGTCTCCGTAAACCAGTGCCAACTATACGCTACTCGCATAAAATCACATTGCGTCGTAGTTTTGGTAAATTTGGCCTCTCGTTAATGTGTTGTTGGAAAGGTAAATCTTTTGCTTTCGAAAGTTATCGTTGATGTTTCATCAACTCGGTTTGCAGAGATATACTTTGTGATATTTATCTGTTCACATCCTAACCTATGTGCAATGTAAATTTTGAGCATATAATATAAAAGTACCACATTTTCTTTAGTTTTCCTTTTCAGGTATTTCAAAAGGGAGATATGCAAGTGCGCAGTATCATCATGAAATTTTAGTTATTTTCCGTCAAATAAAATTTGGTGTTACGTATGTTGCTAAATGATGATGAAACGTTAGAAAGAAATGAAACTCTCATTGACAAAATCACAAATTAACCTAAGAGATCGCTCTGGCGCAGTCAACACGCCGGATGTCGCATGGGATTTTTGGTCTTGCGATTCTCGATGTTAGCGTGTTTAAAAAAGTAGGATAAAATACTTACACTTTTGTTACTGCCCTGGTCTTTAGAATAAAATAGTCGTATTAATATTCTTGTTAAATCGTAACTTTGCGTCACTGACAGTAATGGTAGTAGGTTTGTAGCATGATTCGGCGAGGAAGAAGGAACGCAATGTTGGGGTGGCGTCGGGCTGTGTTGGCGTGGTAGCGGCAGGGGTGTCAGGAGTGTAGTGCGTAGTACGATGCTAGGCTTTGTCGGCGACGGGACTGTGCGAGGTAAGACCGCACCAATCGTTCAGCGGACGCCCCGTGTTGTAGTGTGCCCTCCGAAAAAAAAAAAAAAAGTCTGTTGGGCTTCTTGTATGACTCTGTAGAACTTTGTGTAAAATAAGAAGTCATCATTAAATTCGCAACCTATGTACGGCGAATTGTTACTTGTAGAAAGTGTGATGATATAGATGACGGCGAGTCATGTGGCCTGACAAGACAACCATGGTGCGCCGTTTGCCGCCACCGCAACTTCAGTTCGTGATATTTCACAAATATACATCGATCTGAATGGGTAGGGAGCCATGCCATTATATATAATCTCCAACAAAAGTTGTCTTAGCGTAAACCAATACGAAGCAGTAGAACTGAGCAAAGCTAAAGTTAACATAGTATTACTAACCCTCATCAGGTCTCAGCAGTTTACCACTTGGAGGGTTGAATAAGTTAGGTATC
>NC_051405.1:40668891-40669497 GCF_015228065.2 Penaeus monodon
TCCCACGAGTTACTGTAACAGCTCTAATTCGACATCTATGCCCCTTCCTTCGGCGACTCACCCTGGAAAGAGATCGCTGGAGGGCCGCTCTTCTTCAATCGATTCCAAGGACGCTCATGGTCCGTATTCGAACTTAATCGTTGATTTAATGACTAATTTGATTAATTTTAATGGCAAGTTGATGTCCTATAAATGACGCATGTCGACGTTATGTCATTCAAATGCTCTACCTTTCTCTTACCTTTTTTTACGGACATGATTGAGATGCGTTAACCTTTTTCGTTCTAAGGATAATCGACCATGTTTTCGATGTGGGAATCCGTCTTTCCTTGTGCAATTTTTGATATGGTTCTATCTACGCAGTTGTCTGCTCTGAGGTGTGTTTTGCCAGTGCGGACATTCGCTTCGATATTAAGATGTCTAATTTATTAATAATCACACAGTTATAGAGCTTCACCTGCTGGACCTCAACTCTTAACAGCCTTTGCACATCGCCCGGGGCCATGCGAGCCACCTCGCCCTTTCATCTTTCTTCTCGTGCACCGTGCTTGCAAAATGTTGCTGTATTTTCTTTAGTAAAAATGTATTGTTATTGATCTTCGTTAC
>NC_051405.1:40669758-40671161 GCF_015228065.2 Penaeus monodon
ACCTGAAAGTATTTTCTCAATTCTTCCTCAATTTCCCTTAGCCCCGTGTCTTTAAAAACGCTTTAGTGTGGTTGCCAGCAAAGACCGAGATAAGGTCAGCCACCGTGTCATTATGTACCAACGTCAAAGTACAGAATCACAAGCTATGTTTAGGTTTGCTAAAGGCAAGCACAATAGTTAGGTTATGCATGTTTAAACACTCATCTAAATCTTATTCGGCAATTTCGCGTTATTTCTGCTTTGCAGGGAGTGAGATTAAAATCAATCTGGTCCCATCGTTTGCCGCAATACAAGACAAACGATAGGCATTACAAATCCCTTTTCGTCTGCCGTTGTTGGGCATCACAATGGCGGTTGTGACGAATTGTTTGAACAAATATAAAATTTCTATGGTATGCCTTAGCGTCCTGTTTTCAATTTCGGTAACTGAAGGGCTTCTATTCAACATATCGACGGAAACGCTCTAACTTGTTGCCGCAAACTGCCTCACATGGAGCCGGGCAAACCCAACTGCCGCTTGGACCATGCGGGTGAAAGTCGATATGGCGGACTTAAATATAGAAAACCATTGAGGATTCGCCTAGTCTAATTAAATTCAGATCCGTAATAATCATCTACAAATCTAACGACACATTTGGTCAGCGCGCCTTGCCGAACATTACAAGAAAACGATGCACTAATGGAATGGAGCAATAGCAGTCTTTAGGCGACGGAGAGTTTTATAAATCATGATAAATTCCGTCAAGATTATCCAAACCAATCTTTGTATCCCATGCATCGAATTCTGGTTAATGCTGCAGCTTGAATGTATGAGATAAGTTTTTAGATTTCAGGTCACCCTTTAAGAATAATATCGACCTTGTTTAACCAAATGTTTTTACTGTATTCGATGCAACTTTGCCATCGTGTTCCTCGACTTCGTTGTTTGTCTGGCAAGACTTCAAAGGCAAAACGTAATGGCAAAAGTTTTGTCATAGTATCTCAGGAACGGCATACGGCATTGGCATTGTTCTTTTCTTAGTCGTAAATCGATTTTACAAACGTAAAATGGAAGGTGGGATTCGGGAGTTCTTAGTGTGTGATTTTTTTTTCGTTTTCGTTATCCCAGGAACCATTTGAATTATGGGGAAAAAATCCTTTAATTTTTTGTGAATTTAGGAGGTACAGTCGTATTTCTTACTTAATATGATCGCTAATTAGACTGCACTGTCAGTAGGATTAGAAAATATATATATCATGTATGGTATCCGTTAGTTATTTTGGTGTTAGTTATGCACTTATTTCCGTATAGTTTTCAGTCTACTGTTTCGATGAGTAAATCGTGACACTATTATTAAAATTATTTATAATGATTATAAAAGAGGGTCTGTTTAGTCTTCATTTTGTATACAAAGCGTATAAAG
>NC_051405.1:40672334-40673069 GCF_015228065.2 Penaeus monodon
ATCGCTCTGGCGCAGTCAACACGCCGGATGTCGCATGGGATTTTTGGTCTTGCGATTCTCGATGTTAGCGTGTTTAAAAAAGTAGGATAAAATACTTACACTTTTTGTTACTGCCCTGGTCTTTAGAATAACATAGTCTGTATTAATATTTATGTTAAATCGTAACTTTGAGTCACTGACATGTAATGGTAGAGGTTATTTATGCATTATTCGGCGAGAAGAAGGAACGCAAGTGGGGTGCGTTACGGGCTGTGTTGGCGTGGTAGCGGCAGTGGGTGTCAGGGAGTGTAGTGCGTAGTTACGATGCTAGGCTTTGTCGGCGACGGGACTGTGGCGAGGTAAGACGCACCAATCGTTCAGCGACGCCCCGTGTAGTGTGACCTCTCGACGTCTGTTGTGCTTTCTTGTATGACTCTGTAGAACTTTGTGTAAATACGAGTCATCATTAAATTCGCAACCTATGTACGGCGATTGTTTACTTGTAGAAAGTGTGATGTATATAGATGCCGGCGAGTCATGTGCTTGCAAGACAACCCTGGTGCGCAGTTTGCCGCCACCGCAACTTCAGTTCTGTGATATTTCACAAATATACATCGATTCTGAATGTGTAGGGAGCCATGCCATTTATATATAATGCTCCACAAAAGTTTCTTAGCGTAACCCTAATACGAATGCAGTAGAACTGAGCAAAGCTAAACTTTTAACATTATTATTACTAACCCTCATCAGTTTCTC
>NC_051405.1:40676506-40676947 GCF_015228065.2 Penaeus monodon
CAACATCATTACTTAATTGAGACACACTGACAATTCAAAGATATTTATGCCGGACCTTCTTACATCGACAAACATCCAAGACAGTTAGCACGAAGGATTGAGACACACGGGCTGCTAACTACAACATGCTATAGAATCGATGAACCATATGTCACAGCAACACACACCGCATGCCGTACTGCAGAACTTTTAGGCCGGATAATCTTAGCCAGCTCCTATTACCCACTTGGACCCCATATTCTTACCCACACCATGTAGTACAATCAGTGAATATCCATCGCAAAGAACACGCCGCACATGATAACCTAGACTCATTACAGGAACTGAGCCACTCAACGCACCCACATACTACACATCAATGAATCACTAAAATGACTAAAAACCCCAAGAACTACCTAACTCCATCAACATGAACTGTTAACCAATGCTCAACATGAACAC
>NC_051405.1:40681705-40682483 GCF_015228065.2 Penaeus monodon
ATCCCCTTTCTCTCTACTTCTCTCTATTTCTTTTTTATTCTATTTATATATATTCTCTATATTATATAGTTAAAATATATTAAAATATATATATAATATATTTAATATATTATCTTTTTCCTCTTTTTTCTTCTATATAAAAAAATTTTTTTTCTATTTCTATTTACATACTTAAAATATTATATATATATTAATATTCTTATATATCATTATCTTAATCTTTTTTCTTATATCTCTTTCAACTAATTTTATATTATTATATCTTCTCTATTTTTATATTTATTATTTCTATATTTCTTTTTTTATTTTTTATTTTTTATTCCCATTTTTATTTTTATTATCTTTCTTTTTTCTTTCTATTCTTTATTTAATTTTATTTATATATTTTTTATCTTCTATAATTCCTAACTATATTATTCTTATCTTTTTCTATTCTTATATATATATATACTTCTTTTTTATTTCATTATTTTCTAACCCATATTCCCAAAACTATTTATATATATATATACTTATATTTTATAATTTAAACTTTTTTTATATATTTTTATTTTCTTTACTTTTTATTTTCCCCCTTTTTCCCAACATATATATTTTTTATTTTATCTTTTTTTAATAAATTTTTCATTATTAAATTTTTTTTAAAAAATTTAAAAAATTTTTTAAATTTTTTTAAATCCTTTCCTTTTTTATTTTGGGCTGGGCCCCCACTGAAATTTTTTTCGTTGGACCAGTGGTAGGTAGGTCCCCTATTCTTTTCCCCCGGGACCGGCCGGCC
>NC_051405.1:40682583-40682706 GCF_015228065.2 Penaeus monodon
TAGTATTTCCCTGAAACATCCAAAAATTTTCACGATTTCAAAAAATTAAAAATATTTTTTAAAATTTTTATAAAATTTTTTGAAACATATAAGAAATATTTTTTTCATTTTAAATAAGAAACA
>NC_051405.1:40683242-40683950 GCF_015228065.2 Penaeus monodon
TGTTTTTAATTATCGATTCACGTGGTTTCAAGTCTACATCTATGTAGCTCCTCTACAGTATCTCGTCATCATTTTATCAGAGTGACAGTACCCTTTACCACCAGCATCACGTACAGGGGAAGCTTAGCAAGTGTTTCGTGAAGTGCCTCCGTAAGTGTGCTATAAGCTAGGATATGGTACCTGTGTACTGCAAAGACAGCAGAGTGGAGAGACGTTAGAGATATGTAGGAGTAGAGATGATTTCGTCCAGTCCGCTGTAGTTTACCAAAGGTCTGTAGGTTCATCGATGGCCGTTTTGACGATTTTGTTGAATTTTCTTCTTTGTCTTTACTGCTAAAGGATATATGGCGGAAATGTGCATCCATCCGCGGACCATACTTGTTTGCTGGTCTCAGAACTCCCTTGTTAGCCGACAGACTGTGGAAGGATACATCGTTAAGTAGCTGGATCTATGGTTAATTCCGTTTTAAAACTAATGACATGAAAAAAGAAGTAGTTTCGTGACTGGCTCTCTGCCAAGCTGACTATTAATTTGGATGTAACGACCTACCTTACTACTGAGCACAGTAACAAGCTTAAGACGGAGCACTACCGCCCTCAAGATTCCTAATAGGTCTTTAGACTTTTAAAACTCTTATAATAATCAAATTGAATAATCTATGTGGTGTATGTAGGGATTAAAGGGTTAGCTTAAGCAACTTAAAAAGT
>NC_051405.1:40684147-40684398 GCF_015228065.2 Penaeus monodon
ACCATGTTACGTACAACCACCATTAAAATTTCGCATAATTATTATATGCATCTGTATAACCTAATAACAATTTACTACTTACCTGTCTGTGTCTTAGGTCTTCGTGCGGACTTCTTAAGAAAACTATTAAGAAATCCTCATCAGCAGGAAACTGCTTTCTCATAACCTTGAAGCTCACTCCTGGAGCGACGTTACTGCTTGGAAAAATAGATCGTATTCACATCCTATTCAGCACTTAACATAATCTGAAG
>NC_051405.1:40684427-40685245 GCF_015228065.2 Penaeus monodon
TTCATATATTACAGCAATTATAATTTTGTCTTGGGGACTTAAAATATAATTTACTACTAATACTGTAATATACTACGTAATATAAAAGTTCGGCTCTTTCGCCACAGAGGTAGGCTAATTGTACCGCGGGCTAGCCGCTTTCCTGTAGAAAAAAAACATTGTGATTTACTAAGATAATTTCTTGCGTCTTCAGTGCCAGATTTCAACCATTTTTATTAGATATTTATTAGCAAGTCCTTAACGCCCGCGTGCCAGGACGGTATAAACGCGTTATGGAACTAAGCAATTACATTTGTTTACTCAAAAGCTTGATTAAATCAAGAGAAAAATATGGGAAAATTACAATGGCTGCGGTGCTTCTAGCGAAACGCTAAACTATCCCCGCTATGTATATTCTGGCAGGATAAGCCTGCAGCCCATGCTGTTAATAGTTCAGGCTCTCTCGTGCCACAAAAAATATGTTTGGGGAGGTTCTGCCTTGCGGGAGGCTCCATAGACACAGACACAAAACTGCAACAAATAACTTAGCTATGAGCGTTCGGAACTCCTCTCCAACAGAAAGAAAAGGACATTCCGAGCCCCTACTTGGCTTTCGGGAAAATTGCCTCTCTCGACCACCTTGCAGTCGGGCCCAGCGGGCGAGATGACGCCATAATAGCATTTGGATTGTAAACAATGAAAGCTGCGGGCAATTATAAGTGTTAGTAGGTAATTTTAAGTCCCATTCATTGTTCTATCAAAGTTATTTAATGTCTGTCAGTCACAGATGCGTTGGCTATAAATATGAGAAGCAAGAAAACAAATGTGATGTGATTGTA
>NC_051405.1:40686338-40686407 GCF_015228065.2 Penaeus monodon
CACAGATGGTTTTCACCTTTTTAAGCAAAATTATGGAGCACTGCCGGAACGTGTAGTGAAATTTCATAT
>NC_051405.1:40690703-40690829 GCF_015228065.2 Penaeus monodon
TAAAATGTGTTATTATCTGTATGCACACACACATATTAAATTTCACTACTACGTTCGGCATGCTCCAATAATTTGGCTTAAAAAGGTGAAAACATCTGTGAATGAGGGAAAGGGCCCAAATCAATT
>NC_051405.1:40691866-40692696 GCF_015228065.2 Penaeus monodon
TACATCAATCACATTTTTTTTTCTTGCTTCTCATATGTATAGGCAAACGCATCTGTGACTGACAGACATTAAAATAACCTTTGATAAGAACAATGAAGGGACTTAAAATTACCTACAACATCTTAAAATTGCCCGCAACTGTCATTGTTTACTTTCAAATGCTATTATGCGTCATCTCCCCCCGCTGGCCCCGACTGCAAAGGTGGTCGAGATAGGCAAGTTGTCCCGAAAGGCCAAAGTAGGGGCTCGGAATGTCTTGTCTTCTTGTTGGGGGAGGGGTTCCGAACGCTGCATAGCTAAGTTATTTGTTGCAGTTGTGTCTGTGTCTATGGACTCCCGCAAAGGCAAGGAAACCTCCCCAAACCCATATTTTGTGGCAAGAGAGAGCCTGAACTATTTAACAGCAGGGGGTCTGCAGGCTATATCCTGCAGAATATACATAGCGGGGGATAGTTAGCGTTTTCGCTAGAAGCACCGCAGCCATGTAATTCCACCAATATTTTCCTTTGATTTATCAGCTTTGAGTAAAACAAATGTTATTGCTTGTCACATAACGCGTTTATACGGTCCCATGGGCAACGCGGGCGTTAAGGGCTGGGTAATTATATCTAATAAAATGATGAAATCTGGCAACTGAAGACCGCAAGAAATTATATTAGAAATCACAAATGTTTTTTTTTTCTACAGGAAGCGGCTAGCCCGGCGGTACAATTAGCCTACTCTTGTGGGCGAAAAGAGCCGAACATTTATATTACGTAAGTATATACATTATTATTAGTAAATATATTTAAGTACCCAAAGACAAAATTATAATTGCTGTAATAATAATG
>NC_051405.1:40692728-40692977 GCF_015228065.2 Penaeus monodon
CTTCAGATTATGTTAAGTGCTGAATAGGATGTGAATACGATCTATTTTTCCAAGCAGTAACGTCGCTCCAGGAGTGAGCTTCAAGGTTATGAGAAAGCAGTTTCCTGCTGATGAGGATTTCTTATAGTTCTTAGGAAGTCAGCAACGAAGACAGAAGGAACACAAACAGGTAAGAGTAAATTGTATTAGGTTATACAGATGCATATAATAATTATGCGAAATTTTAATGGTGGTTGTACGTAACATGGT
>NC_051405.1:40694419-40695100 GCF_015228065.2 Penaeus monodon
CGTTTGTAACATTTCAGTCTGAACCATGATACTGGTAGTGTTATACACGCTAACGAGGGAACATCCACGTAACAAGTATGAAGACATTGCTTCTCCACGGAACACGGTCGGTAAATATTACCTCCCTGATGCTGTGTTGTTCCTTATGTGACGAGGAGAGCGCCCTAACATGGGAACACCGAGTTTGGTTGTTAATGGAGGAGAGAGGTTGTGTTGGCTACAGTTAAGCGGTTGTAGTTGAGTTGGAAGTGCAGGTTACGCTATTGTTGGTGTCACTTTGGTGTTGGCACAACTGAAAGGCCGGGGAGCAAGGCCCTCGACGTGGTTCTCTCCGCTCTGCTTCTACTTAATCTATCATTCACTATCTTGCCAGAAGTGAACAATGGAGCGCCAGGCAAGAACAGCTCGGCAAGGAAAACAATGACGTAAAAAAAAAACTTTCCCTTTCTGATGGACAAACAAGACCTGAAAACCTCTGCTGTTTGTTTCTCTCTCTCCGCTCCGACTCATTGTCCTGAGGTAAACAAGGACTGCCAGTGTTACCATGATTCTCTATCGTGATCCAATGTTACCATAACTCGTCTCTTTGATTTAGGATTATGATAAGACTTCGTGTTTGATCTATTTTGAGTCGTAACGCTTCCTTTGCCTTTTAGATGACCTTTAGTTTCTGCTATAACC
>NC_051405.1:40695361-40695842 GCF_015228065.2 Penaeus monodon
GGCACGTATCCGGGTTAACGTAACATTGCTCTGCCTTTTATCCTAGCTTACCTTTGGATATGACAAATTTCACTTACATTACCAGAGTTTATATTACTCTAATTTACTCTGAGCGTTGACTTGTTCACTAATCCGGAGACTTCATTTTACTCTATGAAGGATGTTAGTCTTTTATATCGAAATTGTGATGAGTTTGTGTTCTAAATTGAAGGAAAAAAGATAAATATGACGAACGTAACAGAATCTCCAGGAGAAAGGCTTAATATTTGCCAAAGAAAGTCATGTCGTTATTTAAGAGACGAGCGAGGAAGAGAAAGCGAAAATCTTTCAAAATCTGAAAACTGAAATGATATATAGTTAAGTACAGACAGTAAGTGGGGAGGAAAAGGGAAAAAATACTTCATGGCAAGAATTAGACTGTTTTTTACAGTAGCTGAATTCTGAAGTAAACATTTCAGTGAAATAAGGTTTACCTGACTTT
>NC_051405.1:40695909-40696179 GCF_015228065.2 Penaeus monodon
CGCGTTCATACTACAAATATAAAAATTCGCCTGCGTTTTTAACTCATTGCATCAAATGTATACATTCAAAAATTGTAACTTCATGATAAAGTTCACAATGGCAGTTACATGACAGACAGAATTTGCACAAAAACATCTAAAAATTAATAATCATAACAACGGCTGCTCACTTCCGCCCTGAGCACAGTTCACGAAAAAATTCCACTCACGCCGTATTTTCCTGCGACCAGATAGTCTGGTTTCAATACGGGAAATGAAGACGAAATGTTA
>NC_051405.1:40696343-40696519 GCF_015228065.2 Penaeus monodon
TAACTTTTGAACTATCCATTAGATGACATAACATATATTTCAACTAAATAAAAAACAATATTCCTAGTGAAACATGGATTCTTGTATGAACCATGGTCCACAGCATTACGAATTACTATTTAAAAAATATAGGATTAGCCAATAAACGCTAAAAACACAAGGCAATGTAAAGCTCT
>NC_051405.1:40696806-40697661 GCF_015228065.2 Penaeus monodon
TTACCTTGTCAGTGACACATGATATTTGAATACAAGACTAGGCACTGCAATCTAGTTTTTTGATGATTTGCTATACATTTTTTTTTTCATATGTACATGATACTGTTTTTGCTGTCCGATGCCATTGTACTGTACTTTATAACTACTATCCCAGTATAAACACAGTTTTAAAGTAGACGATGAAAGGACGCATACAATAAGGGGAAAGATATATCTTAAAAATATATTTTGATGTTAAGTAACACAGTAAAGGTCAACGTAATTGTGTTGTGTTATGGCTGTCCAGCAAATAAGTATTTTTCCGACCAACTGGAGTTGCCGAACAGTAATATTCCGGATCACAAACTTTAAACCAGTACTCTTATTTGCGTTACTATTGCTTCAGTATAAAATCATGTCTCGCGTAGAAACTAAACGATATCAGGTTTCAACTTTATACATCACACCGAACAAATTTTCGTTTGTATTGTCGTATCCCTTTTTCAGAATATGAACAAATGAAACCTGGATTAATTTGCGTCGTATAAACCACTTTGTATTTTCTCTACAACTTGTAGAGTTCTAAAACCTCCTCAGTATCATACATTCTGTCAACTGTGCCGTTTCCCATACATTCCCCGTGTGTAACGCATGGTGTTTATTCGATCATATGATCATAGATAATCAAATCTCCATGTAGTCATTTTCATATAATAGTCGGATTCAAACCCAGGCATCTCCCTTATTATAATGATAAATATAGGCCTACTTCTATTAATTAATGCGTGACTAGATGTACTGCACTGTATATAAATGTTCATATATTTCAAAAGCAAGACAGAAGCAAGCAATCTCCTGCAACGTCTCCTAAAAAAA
>NC_051405.1:40697691-40698056 GCF_015228065.2 Penaeus monodon
TATAAATGAACGATAATAAAAAAGTAAAAAATTAAATTGATTCAAAAAAAAAAATCACCAAGCACGAAAGCCTCTCCGAGCAATACAGAACAAGAAACTGTCACACAAAACGATCACGTGTATTAAGCACCATCACTTAACGCCCAAACGTACACAGAATCACAACAGATAAAGACCATCGCCTAATTGAAGACACGCGAGCCGGTCTAATCACAGACAGGGGCCGGAAAGCGCAGTCCCGGGCGACCAGCGGAGAGAGAGATTAGCTGTTCTAATTCACAATTACCGCATCTTGAGGAAAGGACTCCCTGTGGTCGCCTGGCGGCCTCGATCCCACGCACAAACGGCCATGCGGGATGGGAACG
>NC_051405.1:40698504-40698645 GCF_015228065.2 Penaeus monodon
AAAATCCAATTAACAATATCCGTGATGAAATCGATTTTTTTATTTGATTTCTTTTATTATGATAATGTGTAGTATGTGTTCGGACCTTCGACTTTGGCTTCGGATGACAGTCTGTTGTTTTAAATGGATAGTTCCTTATTT
>NC_051405.1:40699455-40699793 GCF_015228065.2 Penaeus monodon
TGTTATCAAAACTTATATAGTCGCTTTCCACAAATCTAAGCAAATACCAGCTACTGCATGTACGAGAGGAGAAGATAGGCGGGGGAAGAAAGGGGAGAAGGAGGAAGGGGAGGAGGAAGGGAGGAAGAGGGGAATTAAGAAGTTTTCTTTTTTTTTCTATTTTCTTAAACTACTATTATATATCTTATCTACATTAGCCTTAGTTTCTATGTTTATATGTTCATTATCCGCGGTTCAGCATTTCATACAAGTTTGTTTTCTTTCTTAGAGTCCTCAGCTTGTCTCTCCCGTCCGGCTCGATGATTTCTGAGATCCTGAGGTGCGTTGTGTTGTGTTGG
>NC_051405.1:40700161-40700344 GCF_015228065.2 Penaeus monodon
CGACAGCCATCCACATCAAAGGGATTAATCGGAAATTAAGGTTCGGGGCTCCTTCATCGCAACACTCACTGTCATTATCACCGCTGTTGCTTTGCCTGACAGACGCCCCGCAGCCCTCGGTGGCCTTCACCGCCGTCGCCTTCCCTCGCTTGGCGGTCCCCGGCCTTCGCTTCGCCTGGGCGC
>NC_051405.1:40700934-40701128 GCF_015228065.2 Penaeus monodon
GTATGGCAAATTAGTATAAGATCGGTGATAAACCAGTGCCTTCGAATTAATGAACAGTATCACTGAGTAATACGACATGTAAATGACTATGACAAGCATAAGAAAACAGTGGTTAGAAATACTATTTAAAAAGACGTAACATGATAACCAAAAGGTAATCTGGATTCATTCCATGCGTCGCAAAATCTGTTTTA
>NC_051405.1:40701567-40701704 GCF_015228065.2 Penaeus monodon
GACCAATCTAGACCCGAATTTGTTTATTTTCCATAACAGAAAACTTGTTCACATGGATTCGTAGCAGAAATAAACAACACCAGCAAAAGCCACATAATCAGGTACAGTGAACGTGAAACCCGATCCCTGTACAAATC
>NC_051405.1:40701920-40702090 GCF_015228065.2 Penaeus monodon
TAAGGACGATTTCCGTGGGGCGAAACCGCGCTCGGGAAGTACCAAACACTTTCGAATAGTTCGCCCATTCACAAACTCGATCTTATCTCCGGCTTCTAGCTTTCTTTGTTGATTCGATGCATTGTCGATCGTTTTATGAATGAAAATTAACCAGTGTAGTAATCCTGAGA
>NC_051405.1:40702118-40702325 GCF_015228065.2 Penaeus monodon
CTGTACCTCATCTTTCTTATTAAAGTTTTTGGTTTGTGCTCGTTCTTCAAAGCGTGCATTCTGACGAGCGTTTTAATGTATCGATGCTGGTGGCATCACGCAGCATGAATGATAAATACTGCCACCCATCATCCTCGCATTGGCGAGCTGTCCGCGGAGGAATATAGGGTGGTAGGCCTATGCATTTTGTTCTTGGGTTCCTCATAA
>NC_051405.1:40702545-40702933 GCF_015228065.2 Penaeus monodon
CCCTTATAATCCCATTTTTCTCTTTAAATCCATTTTTCCTTTTTTCTAGTGCCTTTTTCTTAAATTCAGTTTCTTTCTCAGAATTTGTTTTTCTTCCTAGAATTCTTTTTTAATCTATCTTATTTTTCTTTGCAATCAGTTCTCTTCCTTAGAATTCTTTTTTTTTCGCCTAATCTATCTTCTTTCTCACAATCCTTCCTCCTTAAAAAAAAATCGTTTATCTTCCTCATTCTCCATCTCCCTCCTCAAAAATACCATTCTCTTCCTCATGCTCTATCTCCCTCCTCAAAAATCCGTTGTATTTCTCATACTCCCTCTCCCTTCTCGAAAAAAAAATATCTTCCTCATACTCCCTCTCCCTTCTCGAAAAAAAAATATCTTCCTCATA
>NC_051405.1:40702980-40703103 GCF_015228065.2 Penaeus monodon
TTCCTCATAACCTATCCCTTTTAAATCTCCTGTCTGAGGCTCGCTGTTTACCGTGGGCCAAACTTTAAAACACGTCATCAACTCATAATTTCCGGGCCTTTGTTACAACCAGAGGTGTTGATA
>NC_051405.1:40703328-40703471 GCF_015228065.2 Penaeus monodon
AACGAGTTAACACTGAAGCTGGCAAATTGGTCCGAAGACAATAACAGGAGAAAGGAGATGCATGGCGTAATGAATGCAGAAAGAGGAGTAATGAGACAGCAAGAGTTTGAGTGCTTTGTTGCTGATACATAAACGAGGGACCC
>NC_051405.1:40703649-40704258 GCF_015228065.2 Penaeus monodon
CATGGACTCGTTATGTAGAAATGGGTCCATCAGTATAGGCCACAGAAATAATTATCAATGAAAAGTTTAGAAGTATTTTAATATTGCGTTTTTTTGTATCTGCTTTGTCTAAAGGACCAGGGGACCATTCTTGTGCTTTGAGTTCTATGGAAATTTAGTGTTTAAACAAAAGTAATATCCATTAAAATATGCGAATTAAATATCAAATCTTCGTTGAGTTACTCCTCCGTAACTATTAAATTGCATATTTTTTATTGTTTTAGTAATTGTACTAGGTATGATGAAAAAAACTCAAGTGTTGTGTATGGCCGGTGGTTATGTACTGGTACAATTTCGAAGTAGAAAATACCGTAAAAATCGGGCGAAAAAAAGAGGCCACATGACTCGCCAACGTGTGTGTGCGCCATCGTGTAAACAAACCGTGGTATTTAAACTTTGTAAATATCTGATGCGCAAAGAAATTCGGTGGGAGTGATGCCGAAGTGTTCACCGACTGTTTTGCCAATTTTCGTCATTTACCAAAATATTTGATTTTTTGACCGAAAACTATAAACCGGCTCCTTAAGAATGGTTATTTTTATTGACTGAAGGCTTATGAATGTGACAGTT
>NC_051405.1:40704325-40704579 GCF_015228065.2 Penaeus monodon
AAGAATGTATTAGAGTGCTTGGGCATATACATTTGATATGACTTATTCCTGCAATTATAGTCAAACAGGTAAAATATACAATATTTTTATATTAGGACAAGTTGACAGGATGAGTTTTGGATAACACTACAGGATGAATTTGAGAAGGTTGCTGAAAACGAAAGATGTGTTATCGGTGGAGACTTAAATAGGCATGTTGGGAGAGGATCCGATGTTATCAGCCGAGTGCACGGAGGGATGTGTTATGGCGAGGG
>NC_051405.1:40704945-40705163 GCF_015228065.2 Penaeus monodon
AGATCTAAACTCCTGGTGGAATGAAACAGCGGAATTTGTGATACGTGCAGGAAAAGAGATTTTAGGAGAAACTAGTGGAAAGATCTGGAAAGATAAAGAAACTTGGTGGTTCAATGATGAAGTACAACGGGCAATAACGGAGAAGAGGGAGGCTAAGAAGAAATGGGAAATCTCCCTAGCCGAGAGAAATAAAGAAGAATGCAAGACCAAGAATAAAG
>NC_051405.1:40705228-40705305 GCF_015228065.2 Penaeus monodon
AGCAAGGAAGGACAGGGAAAGGCTTTTCAACTGGCGAAGGCAAGGAATAAAAGCACAAAAGATATCGTAATATTAGG
>NC_051405.1:40707178-40707831 GCF_015228065.2 Penaeus monodon
TTTGATATAACACTAGATATACTATAAATGATCTGTGACTGAGTACCTGCTTAAACTGCAGTGCCGTAGTTGTAATGTAGTGTCGTTTTAAAATTCAAAAGAAGTGGATGGGGTATGGTTTCGTTCTTAATTTCATTGGCATGATAAATTACAGTGCATATCAAGACATTAGCTACACATATCCTTTAGCCCCTTAAAAATCACATCTACTATTTACAACTCTGTAGAGGTTTTCAACTTTTATTTTATTTCATAATATCATAAAATACATCGCTATGAATATCTTGTTTTCAGGTTTAATATCACATCCTCTTGGGTTGCCATTACTTTTCGTGAAGAGAGTTTGCCTTCTTGTTAAATAAATCCTTAGCCTGAGTTTTGATAAAATTCCCTTGAGAGATTCTCATCAATTCAACATGACTGCAAAAGTTTCCCGTAACCCACCAACACCTGTAGGATGGTTGTTAAGGTGTGCAGTGGTTGAGAAAACAAGACTTGTACTACCTTCTTTCACTGAATGGTTTGGGTCCTTGAAATTAGACCTGATGGTTTCGTAATTGCATTGCGTGAACTGCTGGCCAATGAAAATTTAACCGGGTCGTCCTCATTCGCCTAACTGGAAAAAGAGGATTAACAAATAAGAAAAAAAGTGT
>NC_051405.1:40707972-40708348 GCF_015228065.2 Penaeus monodon
GACGAAATAAGCACACTTACCAAAAACGTCGCAACAGCATTTTTTGCCATAATTGACATTTGTCTCTCTTTAGCCTAACTCGTAATAAACTAACGAAATATATCTATCGACCATGATGAAAATGTATTGCGTGGAAGAAAGGACTGGTAACGATAATGCCAAGTGAAAGATAATGTCAACCATTCTCGCATAATGAATGATTAACCACGAATCCTCATTGAAAAATAATACTGCAAGCCAGGGCGTGATTACAGCTTTTGTCATTTCTCCAGGCTCGTAATTCAAACTTCTGCATCCCGTTTTGTATGCCACTGGAATGGCACATTGAAAGTGTTCAAGTAAGCCGAGTAGCCGGATTATAGACACTCACACTCAC
>NC_051405.1:40708599-40708702 GCF_015228065.2 Penaeus monodon
ACAGTCGAGGCTGAATTATCAATAATGAAATACAGCATTTGCAAATGGCATTTGTCATTCCGAAAGTCGGATTTGACGCTGTATTTCACGAAACACACTATGA
>NC_051405.1:40711341-40711441 GCF_015228065.2 Penaeus monodon
ACAAATACCCCCTTGATCATTTAAGAAATTGTTAATTTCTTTAAATTCCTACTTGACACAAACACAGCTTATGCTCTTAAAATTTACATCCATCTTAAAG
>NC_051405.1:40712143-40712373 GCF_015228065.2 Penaeus monodon
GAGCGATGCATTTGCCAGAATGTTAAGAACTTTTATCAAAGTTTTAATGTGTTCCTCCCATCCTTTCGTGTGAATTAACAAATCATCGACGAACATCTCTACGTTAGCGGCATCGTTAAACAATTTCCTCATCATGCGGTTGAACGTCGCGCTTGCATTAACTAACCCGAAAGGTACAACTTTAAACTGCATCAATCCTTTGCTCGTCTGGAATGCGGTGATAGGCTTAC
>NC_051405.1:40712512-40714348 GCF_015228065.2 Penaeus monodon
GCGACTGTCTAAACAAACGCGATCACTCCCATCCTTTTTCTTTACTGCAATTAGCGGGTTCGAGTAAGGCGAGGTTGAAGGCTCTATTACGCCTAGCTCGAGCATCCGACTTACTTCAGCGTCGATATTCCGTTGCAGTGCATAAGGAATAGGATATTGTTTAGTATTTACAGGTCTATTACTAGTCAAATTAATTGTGTGCGCAATGACATCCGTTCTTCCCGGGACATCCGTGAATACCGCACTAAACTTCGACAACGCGTTCGCCACATCGCGCTTCTGTTCCGCGCTCAATTCCTCATTTACTCTTACGTTACTCGCGTCTTCCTCCTGTACATAGCTTGGGACGGTAATTAATTCGCCACCCTCGTCGTGATCTTCGCTAACTACTGCCACACAAGCAAGGACTGAATCATCTTCATTCTCTTGTTCACTACTCTCATCAACGTTACTCTTACCACCGATTACGCCACGCATTACGTCAACATCGCATGTTGCATTGCTGCGTTCCACATCTTTACTACGCTTACTGTCGCCTTCTTTGACGAACCGCTCATAATAACGCTTGATCATGTTGATATGGTACTTACGTTCTGTACCATTTACATCCAACATGTAGTTATATCTGTTGGCCTTCTTAACGACCTCGAATGGTCCTTGCCACTGCAAAAGGAGTTTATTATGACTAGTGGGAAGTAGGAGTAACACTTTATCTCCGACATTCACCTCCCTCTCGCGCGCATGCTTGTCATAATAGTACTGGTAACTATCTCCAGCTTTTTCCAATTCCTCCTGCGCTAATTTACACGTCTCTTGCAACCTTTCCCTCAGATTAATCACGTACTCGTATGTGGTCCGCGTGTCGTCCTCGATTGCCTCTCGATCGCCCTCCCACAGCTCGCGTAACAAGGCGAGTGGCCCGCGCACGGAATGGCCGTAGACAAGTTCAAACGGCGAAAACTTCGTGCTTGCTTGCGGAACTTCGCGATACGAAAATAGAAGCGGATCTATAAATCGTGGCCACATTTTCGGTTGCTCTTGGCACATACGCTTCAACATCTTTTTTAAAACGCCATTGAACCTTTCAACCAGACCATTACTCATCGCATGGTACGGTGTGGTTGTTAGACTCCTTATAGACAGCAAACGATTAAATTCCTTCATCATATCTGATGTAAACTGGCTACCCCTGTCCGACATTACTTCTTTCGGGATACCAACACGACTGAAAACCGAAAGTAAAGCTTCTGCAACTGTGCACGTGTCAATATTTTTCAAAGCGATCGCTTCCGGGTAACGCGTCGCGTAATCAACAATTGTAAGAATATATCTCGATCCATCATTCGCCCGAGGCTCTATCGGACCTACTATATCCACGGCGACTCGTTGAAAAGGCTCCTGAATAAGCGGCACTCTCCCCATCTTGACTCTGCTGACACGTCCCTTGTCGACCGTGCGTTGACATACGTCACAGGACCTGCAATACCGTGCTATCTCTAAGCACATTCCCGGCCAGAAAAAGTTGCTTTGAATCCGCGCTGTGGTCTTTTTTATCCCGAGATGCCCTCCCATGAGAGAGTCGTGGGCCAGCCCGATCACCGCGTCCCGAAACGACTCCGGCACCACCAACTGCTCAGTCACCTGCTGCGCCTTTTGAACGCGCCGGTATAACGCGCCGCGCTTCACCACGAAACTGTGCGACTCACCCTCGGACTTACCACTGAATACTTTCTTAGACTCTGCATGCTCACGAATTTTATCAAGAGTTTTATCTTCCCTTTGCAGTTTACCTATGTCTTTGTTTCGTAGATTTTTTAAAACGTCTCTTACTTTAAG
>NC_051405.1:40714400-40715533 GCF_015228065.2 Penaeus monodon
ACCGCACTCACCTGCACATTCATTCCTCCATCAGTCGATCCCTCAATCGCCCCGATCACCAACTCATATATAGGATCTGGCAGACAAGCAGCTAATGAATTACCAGTAAAGAACGGAGTATCGACATAGATAAAAGCCTCTGGATACTTAAACACCATATTATTGGCCATCCTTATGTCAACCATTCTACCCGTGAACTTGCTTCTAGGCACCAAACTATCTTTCACTAGCACTGTCGTACATCCAGGATCACGAAACACGTCAACTCTCACACCTTCCACTTTACCTCTTGCAATCATCAACTTATCACCATGATTAGCCATTGCCGCTTTTTCAACATTCGATTTGATTATCTTACAATCTTTGTACTTTGATCCTCCGAACCTGTTATAGCAATCCTTGGCAAGGTGATTACCTCGTCCACACACGAAACAAGCACGCGCTCCGCCTTTCATCCTTTCCTCGCCCCTATTCACTCCTGACGTAGAGCTGCTATTTGCACTCTCACTCCCATGACCTGTCGCGTTCCTCTCATGACCCTCTCTATCTTTCCTACCATAATTTACATGCGCTTCCATATACAATTCTGCAAATTTTATCATCTCATTAAATGTTTTAAAATCATGCTCCTTTAAGAATAGCACCATGCTTTTATCGCACGCATTCAAGAATTGTTCAGTGAGCATAAGATCAAATACATCAACATAGGTTTGTTCACAACCTGCAAGTTCGACCCATCTTGTTAAATTGTTCTTTAGTCTGTTGGCAAATTGCGAAGCGGTTTCATTTTTGTGGAATTTCGAATTACGGAATCTTAGCCTATAGCCCTCGGCCGTGCATCGGAAACACCTGAGCAGCGCTTCTTTCACTCGCTCGAAGTCGCGCGCTTCCACTGGCGAGAGATGCTGGTACGTCTCGAGCGCTTTCCCTTGCAACAAGGAGGCTAAGCTGACCGCCCAAACGTCTCGGTCCCATCCGGCGCTTGTTGCTAGTCTTTCGAACCGGAGTATATACGCGTCTATACTGTCATTAGCCTCATTGAACACAGGCAGTTTCGGAAGTGCTGGTTTAAAAACATCAGCTTTTACTTCATACGTCTCACTCTCGTCACTTTGCACTCGTAATCTTAGCCT
>NC_051405.1:40715591-40715815 GCF_015228065.2 Penaeus monodon
CTTTCCTTCGCTCTTTCTTCACGCTCTAATTCGAACCTTTCACGCTCTTTGCTTTGCTCTTCTCTTACGAATTCTTGCAAGTTTTCTCCCGCTAACCCTAGTTCTTTTCCGAACTTCATCAATTCACTTAGCGAAGTCATGATTATAAACTTTAATTATGAACCCAATACGTCATCAACCAAACGAATATATATATTAGAACGGTCCCTGTTCGGGCGCCAATT
>NC_051405.1:40718068-40718324 GCF_015228065.2 Penaeus monodon
GGGTATATGAGAGAGAGAGAGAAAGGGAGGTGACTGTAAGGAATGACCACAAAGGTGATTTTTGGACATATCTCTGTTTACTCTAAAGACTATCAGTACTAAAGCAATGGCTGTGCTTCTTTTTTTATTACAGCCTATTCACAGGCTCTTCACTCCCGTCCTTCGAGTCTGTCAAACGCAACTTGGCATTCATAAAGCTCCCCACAATCTCTTTCTATCTTTCACCGAGGTCCAACTTTCCCCATAGTTCTCGCTG
>NC_051405.1:40718529-40718974 GCF_015228065.2 Penaeus monodon
TTCAACATTTATCCAACTTTCATAAAGAAGCAAATCAGTATCATTCAATTACAGAACTCTCACGACTCTGAAAATAGGAGATCTACAGCTGGCTAATTTACTGATAAAGAAATATATCATTTGCTCATGCTGGTAACCTTGAATCTTCCCCGACGATTTAAATGTCTTGAGAGTGACTGTGGACGCGACTGCTGTAAATATTTTCCATTCCGATTATTGGTTGTAATACTATACCAGTATTTCCCGAAACGCTTTGTCTATGAATGAAAACAGCAAGGTAACCGGAAAATACGCAACTGAATTTTGTGACAGTTTATAGTCGGACGTTTGTTTTCAAGTCTAATTTCACAAGAGAGTATATTCACAGGAAATTCATTTGTGTTCAGTCAGGGATAATAAATATCGATTTCTCTATTTTTAGTAAATTTCTTTATATGCTGTTGCA
>NC_051405.1:40719002-40720318 GCF_015228065.2 Penaeus monodon
AACTTAGTTCTGCCGCCAAGACCAAAAAATAATATTAATAAACATGAAAGTAAAGGACGTAAAAATAAATTTCTTCTTTGGGGCTTCTGAAGGGTGTTTGACTACGTGGATAGAGTCTTATAGAAGAAGGTATTTATAGGTCACTTTCATCACGTCACTATACGACCATACAGCGAGTCGCTTCAGGACAATGTTGGTATACAGCAAGAGAATATTCTGTCACACAGTTTATTAAGAGAGATTTAGAGGAGTTGCAGCTCCTTTTTGTGCTCTTGGCTGGTACAGTTTATTCTAACTTTAAAAAGTGATTAATGAATGAATTCGATTCTTTCTAAAAGCGAAGCAAACATAAGGATACTTCACGTCAGAAAGTCAATCCAACAACATCTAAAACTCACATTAATTATATAAACTTTTTTTCCGGGGGAGGCCTTTAACGCTGTCGCGATCCACAAGGCCCGCGGATCACACCAATGTACGGGTTTCCCCTCGAAAGAAGTCACCGAAGAAAACGCCGAGAGAAGGCAGAGCGAGCCAGCCAGCCCTCAGGACGACAAAGGCCGCCGTTTCCGTGTGGGGGAAAGTTTACATTCATATCCCTGGAAATCTGCGGAAGACAGGACACGGCTTGATACGTGAGATCACGGGGGTTTCATTTGGGTTTATTCTTTTGTTTGTTATTTTATTGATTTTAAAGGCATTAATTGCCTTTTTGTTAATGTGCTGGGGAAATCATAGCCAGTCCTAAGTGTTGTTTTTTTTAATATAGAGAGAGGGGAGAGATTTTGTGTGCTCAGTGCAGGTGAATATAAAACTGTATTTGTTTTATTATTTGTATACTGCTATTTTATTATATGAGTAAACCTTAATATATGCGTAGATTAGAATTAAATAGAACGAAAATAATAAAGGATCGTTAGAAATATCAACAATTAACAACCTAGGGACTTATTATGTATCATTATATTAGAGAATGTATAATATTTTAATTTTATTATTTCACATTTTATATCAATTATTTTACTATTTTCTTTATTTTATTCATTATTTATCATATTCTCTTTATGTTTTATTTATATCCTATTATCAATCTTATTACTTCATATTTTATATTTATATTTTATATTCATGTTTTAATTTTATTTCGTATTTTAATCTTTTTTAATTGATTTTAAAGGCCTTAATCACTTTTATTGTTGTTAATATGCTGCGGATAAAGGGAAAATACAGTCAGTCCTATGTACTGTTCCTTTTTAGTATGGAGGGAAGGGAGAGATTTTGTGTGTTCAGTACAAGTGTTTATATGTTTACTTGAC
>NC_051405.1:40720388-40720782 GCF_015228065.2 Penaeus monodon
GATCGGTGGAAATATAAAAAAAAATAATAACTTCAGGATTTATTCAAATGTATCATTATCCTAATTTTTTAATATTATTTCTCCATAATAAAAGATAATCGGATACAAATTTCTGAAAATATTTAAACTCAGAAATTTGCTCTTTGAGGAGATAAACTCTAAACAAGATACTAAATATAAAATGCTTGCAGGTGTTAATTCGCTATACGCTACCCAAGTAAATTAAAAGGTAGACTTTCGATCGTGAGAAGACCTTAAAAGGCAAGGTATCACTACACCAGGACCTTATAAGGTAAAATTTTAAGATCTTTACTAGGCCGGTTTTATACCCCAAAATCATATACCCAGAAAATTGTATGAATCGTGGATCCCTGCTGTATGCAATTAGGGGCTG
>NC_051405.1:40721200-40721533 GCF_015228065.2 Penaeus monodon
CATTCAGATTCCATAAATCCCTTTCCCATTACCAAATGACCTAACCCGAGAGAGGATCACTTCCGACCTCGGATTATTAAAAGATCGAACTCGCTTAATGGTCGCTACAACAAGCTCTTCGTCCGCCAAAGGATTTCCGAAACAGGAAATGCTCCGGCGGCATGATATCCTTCGGCCCACAAAACGCTGACGGGACAAGTCGGTTCCTCATTCACCTGGGTTCTGACTGGTCGCTTCGAAAGGGAGGCCGGTAAAGGAACTCTCGTGTTATTTGGGGGGGGATCAGTTTATCTTGTGGAGTGAAGTGTGGATGGATTGCTGATGCGTGGTTGA
>NC_051405.1:40726546-40727015 GCF_015228065.2 Penaeus monodon
ATCTAGTCTCCATACGAGAGGGATCGTTGTTCATCAGCTGTAGTAGCACTTAAATTTCTTTCTCTGAACCCTCCCCACCTGTCCCTCAAGCAATGCTACCAGCACTCATACTTCGATATATGTCTGATAAAAGCAACTGCACTCATAAATCTTATATACGCGTTCTTATAATCCTGAAATTCATTAACGTCAAAACACAACTTCAGTAAAAACATGATGTATTTTCAGACGCGAGGATACCCCCAGGACGTCGAACATTAGATATTTCACAATACACTCGACCCCGGTATGAAAACTCATTCAATCTTCGACCAAGAGTCATCAACGCCCTCTGTCAGTCATAATGACTTCGGATAATTCCCTAGTGTTTGCGCTCGTCCTAATGCCTCTTCAGTTGCTGCGCCGAACGTTTGTTGTTTTTTATGTCAAACCATTGTGTGGGTGTGTTTGGTGCACATGCGTGTTCCTC
>NC_051405.1:40727269-40727819 GCF_015228065.2 Penaeus monodon
TATATGGAAAAGGATAGCCTAAGAGCAATAAACTCAAATAAATATTAACCTATACACTTATTGACAATTCCCTGTATACATGCCCCCTACTTTACGAGTTCCCAACTTGTGGTCCCAAGGCTACATATTCAGTTACATAGGTCTTTCAAGTGAGGGATAAAACTGGGTTTACTAGTTACATAAATGCGGGCTTGTTGAGGAAATATATACCTTTTAAAACCCCGAGGACGTAAAAAAAATGAAAGGGTTTTGGTAGTTAAAAGGTCGGGGAACCAATGCTAAAAACTAAACATTTCACCATTACGCTGAATGTTAACGGTCACTGTGATCCTGTTTCTTTATCATACGTCGTTTTCCGTGATAAAATGCAAGACAAAGCTCATCGAATATGATAAACGAGAGCATGAGAAACCGATAACCTTTCGATCAGTTCAGCATTGGCGGCATAAGCACGGCAAGGACGCATCGCACTCCTTACCTTCTAGCTGTTCTTCCTTCACCCGATCGCTGCTTCCAAGAGAGATTATTAGTATAAAGGTGAAGGCCAGTC
>NC_051405.1:40730381-40730565 GCF_015228065.2 Penaeus monodon
TCAAAATGAACAGGTGTAACTCTGCGCGCGTGTGTGTGTGTGTGTTGCCCTTCCCTGTGTTTAAAAGTGAACCTTCGTCAGCACTTCGATGGAGTCCCTATAGAGAACAATTACGCAATTGGCGAGGCGAAAACAAATTATTTTCTGCTGACTTTTGGTGATCTTTGTTCCATAACCGCGAGGC
>NC_051405.1:40730615-40730837 GCF_015228065.2 Penaeus monodon
TTGGAGGACAAGGAACGTGTACTTAAGATGGTGAGCAGAGAGTTAAGCAAAGGTAAGGTTATGCAATTGGGTTGACGCCAGAAGCAAGTCAGAAATCATCGTAAAAGCGGAAGAGAAAATCTAGAAGTGGCGGAAACGGAGAAGAAGATGAGTGTGAACGCATCGCCACTAACGAGCGGAGTGAGAAAAGCCGTAACAACGCATTGGAAGCCCCTCTTTGCC
>NC_051405.1:40731069-40731349 GCF_015228065.2 Penaeus monodon
CACACAACCTGCCACCCTTCATAGCTGTTCTCATTACGTTGAAATTATGAATACTCGGCCTGGATTCGGCACGGCGCCTGGCCTTTGCTCGGCGTGGAGGTCATTACAGCTGTAAATACTGGCTGCGGAGAGGACGGAGACGCGGGACCTGGAGTGGCAGAGGCCGGGCCAAGTTGGTACGAGAGTTAACTGAGATATTGTTGGTTTATTTCGGGAGGTGTTTGCGTGTGTCCGTGTTGAGTGTTTTTTTTATGTGTTTACGAGCTTGGAGGTGCGTTTA
>NC_051405.1:40731628-40731826 GCF_015228065.2 Penaeus monodon
GGCTTGTGTGTGTGTGTGGTGTTCCTATTAAAGAAATTCAGAAGGGAATGTTGGAATGTTCCCGCGTATGGGTTTTTTCCAAGCTGGCGCGTCATTATGAATACAGATGGGAGGAAAAGGATTGCATAAGGCATGATTGCAAGCAAACCTAAATAGACTGCGTCCCACACGTGGCAGGAAGGACACCAATTATAACAT
>NC_051405.1:40733234-40733523 GCF_015228065.2 Penaeus monodon
GGCCTTTTATGAAATTTTAATTTTGCTAAACTAAGCTTTTACTATGCTTTTACTATACTATTACCGTACTTTTACTCAGCTTTATTAAACTTTTATTCGACTTTTATTGAACTTTTACTGAATTATCGGTATTTCACCTTTCTTTCTCTGTTGTTTTTATTCGTTAGTTTCGACTAATGAGCTTTACAGTTATAATACTTCGTTTTCGATCTTTCCTTATATCCCATTTCACTTGTGTTTATTTCTACCTTTGATTATTCATTGCTCTGCATTATTACGTAAGCGTCGG
>NC_051405.1:40735048-40735272 GCF_015228065.2 Penaeus monodon
GTTTAGAAAGCATTCTTCTGGAGAGTAAAATATGTATGCTCATCGGAGATTTTTTAAAGCTTCACCTGAAATTCATTTCAAGGAGTAACTATTTTTGGTGAGTAAAATGTTAAGAAAGACAGCATGAATCAATAACTCATATATTCGATTAAGATTATGCATTTCATGTTCAGGAGAATATACTGTGCCTAATTTCCACTTGACTACATGTCAATAACTACTTT
>NC_051405.1:40736071-40736301 GCF_015228065.2 Penaeus monodon
CAAGGCCACAGCGTTATGTTATGCATGAAAAGCGCACAACCCGAACAGAACTCATGAACCAAAGCTCTCACTTCTAAAGGCAAATATTTCCAATCCCTCCGTGCAAAGGCCTGCCACCTCCGGCACAAGGACTGCTCTGCCTCCTTCTGCTGCGCCTTCGTCACTAGTCCGCGCGCTCGTCATTAGTGCCACAGTCTTTTGTTTCAAGCGGGCGTTTAATCACCAGTGCC
>NC_051405.1:40736397-40736469 GCF_015228065.2 Penaeus monodon
GTGATAAGTGGACGGGGTTTTGATCATCCGGATAAACGGTCGGGACGTGAAAGATCCATTTCCTTGTGATTA
>NC_051405.1:40736857-40737234 GCF_015228065.2 Penaeus monodon
AAGTTAAAAGAAATATCTAAATGAAAATGCTAAGCCTGGATCAGAGTGTGTGATTTGTTAGAACATTTAGATACGAGTTTTGTTCTCATTCTATTGCCAGCTGTTATTCTTCAATAACAGCTCAACCATAACATGCATGCTTTTATGGTGATTGTCAACCGAATTTGGTAATGGTAATTGCTTATTGGTTAATATTGCCGGTAAGGATGTCATCACGGGTGCTTCAGTCTGACATCACTTAAGCCCATAGCCAGAGTGTACGGGACAGTGCCTCCTTTTGTGTAGATTTTAGGCTGATTTTTGTTAGTATAGCAAAGTCATCAGAGGAGCCAAATGTGTCATAACAGGAAAAAGTTAAATCTGAGTTAAGGCCTTTC
>NC_051405.1:40738266-40738916 GCF_015228065.2 Penaeus monodon
AGGCCTTTAGTCCTGAACTGGATTAATAAGGAATCTCTTCTTGGCAAAATCTGCTCCGCATCATAAAATTTTGACAAACTCTTTAGGTTCAAGCTGTAGAAGTTCTTCCACTTTTTCACTGCTATTTTGCCTTTTTCATTTATAGGCTGATTCTTAATGCAGAGGACTTCCATTTGATACCGAGGATAGGGTGCAAGTTCCGGATCAGAGCAGTTGAACATCTGACATGTGCTGTGACTGATATTGGTCGTTCGGGTTACATAGCCAACGACTATCCCTGGAGATGAGCATTAAGGGTTCTGAATGAATGACACTTGATTCTCACTATCGTACTCTTACACATGCCAATTACATAAAAACACAGTTGACAGAAATACTTTAACCGATATGTGTGTGTAAAAGAATACTTAAAAGTACAGACGTGCAGTATCTATGAGTGTTTCATTATGTTTAATAAGGCAAGAAAAATGCTAGAAAGTGACAGTAAGGGCTTGATATAGTACATAGATGTATCGATGTATTGTGTATTTCCCATGTATATAATTTGTGTACATATTGCTTACATTTACTTTTCAATGCATTATTTCATGTGATGTAGAACAGCTAGGTATCATACGTCATCTCCCAGTCCCGCTACCGCCCAGCATCAC
>NC_051405.1:40739028-40739474 GCF_015228065.2 Penaeus monodon
ACCGCCGGCTTGGGGATTAAATTCCTCCTCTGTTCCTCCATTTGTATTTGTTCATTTCTACGCAACTAGAGGACTTATGTATAATCACTATGGTGTTTCCATATCTACAAGATATCTAGAAGCTACTGAATGGCTCATTACAAGATATAGGTAAAAGAGTAACTAAATACAATAAGTTTATATCTAATTCTAAAATGCAGATGTAATGTACTTTGAGTGGCTAGCAAAGTCAGATTAAAAGATAATAACACGTGTGTTTATTTTGTTTTTATTTTTCTATGTGTAACATGAAATTGTAAACATACAATACATATAACACAAAATTGTTGGTGAAGAATGATGCACATTTTTTTACTTGGTGCATAAAACGTACACAGATACAGTCACTGATAAAGCAGTTCAACTTATACATAAAAAGGATATATACAAGTGCGTACCACCATGAC
>NC_051405.1:40739643-40740890 GCF_015228065.2 Penaeus monodon
GCATGTATGTATATACATACATCTCTCTAAACATAAAAGTCCTACCTATGTCTCATGTGCATGTATGACCCCGATTTTTTACCAGTTCTTGCCTGATGGATCCCATCAGGCAAAAAACTGTGCCCAACAGTTGGCTGTGAGAAACCATACAGTGCATTTCCTGCTCAAGAACACTGACAGTGTATCCACTTACAAAGTCTCTAAGTTTGTGGACAGTGACTTCCCTGGTATCTAATGCAAAGTAGGAAATGATAAGTAGAAAGGTTTTAATTGATAAACAAAAGTGCCCAGCACAGCTTTAAAGCCGGGCTATAAAGAATCCATAGGGCCATAGCTATACATGCAAAGCGACCATTTGGTATTATGATTGAGAGTCGAGGAAGAAGTGCTGGCGTAAAGAGTGAACCTTTGTCTTTGTCTTATAAAGTTTATAAATCATGTTGCCTGCGTCTGGCGGGACGGCAAATTCTACAGCGCTGGGTTACATAGAATCTTTATGACTCACTGCAGCGGCGAATGCTGTTTTGGAACAGCCTTCAATGCATGGACTTCAAATTGTTTGCCCACTGGTGGGTTGCATCGCTTACAAGGGAAAATGTATGACTTTACTGCAATATGACCCACCGGTGGACATACATTCAAAGTAAAAAGCAATGTAAACAGGTAGCCTGTTTTTCAGTGTACTATTCTTTGTTACACTACTCATGCTTTTCAATAAGTTATACAATTTATTAGTCTTTAGTCGTAGGTAAACGAAACGACTTGATAAACAACGAATACTATTGAAATTGAGGCAAAGTGCCTCAGTGGGGGTCAGATATCGAGGGGATAACGATCGTGGGTTGATTCTGCGATAACTTATTTCACTGGTAAGGGCTAATACATAGTGGTATTCGTGACTTGGCAAGTCGACAACGGAAATGATTCGGTGAGCAGGTGTGGTATCTCACAGTGTTTATTAGTGTTCATTTTCAACATATATTGGTTTTAGTTATTTGTTAGTAAATCAGAATAATATAACTTAATTTTGGGGGGGCTTCGGGTTTATAATAATCCTGTACATTTTATTGTTCTATATAATCGCCACTGTTTTTCAGGCATATATTTCTTAAGTTGAAACAGGGAACTATGAATTAGAATCATTTTTATTGAATTTGTATATTTACCTACATATTTTGGTAAGTAAATAATTGCAATACGATAGTGGCGGCAGCGGTGATTTTCCGGTTGCTTGTGCCTACTTGGTC
>NC_051405.1:40740913-40741330 GCF_015228065.2 Penaeus monodon
GGGGGGGGGAGCATTTCTATTAATCCTGTACATGTTATTGCTTATATAGGTTCCATTGTTTTTCAAGTGTAGATTTCTTAATCTCCCTGGTGGTTGGTCCATTGATTTTGTGGCATATGCATTATAATTTTGTTGCTTAATATAAACATATATATTGGATGATTTTCTTATATATTTCATGTATGTAAGGCTTGCCTTATTTGTTTTATGATATTTAACGTTATTATCCTTCCTTCTTCACCCATATTCTTGCCCCCCCCCCGTTCTCACCACAAAAGTGCTACAGCGTGTGCATGGTGACCTAGTAGGCAACGCATCAGTAATTTCTCAGGGTCGGTTATACAAGGGAGGCTTGTGGGCCTGCAACTAGGGGCAACCAGGTGACGGGCGAGACAGGCGCGGGGCGGGTGACGGACA
>NC_051405.1:40744335-40744492 GCF_015228065.2 Penaeus monodon
CAAACCAGGCGCTTGTGTAACGGTTGTAAAAATCTTGGGTGATGTTCCTTCATGTGGGGCCCCCCTATTGGACATCCTCGATGAGAATAATAATGTTGTATCCTTCCTAGATTCTGGTAGCGCAGTAAGCATTATCCCCACTTTGGCCCTAGAAAAA
>NC_051405.1:40745047-40745315 GCF_015228065.2 Penaeus monodon
TCTGATACGCACGTTACATGGACCCCTGCTTCAGACAACCACTTTTGTAAGATCCTGACGACTTTAATAACCTCTCCCCTCTACTCACCCTCGACTTCCCATGGTACCCAGCACTCTACTGGTTACCATCATTCAAATCCACCCTTCCCTGCCTGCCAAAATAGGGTGAGTTGCTTATTTTGTACAGTTTACCTCATTGGTTAGGAATTATCAGTGAAGTGAAATTTTCCTCCCATTCTTTGCAGTCTCCCTTCATAGAAAATGGGAT
>NC_051405.1:40745368-40747907 GCF_015228065.2 Penaeus monodon
TGGAGTTACTTAAATTAACACCTTTAGAGTACTTTCATCCATTTTCATTTAAGGCATATGTCTTACATATCACCCAGCAACCGAGTTCTATTAAGTAAAAGAACTAATTCAGACTTAGACACTGACTGACAATCGTTCTCCTCAACTCTTCCCTTACCACTTGACTCTGTCACTCCACTCTCCCCTCACACTACAACTCTGCTCACTCCTGCCTCTCCCTCGTGCTCACTCCTGTCTCACCTCTCACTCATCCAACTATGCCCTCCGACGCTGCTACCCCGGTTCCTCCTACTCCTACTGAGTCTACCCCTCACCTCCAATCACTCTCAACCATTCCATTGTTCGTTCTGATGGTTCTGACAAGATTACTGTAAATGCTATGCTCCATGAGACTGAGGAGTATGTAGTATGTAGGAGTATATACCCCACACTCTCTTATCAGAGTTCTTTAGAATTTAGTGAATGTTGCTTGTAGCATGTGTTGCAGTGTCTCGACCAGATGTCTATTCCTGTAAGACAAGTCCTGACCACTTTTAAAATGAGTAAGAACTGTACATGGGACGCTTTTAAGACCGACTTCTGACTGACATTCGCTCCGAAAGATGTTTCCCCACTCTGCACGCATGTTTAACTTGAGACCTGCCTCTTTCTCACCCATTGATCTCCATCTCCTAAGTGCAAATGTTGTCAGCATTCGACCGAATGACGTATGCTCTATGTGGCTACCCTAATTTCTCTTATTTCATGCCTACTGCAGACGCAATAGACGCAAACTATCTTCCAAACCTATTTCACCCTCTGCACCTTCTTTTTCACCTTACCTCACTGCCAACAAGAAAATGTCTTTGATAAAATACAGCTCCCTGGAATGGCAAGGGATGTGCTCAATGCATTTCTGAAAGCCTATACTCAGTCCATTAATTACATGCCTGCTAGTGCACCCACAGCCCAGGATATGGCCACAGTAGTACAACTGCATCAGCTGCAGTTTTCTCAGCGTCAACCCCCACCTGCGAATGTATGTTATACGGCCACCCAGCAGACGTCTAGCCAGCCCCGCAGGACAACAAATGACTTCACTTAGGTTTCTCAAAATGATATCTGCTGGCGTTGTCTTTGCTCATGGAATGTAGTAGTACCCCTTTCTGTCCTATCATAATCTAGGTCATTTGTGGCATGTTTGCAGAGGATTCCCTCATTTTGTTAAGAAAACCAGGGATGCAATGCGATCTCTGAATAATTCTACAAAAAATAACTCGATTTTTTTAGAAGCCATGCACCTACTATAGGAACCTTGCTCACTGTAACCGTCAGAACGGTAGACGACATCATCGCGGTCGACGCACCTCTCATCCCTACAGTCTTTGAAGGACGACCTGCATACTTCTACGTTGACAGCAGCAGCGCCATCAGCCTCGTCTCTCTCTCTCAACACTCGTAGATTTCAACATCCTTACTCTAGTCCGTCATTCGAAGTGGTGTGAGCGAGCCACAAGTGGAACTTCCCTGAAGGTCATGGGAGAAATCAACTCAACATTACCCTCTCCATTCGTTGTCATAGACGATGCTATCTCCCAGGTGATCTCTTGTTAGGCTATAACTTCACGCACAAGGCTTAAATTCATCAACAACCTGACAGAGATTCCGTCACTCACCATGGTAACATCCATCATCTCACCACGCTGAGTTCTGTTTGGCATTCCTCTTCTAATTCTGCTAGTACAATTGCAGCTGCCATATCGACCCAATGCCAGACGACTCCAAAAGATGACCTAACTCGTCGCTCGTCCTTTGCCACTGATGCCCCTAAACAGGATCTTCAGAATCACTGCTATACCACTTCGATGACGCCGAACATCATGGTAACAAATTCCTCCTCATTCTCCTGGGCGCCCCAGACTGACGTGCCCGCTTGCATTGTCTCCTCAAATCGTATGATTCCCCATTTTTACAGGCTCTATGGTTCCGGTGCGTGTCACATCTATGGATAGGACGGCGCTTGTCACACCTGATTGCATCCATGTGAAGGACTCTGTGTTCTCCCTGCGATCTACAAGGTAGCCATTGGAAAGAGTACGTTGCACCTGATTAACGAAACCCTGTCGTTGAAGTACAACCCACTATCGCACCTGTTTGCAACATGTCAGCTACTACAAACGCTCCTGATACACCCGGACCTGAAGAGACTCTTCAGCGACTACTAAAGGAGTTCCCATCCTTACTTCCAACCAAGGACTGCCCCTTGGGACGCACCAATGTACTTCGACACCGCATCTACCTTATTCCAGGTACAAAACCTATTTACATATCTTCTTACCATATCGCTCACAGACGTCGAGCTGCCTTCAAAGAGGCCACCTATGCCTTACTCACCCAGGGCATCATCGAACCTTCTCAGTCACCATGGTTAGTACTGTTGCTCCTTATACCCAAGAAGGATGGATCTCTGCACCCCATCATTGACTAACGCCACTTAAACGCAGTCACTGTTCCTGACCGCTGCCCCATACCATCAATACGCACTCCTCTCTAGGTGAGG
>NC_051405.1:40750965-40751228 GCF_015228065.2 Penaeus monodon
TGCAAGTCAACGAGACCCCTGTCCGCCTCGAACACGCTACGAGAATGGTTGACTGCAGTCATGCTGCTCTCATTAGTCGAGTTCAACCTCCCTGCACTTATTTACTTCTGTCACACCTACCCAAGGCTCACCGACACAGGCAACTCCAGCCACAGATTTAACATCAACTGTAGATTTACCACCCATTGACTTCTCTGAAGGTAGAGTGGTAGAGGCTTTTCAAGGAATTCCCACTCTTGCTACCCAGCCCGGAGCGCCCATTT
>NC_051405.1:40758378-40758493 GCF_015228065.2 Penaeus monodon
CTCACCTCCCACAGCTATCACCAGTGACATTCTTTCATCAGTTAAGAAAGATAGAAGTAGTACATGGAATTAATTTAAAACTGACTTCGACCTAAAATTTGCCAGACCTGCCAAG
>NC_051405.1:40759100-40759242 GCF_015228065.2 Penaeus monodon
CAGCCAGGCGTTTGTGTAACGGTTGTAAGAAACTTGGGTGATGGTACTTCATGTGGAGCCCCCCTACTGAACATCCTTGTTGAGAATCATAATGTTCTCACCTCCCTAGATCCTCGTAATGCAGTAAGCATTATCCTCACAG
>NC_051405.1:40759411-40759531 GCF_015228065.2 Penaeus monodon
GACTACACTCGTGCTGTCATTCTTTGGCCTCAACAAGGCCACACACACCTCTCATGTCTGTTGTTGAGCCAGCCACAATTACGTCACGTAAGCGTGACCCAGGTTGCCGCCTCGCTGACC
>NC_051405.1:40759723-40759805 GCF_015228065.2 Penaeus monodon
CCACACACCTGCTACACACATTACATGGACCCCTGTATTTGACAGCCACTTCTGTAAAGTCCTCACGACCACAGTCCTTCCA
>NC_051405.1:40760040-40760230 GCF_015228065.2 Penaeus monodon
ACACTTTCTATTCAGCCCAGAGCACCCAATTGGTAGGACATTGGTACTCAAACATGATATCCTGTTACAGAAAGACGCCAAGCCAGTCTACATTCCTGCGTACCGCATACCACATAGCCACAGACAAGCTTTCAGAAAGCAAATATCAAAGCTTTTGGATATGGATCTAATAAAACCAAGCATTTCATCC
>NC_051405.1:40761875-40762156 GCF_015228065.2 Penaeus monodon
ACAATGATGCCATACATGCACAGAACTGGCAGCAAAACCTGAACAGCTCGCTGAACTGTTAAGTTTTTTTCATTAACGTTAGCAGTTGGGTTGGCGTTGCCGAAGAAGCCCATACATTCAATATTAAAGTACATGCTTCCATTATGATCATTCACATGTATAGAATTTGCCACACCAGACTTGACCCGTGTCGCAAGGTCTTATGCCACTATGACATTTACGCCTGGAGTCTTCAGCTTTTACCTTTCTGTTTAAAAGACATCGCCTGTGGCAGATAAACG
>NC_051405.1:40762798-40763308 GCF_015228065.2 Penaeus monodon
AGCGGCCACAGACAGATAGAACCTTACTACTTTCATGGGTGAACTCTGCCCATCAACTGTATCTCTCTTACCAGTAAATTACTGTATCTCTCTTACCAGTAAATAACGTTAATTTACCAGTAAATTAACGTTCAAACCCGCAGATCGGCTTACCTACACTACATGATGTCATAAGAAATGTTACTGATGAAGGAATGTAAAATTTCGGAGATAACCGAAAATTGTAAATTTTGTAACTGATATAAGACTTACTGAGTAAAATTCTTGCATTATAAAAATAGCTTGGCCAAATATGCTTTGGCTGGCATAGAATTGTAAGTGACATCACAAAAAGCGTCACTGGTAAATGAATATATAGTTTAAGATTATGAATTATGTGTAACAGATGTAATAAGCAGTAAAGTTTTTATGTTCTAAAGATTACATGAACAAATATGCTTCAGCAGTCGTCACAAGAAGCATCACTGGTAAAGGAATGTAAACACCATGAGCTGGTTTCAGATTGTAAAT
>NC_051405.1:40763352-40764454 GCF_015228065.2 Penaeus monodon
CTGAGTAAAGTTTTTCCACCATTCGACACATTTCCAATAAATACAAGTAATCAGCAACACATGGTAAATCTAATTAAACGATCAGCATAAATGTAGAGGAATACAATACAACAGCACAAAATTATGTCAAAAGAAATCCTTCAACCAGCGTCATTTCCCACAGTACAGTTGCTATCTTGAAATGGCGAAGGCTCCACAACCTGAAAGCCTTGTGAAATCCATAAGGCACTCTTTAGCTTCATTCGGTGTTCTGTAGTCTAGTCTGACAAGGCAATGAAGAAAACCTCTTCAAAAAAATAAAAGAAAAGTTTAGGTACGCTCTGTGTCAACTGCACCTTCATTCATTTTAAAAGCTGAACACACAAATACAGCAAAAGATTAGAGGTCAGGCAATTGGCTTTAATTAAATTAATCATGCACGGTAGTGAAAAATATGCTATATCTTCCTGTATCCTGAAAGTTATGTTGAAATACCATGTGAATCCCTTCCATGGATAAGATTACTGCCTAATATCATCATATATTTCACAGATGTCCTCAGCTAGGTCAATGTGCTGTGATACGTTCTCCTTACATTCTCCTCAGACTCATCCGAATTATATTAGCGAGGTTCGGGAAAAGCTTTCTCACAGACTGCTCAACATTGAAGAGTAAATCATTGAAAGAATTTCGCGACCGCCGTAAGACGGTGCCCTGACTCCAGACATTGGTCTGTACATGGTATGGCCATGGATGGCGTCATTTCCCATAGCACAGTTGCTATTTTGGAATGGTGTAGACACCACAACTAGTGGCAGTGATATAAAACCCAGCCTCTTCCCACAGGCCTTGTGAAATCTGAAAGTTACTTCTCTAGATTCGTTCGGTGTTTTGCATTCTGATCTAACACGAGAGTGCCTATTGCTGGTAATGAATCGAAGAAAACGGCATTTTCTCGATAGTGAACATAGTTGAAAAGTTAAGGTTCGGTCTCTGCCAATTGCACTCACATATTTTTCCACACAGAAGCAGCATGAAATCTAAGACAGGCTGTAAGGTCTAGACGGCCAGCACCCTCTCAGAATCGCTCGATTGTTTATATTATCTAATGGAACAATTTTTT
>NC_051405.1:40764913-40765389 GCF_015228065.2 Penaeus monodon
CAGGCATGAAAAAGGACTTTGGATATGAATTAAGCATGTATGATAATAACAACCATGCATTTTCTTCCTTTGGCTTGAAACACATCGAGAAATCAGTTTTGAAACAAGTCCAGCAATACTAGTATATAATAAAGGGAAAGTTTCCACAGTTTGGTCAATGTGCAGTCCCGCATTCTATATACTCTTCTTAATTTCAGGTGAGTTACCTTTGAGGTTTGGGTAAATGCTTAGCACGAATCGTTCAATATTCAAGTATATGTCAGTCCTCATAAGTCATTTTCCCTGAACCATCGAATTTTCACGATTTCCACAGCAGAGTACAGAGTATTATCCCAGTTTATATAATTGGGAAACATATTGAGAACAAGTGCGAGTTGAAAATGATCAATACACTTTCCATTTGAAAAAAAAAAATGAGTTTCACTCCTGCTAAAACAGTATAGCACACTAAATACACATATATTTCACTGGTACAT
>NC_051405.1:40765749-40766707 GCF_015228065.2 Penaeus monodon
CCCCTTTTCCATATTACTATATATATATATATATTAATTATAAAAATTATTATATATATAAAATTTATTCCTATATATATAAAAATCTCTTACCCCTTTTTAAAATTTAAAAATATATCCCCATTATAATTATATTTATAATATATAAACTTTTAAATGTTTTAATATCCCTTATATATATATATATAATTATTTCTTTAAAATATAATATATTATATTTTGTTTTTAATTATCTTCACGGGGGTTTCAAGTCTACTTAGTATCCTCTACGTTCTCGTCTCATTTTATCGGTGACAGTACCCTTTACCACCAGCATCACGTACAGGGGAAGCTTAGCAAGTGTTTCGTGAAGTGCCTCCGTAAGTGTGCAAAAGCGGGAATGGTACCTGTGTACTGCAAAGACAGCAGAGTGGAGAGACGTTAGAGATATGTAGGAGTAGAGATGATTTCGTCCAGTCCGCTGTAGTTTACCAAAGGTCTGTAGGTTCATCGATGGCCGTTTTGACGATTTTGTTGAATTTTCTTCTTTGTCTTTACTGCTAAAGGATATATGGCGGAAATGTGCATCCATCCGCGGACCATACTTTTGCTGTTCAAACCCCCTTGTACCGACAGACTGGGGAAAGGGATCATCGTTAATACTGATTTTGGGTTTAAATTCTTTTTAAAAAAACAAATGACATGAAAAAAAAGTAGTTTCGTGCTGCTCTCTGCCAAGCACTTTAAATTTTGGGTTTAAACGACCTACTTACTACTGAGCACAGTAAAAAGTTAAAGAGGGGACATACCCCCCCCAAAGATTCCTAATAGGTCTTTAGACTTTTAAAACTCTTATAATAATCAAATTGAATAATCTATGTGGTGTATGTAGGGATTAAAGGGTTAGCTTAAGCAACTTAAAAAGTCTCTCTCTCTCTCTCACACATGTATTTCGGATAAAAAGTTTGTTTGTGGGTTT
>NC_051405.1:40766829-40767081 GCF_015228065.2 Penaeus monodon
AAACCGTTGTTACCATGTTTACGTACAAACCCCCATTAAAAAATTTGCATAATTATTTTTGCATCTGTATAACCTAATACAATTTACTCTTACCTGTTTGTGTTCCTTCTGTCTTCGTTGCTGACTTTCCCAAAACTATAAGAATCCCCATCACAGGAAAATGCTTCTCATAACCTTGAAACTCACTCCTGGGCGACTTACTGTTGGAAAAAAAATCTTTTCACATCCTATTCCACTTAACATAATCTGAAG
>NC_051405.1:40767125-40767934 GCF_015228065.2 Penaeus monodon
ACAGCAATTATAATTTTGTCTTTGGGTACTTAAATATATTTACTAATAATAATGTATATACTTACGTAATATAAATGTTCGGCTCTTTTCGCCCACAAGAGTAGGCTAATTGTACCGCCGGGCTAGCCGCTTCCTGTAGAAAAAAAAAACATTTGTGATTTCTAATATAATTTCTTGCGGTCTTCAGTTGCCAGATTTCATCATTTTATTAGATATATTAGCAAGTCCTTAACGCCCGCGTTGCCCATGGACCGGTATATAACGCGTTATGTGAACTAAGCAATTACATTTGTTTTACTCAAAGCTGATAAATCAAAGAGAAAATATTGGTGGAAATTACAATGGCTGCGGTGCTTCTAGCGAAACGCTAACTATCCCCCGCTATGTATATTCTGGCAGGATATAGCCTGCAGACCCCCTGCTGTTAAATAGTTCAGGCTCTCTCTTGCCACAAAATATGTTGGGGAGGTTTCCTTGCCTTTGCGGGAGCTCCATAGACACAGACACAAACTGCAACAAATAACTTAGCTATGCAGCGTTCGGAACTCCTCCTCCAACAAGAAGACAAGACATTCCGAGCCCCTACTTTGGCTTTCGGGACAACTTGCCTATCTCGACCACCTTTGCAGTCGGGCCAGCGGGGCGAGATGACGCCATAATAGCATTTGGATGTAAACAATGACAGTTGCGGGCAATTATAAGATGTTAGTAGGTAATTTTAAGTCCCTTCATTGTTCTTATCAAAGGTTATTTTAATGTCTGTCAGTCACAGATGCGTTGCCTATACATATGAGAAGCAAGAAAACAAA
>NC_051405.1:40768777-40768888 GCF_015228065.2 Penaeus monodon
TTGCCTTCCATCATTCACAGATGTTTTCACCTTTTTAAGCAAATTATTGGAGCACTGCCGAACGTAGTAGTGAAATTTAATATGTGTGTGTGTATACAGATATATACACAC
>NC_051405.1:40770411-40770886 GCF_015228065.2 Penaeus monodon
CTTAATTTCCCATGGTACTCTTTAGTATTAGTAATGAATTATTAATTATTAATAATATCCTTAGTGGACTTCAGATATCTTAACTTATATCTCTATATCGCTTCAGATTTTAAAGTGTTTCGATTCTATGTATTCACCATAATTCATCTAGTCTTCTCGTGGTCTCTTTTTGTTAAGCTTGTCCACAAGTGTTATCCTCCCCTTTTGAATAAGGTGTATATTCAGTGTAGCAGTTGAAATATTATATGAAAGTGTAGAGAAGACGCTTCTAATGATTATACATTTACTTGGAAAATACTACTTACATTATTAGTTGAAGAAACTTCTTGCTTTTCGTCTTATAAACCACTCTTGTTTGTTGAACATTTTTGTGTTGTGCACATATTTCACTCGTATATCTCAGTTCCCTCCCCTGTATGTAACATGGTACTGTTCATACCCCAGGATTTTTCCCATACGCAACCTCGCCAGTTCG
>NC_051405.1:40770919-40771306 GCF_015228065.2 Penaeus monodon
AGACAGTGTTTGTGAGTTCATTCTGTAAGCCTTAAATACGGTTGAATCTCCCTTTGCCTATAATTGATCGCGTATCCTTACAAGGTTGGCTGTGAACTGGCGACACAGTCTGAGACGGTGCCTCTGCTGACCAGGGTCATCGAGGTGCCAGGCCACAACACAGCCGAAGGTTTGTTCCGTCAGCAATATGGGATTTTCGCCCTTAAACCCGAGCTAAGAACGCCTATAATCGCTCATTTGAACTTCTGGTGTCATTGCAAAACACCTCAAGGGTTGGAGTCTAGTACCACTTCGCTCCCCTCCCTGTCCAACCTACTTTCATGACATCTTATGGCGTTTTATTCATGGTTACAATATACCATTATAGTAACCATAATATTGGTTAAC
>NC_051405.1:40773112-40774041 GCF_015228065.2 Penaeus monodon
ACTTCGCATCACTTTATTCTCGTATATCAATCAAAGGTTATTTCAGGTAGATTTAATACTATTTTTAATTAGCCATTGAAACTTCCGATCAGTGTGGCAACATCCTGCCACAACATTCATCACTAATCCTGGAAAACCTAAGATGAATTAAATTCATTCTTATTTACATACATGTCATCACCACTGATATACTCAATTCATATATACCGTTATCATCTAAGAGGCTAATTGGTTCTTCATTTAATAAATATTGTATTTCTCGTCTCAGTGTACTTTAAATTATTTCACTAGCGTGAGTGTAGTGTCTTTGTTTCGTCTACCACTGCGCTTATCCCACCCTTTAACTCTGTGGTGTGGTTCCCTTCTTCCCTGTCCAATAATGGAGGAACGACAAAGTGGGATTATATAAAACACTGTGTAAAAATACTTACAAAGGGACTATATAGCTCCTTGGCCCTCCGTTCATTAAATTTTCAGTACCTAATACTAGAGATAATCCTAAACCTCTTTTTACAGTTCTTATTATGCCGTTTTTCTTCTAATGAGTTCCTAGAATCATCACTGATTCGCCTTTACACAATGATGCTATACGCTGAATAGCCTCCAGTTTGGGCAGACCTGGAGATGACAGTGGTCACCTAGACTCAGGGCCGGTTGTGCGGTTGTATGGATGCTGAGGTGCCAGTTTCAGATAGTGATTTAGCACTTTGGCCCTTATCTCGAGTTAAAGTGACCACTAAGAACGTCACAAGTACTGAATACCTAGCATAAACGTGACTGATACGACTACCGCCTCACTACCACCAAATTGTATTGTGGGGTTTTATCCCCTTAGATTTTTTATATTATCATAAACAATTAAGGTTTACATTTTATCAACTATACATTAAATACAGCATAACCAAAGTGTCAAAGCTTCTGGCCGATGA
>NC_051405.1:40774823-40775411 GCF_015228065.2 Penaeus monodon
AAATATATATATAATTACAAAAGAATGATTTCCAGTTATGAGGAATTATGTCAATGTTTATATAACTATTCCTTAAAAATGTCTACACAAAACACTGCTATAAGCATTTTGTGAAAAATAACTCAAAATAAAAAATCTAATAAATTCGCCATGACAGTGCTAAGGAAGATTTCATTATCCATATACTTCACATCATCAAAATCTCGCATCTTTGTTTATTTCCTACTGGTCATTTATCTTGTGAAGAATTCATGATTTCTCTCGAAAGAAAAAGAAAAAGGGACAAGGCTTGCTGGAATATTATCTTGGCAACAAAATTCTGTGAACATGCAAGAAAATGAGTTGCAGAATTTAGAAATCAACAGGCCTTTTTAATGACCCGTATTCCTTCTTTCTTACCAATACACATCTGTTCAAGGCCCCTGTGATGCAACAGGGTGGAAATGATTTGGCCTGAGTGGGAATGTTGCTACAAAGTAAACCCATTTACCACCAGCTTCCATATGTTACATATTTACTGTACTTTTTTCTTCTTTTTATTCTCTTCTTTAAACAGTTTATTTTTGGTCTGTATTCTGCATTGTTTGA
>NC_051405.1:40775490-40775702 GCF_015228065.2 Penaeus monodon
ACTGAGTTATCCTGGGTCTCCATGATTAACTTGATATCAATTCATATCACCCATTTCCTGAATGATAGTAAGTTTATATAACAAAAATAGCTGGTTGAGAGGCAGAAGTCCTGAAACAGAGATACTAATCAAATAATTTATAGCTTCAATCATATGAATGTTCCTTTATATCTTTGTGGTAATGTTCTGACAGTGCTCTGCAATATTTTTAC
>NC_051405.1:40775746-40775843 GCF_015228065.2 Penaeus monodon
ACAAGACAATTCATATTATTTACAGTTCCATACCTCTATATCATCTAGTAACATCCATTTTCTCATCAGTTTTCATACAATTTTTGTACAAGAGAAC
>NC_051405.1:40775882-40777563 GCF_015228065.2 Penaeus monodon
CACTTTTTCTGACTTCAAACTTAGCTATTTTTCTGGATGTAAACAATAATATTGAAGTATTTAACAAACAGATGCCATATTTTCTTTACTTATAAGATGCATTAATTTAGAATCATGAAAGACGCATACTTGGAAAGTTTACCAGAACAAACTAAAATAAAAACATTACTCTGTACTATTTTATACTGCTTTGCACTTCAAAACTTTGTTACTTTGAAAGCTGTTCTTCAAGTTCAAATTTCTAAACCAAAAATTGCCACTTACTTCTATTGCTAGGGAAAAAAATCAAACTACTTAGTCTCTACTGGTACCAGTAAAAAGAAGAAAAAAAAAAAACATTCCTTTTTTCATAAACAATAATGAATAGACATTCTACATACTTTTTCTTCAATTTCACTTTGAAGGGAATAAATTAAAAATCCAAATATTACTTTTAAATTCCATCTTAATTTTTTTATTGAATTAAGAATATTACATAAGGTACCTTAAATTACCTTATCTACTGGGATATTTAAAATACTCTTTAATATAATTTACATATATTTACCAGGTACAAAATATTTATTTCACTTTAGCAGAAGCAAGTTTGTTCTTCCATCAGGGAGATGACAAACCATTTTTTCTAAATTTTCACTCTAGAATAAAAAGTTGAGCATATTTTTTTCCATAACAAAAGCACACAACAGAAATATACAACAATATTTACCAACATCTTAATTTCTGACATTGATAAACCTTAGTTGTGCTGATAGTTTAATGTATACACTCCCTGCAGAAAGTACAAATCTTTTTTTGATATTTCAATATCAATATGCTACTGATCTGAACTGCATGCAGGCAACCCAAAAAGTCCAGATACTTATTCTTATGTATGAAGTTAAGTATGTACAATAAAAAGATACAGGTTACAAGGAGCTTAATATATGTTTAAGGTACAGCTTATTCCTATGAAGATGATATTTCTAAATCTGAATGGCATACTCCCTACCAGATATAAACTGGAATATCTAAAAAGTACAAAAGAATAGGGAAAAAATCCTGCTAAGGAGAATTAGCCGAGATCATGAATTGTTGATAACACAAAATGTAATGAACTATTAATTAAATAATGAGAGCCTAAAAACAGGTCAAGCCACTTCATTCTGCATAAAAGCAAAACTAATTTTCTCTTTGTACATCTATGTAAAAAATGGTACCATAGTGCCTCAAATCAAGAATGATTTTGTGTCCATTTTCACAATTAATGAAGAAAAACAACCAAAACTAAAACACATTTGACAGAGACATTACAGTAGCCATCTGTTATAAAATATGAGAGCTATGAAAACTACTATCAAAAGTTTTTTTTACACAAACACAAAATTAATACACCACTTAATTCAGTAAGTATTTCATATCATTCCCTTATATTAAAGCAAAACTTCTTTTCGTGCTTCAGATTACAAAATCACCAGCTCACAATCTTCTACTTCACTGAAGTGACTATTTAAATCTGATGCCCACTCCTCCATGGATCGCTCCTGAAAATGACAATAACGGAAAGTTAGTAAAAGCATAAGAATCAACTAGCTGCACTATTTTCTAGTATATCTTTTAATTCAAGATATACTGCCAATACTTCAGCAAGTGGGTTGTCCTCACTTTCCTATCAAAACCAAAAATATTTCCTTGAAATAATTGA
>NC_051405.1:40777884-40777962 GCF_015228065.2 Penaeus monodon
AATAAATAAAAGTTTGCTTCTGAATATCGAGTTTGCACAATTATGCACATAATATGGCCATTCTTTAGTAATTTAGTA
>NC_051405.1:40778995-40779265 GCF_015228065.2 Penaeus monodon
TGTACATAAAACTGCAACCTACTGGTTAAATATATTTGCATGCAATGGCAAATCTTTGTTTATATTTTTCTATCTAAATTCTTTCTCTCTAATTACAACTCTCACTAACCCTGTATCTTAAGACATGTCCACAGAAGCAGGCCTGATTAGCATGTATTCCCAAGAAGTGATATCCAAGGTGGGCAAACTGCTACTCACAAATCTGTTTAGTCAGTGGCTTGCTTACCTATAAGAACATTTCTCGGGCATGTCCACCAATCATTCCCCAAT
>NC_051405.1:40782175-40782434 GCF_015228065.2 Penaeus monodon
CCACCAAAGAACAGGTTCCTAGTTGTAAAAGAGTGATGAATTGAAGTGGGAAACCGCAAGCAAAGCACTGCCATACTTTCACTTCCAACAAGCGCTGCCAATGTACTGAGCTGATATCATGAACCTACCTCAGAGGCAGTGAATGAGATGCCAGATTCATTAGAACAAAAATTTAATCCCTTTGCTAGAGGCATTCAGATTTTAAATAAACAAAAGATTACACTGCCATTCAATGCTTCTACTCAAGGTGTTATGACAC
>NC_051405.1:40782466-40782649 GCF_015228065.2 Penaeus monodon
TGACTGCTCTTATAATGCTAATATAGCAAATTTTCCTCTTAAGAAGTCATGGATCTGATTTCCAGAAAATATTGCATACAACACATTGGTACAACATGATAAAGAAATACACATTACTCAGATCACTGAATAAAGTTATAGCACTCCCTGCTGAAGCAAGGTAAGTAACTTGAAGTTAGAATC
>NC_051405.1:40783570-40784135 GCF_015228065.2 Penaeus monodon
TATTCCGTGTACAGACATATGTGGTATATATTCAACTAATATACCTCATTGCCTGCATTTTAGATATGCCTCAAGATGTTAACAATTCACCCACGACAAAGCACAAAATACTTACAAAAACGTTGTTCACTTTCTTCTTCTTCTTCACGGCCTTTCCTTTGCCGGAAGTGAATGTGTCTGAGAACGAGGAGTCATTGGTTGACTGCGAACTGTTGGCAGCCACCTTCTTGTTCTTCTTGGGTGCCCTCTTTGTCTGAGGCTTCTTCTTTCTCTTGGGCTTCTCAGGAGAGGTATCCTGTGAGCCAGAAATCATTACTAAGCTTCTTAACTAACCATAGGAAAAATTGTTAAAGATGGTGAATACCAATAATAAAAATACCCTTTCTATAATCTTGGTTTTGGTTATTTGGAAAGAAAAAAATCTGAAACTGGCTTATAATATTTATATATAATTCATATACAGGGCAGATCAGCATTTTACAAGTTCTATATCTATTATAAAAAATGATATCAGAACCTGCTTTCAATACTAGTGCCACTGCAATGTCTATACGAAATAATTTCT
>NC_051405.1:40784197-40784580 GCF_015228065.2 Penaeus monodon
CTGAGTAAAAGCAAATTACAGAACAATAATTTGTCCTTGCAAAGTTTACAGGTATATGCCTATAGAAAAATGGTACCTGAATTTATTAAAGGGTAAATAACTATTATGTCTCTTTCTGTCAGAAGACGAAAAAAGGGACAGAAAGACCGAGAAAATTATGTAAATATAAAGAAATAAAAGCTTCTGTTCTCAGGGTTTCAAGAATCTACTGAAAAAGGCAAAGAAATAGAAAATTTAAAAAAATAATTGATGTAGATACCTCAGCACTGGAGGGGTCTGAACTAAGAAAAAGTGAAATATAATTGGTATAAAAGATTTTCAGCTTGCAAATGTTCATGAAAAAGGAATATCCACAGATGTACATAAGAACTGTGAAGACAGAC
>NC_051405.1:40786805-40790156 GCF_015228065.2 Penaeus monodon
TGAAGATAGACAAAAAAAACTTGAAATTTCTGTATTTAGAAGAAACACTTTCTTGTTTATGTATTCATATTTCTTACATTATTCAAAAACTTACCTCATCCTCTGTTTTCTGTTGTTGTATCCCCTCCTCTATATTCTTGTATGAATTTCTGCCTTATTTCTTCCAAGACTCCTCTGTCGTAAGATTTTCTTGCTGGCTGGAAAGCAAGAATTCTGATAAATAATTCTGATGATTATACATCTAAGTTTGAGAAATACTTCTATGCTATGAATGTCAGGAAACTCCATTTTTGCATTTTTTCTATAATAATAAATATAACACCAATGTTAACAATACGAATTTTCATTAACTTTTTAAACTATAAAGTTTATACTGGAAAGCAATCAAATATTTTGTTTTTGAAAAATACCTTAGAAAATGATTTTTCGGGGGAATTTCCCAGCTGCCTGACATTTTCTTGGCCAGAGGACGATAACTGCTCTTTCTGCGGGACCTGATTGAGCAACATCTCATCCAGTGTTAGCTGGCGCTCTGTACCCTCTTCCTCTTCAAAAAGAAGCGACACATTTGCAACCGTCTCCTGGTCTTTGTCTTCTTTCCTCTTTGTGTTAACCTGTCTTCTGGGTCTCCTGATACTAGTTTCTGTAGGCTTTTTCACAACAGACTTGGATCTGTTTGAACCTTTCCCAACAACTGATCTTGAGTTCTGACTTACACTGGACATTTGTGAAACAGACATTGTGGATGTGCTGCGGCCATGAGCTATCATGCTAGCTGAACAATTTATGGATGAATAACTTTTCACACCAGGACGAAGGCGACTCCAGGAAAAACGGGAGGGCATGACAGAAGACTGATTGGGTGGCTGGCAATATGACGTAAAGCTGTCTGTCATATTTGTGATTTGCAGTTGTGAATTTTGGCCTGTTCTCTGAACCGGAGAGAGATTTAATCCACTTTCCTCAACCTCACTTTCATCATCAAAACCAAAACACACAGCAATATCTTCTTTGACCTCCTTGGGTGGCTGTGGTTCGTTAATAGTCAAAGACACCATGTTCTCTACTCTTGGAGTTGAAGAGCCTCCAATATATTTGGACATGTGTTTTGATATGGCTGGAGTAGGTAATGTACTAGCTGATACCATTGGCATAGTTGCGAGAGAGCCCTCTGGACCAGGTACAAATGAACTTGCAGTTTCTCCTTCAAATCCCTCAAATACATCTTCAGTATCATGTGTATCAAAATAATCATCATAATCATATTCTACTGCAACATTTGTTCTTTCTGATTCATTGCCTCTTGCCTTTTCATTCTCTCTAATCCCAGTATTTTCATTTCCATCGTCTCTCACGGACTCCTTCCCACTTACCCTCGCTGACTTCTCACCTGCAGGTCGACGAGACTTGGGTGCTAGAATGCTCGTCTGCCAACTTGGGTCAGTGGTCAGAAGTGTTGGCTTTGTTCTGGGTTTGGGTTTTTCTCGCTTTGTGCGCCTTGCCTTCTTTCTTCTGGATTTCTTTGTTGCTCCTTCTTCATCGGCATTGAAAGTAAACTCGAAGACATCTCCTCCAATCCTTAAAGATCTTCTTTTCCTCTCTGCTGGTGTCTTAATTTTTTTCCTCACTGTATTCCAGATTGGCAATTTAGGTTTGTTCGATATTAATGTTTCATTTGGAGATTCTGCTGCTTTTACAGCAGGAATGCTGCTTGAAGTTCCCAAAGGTTCCTTCATTTTCTTGGACTGGGAGGGTGTTTCTGAAGGGTTTTTTTTACCATTTACTGGAGGGGAAGAAACATTTTTCCCTGGTTGAGGCTTTCTTCCCTTTACTCTTTTACTCACTGGAGATTCCTTGTCTTCTTGTGTTCTGCTTTCCTCAATATTCTGTCTGATTTTGTCCTTTTTAACTGCTGTAGCTGTACCTTTAGTTACTGTTTTACTTCGGGGTTTGTTGACACTTTCTTCCGAGGTACTGGGGGAGGCTTTGTTTTCAACTGCCTTTGCCTTTCTAGCACTAGACCTTTTCACTAGAGTTTGAACAACAATCTCTTTTTTATTTTCATGAACAGTTTCCTCAACCACAGAGTTTGTCGTTTTTCCAGTAGGCTTAGGGTCTCTAGTTTTACCTTTATTTTCTTTATTAACTTTGGAAGCAGTTTCCTTTTCTGATGATTTTCCTTGCGTTGCTCTCATCCTGGTGGAACGTCGAGATGAAGGCTCAGAATTTACATTTTTGTCATCTGGCTCTGAGATCTGATCTGCAGTTCCATCTGTGGCTGACTTAGGTGAAGAATCCTTTTCCATTTCTTTTCTTCCTCTTCTTTTCGTAATTATCTTTTTGCCTTCTGCCTTATTTTGCTCCTTGCTCTTGCTGTCTTTTTTCTCCAGTGTCTTTAAGTGGGATTCCTGGATCTTCTTCCCCCTTGTGGACTTCCTTACTGGAGCTTCAGTAACATTCTCCTTATCTACATTCACTTCACCACCTTCTAGCTTCCTTATAGCCTGTCTTTGTGATTCAGCATTTGGTTTCTTTACAACAGTACTGCTATGCATAATATTATTCTTCTCCCTCAAGGGGGATGATAAAGGATTCTGTACAGCATTTTTTTCTCTTAAGACATTTTTGTTTTCTTTGTCTTGCTGTTCCACTCTTGAAGCTAGAGGCTTCCTGCGACCTATAATAGGTGATGATGGGGTTCCTGCAACCAGATTTGCCTCTAACTTTTTGGCAAGAGAATGCGGTGACCTTCCACTGGACCTCAGCTGGGATAAAACCTTCCTCTGAAGAACAGGAGACCTTACTGCCTTTGGTGTGGGGGTTGACTGCCCTCGTCTTTGGGCTGGAGCCATGATGAGTCGCTTGTAGGTCCCACTAGAAGAGAAAATCTGCCACAGAATCTGAAACAAAAACTTTGTGCTTGAGTGGCTTATACACAGCATTTCTTGCATACACAGTTTCTCTCCTACAAAGATTTTTCATAACTGCAAACATTCAGACAGAGCAATGCATTATACTTATTAAAGTAATCATATTGTATCTATTTCTATAATAAAACAAATGCAATTCTGGTAAAACTACAGAACAGTTCTCCAACATAAAAACATAATGAATGAGGAGTTTTGACACTAGTATTTCATAACAACATTTTGGAACTTTGCTGTACAATGAAGATTTCTTCCCAATGCAATTATCCTTCCAACAACTATATTTACAATTATATATAAACTTTGACAAGTAAAATTCAGCAAATCTGCCATACTAAGGCTCTTTGGATGGGTACTAAAGAAATTTGAATAATTAAAAAATATCAAAATTACAGAAATAACAAAATACTGTTTATTGTTATTG
>NC_051405.1:40790340-40791732 GCF_015228065.2 Penaeus monodon
AAGGACAAAACAGCTTATGTAGGTGTGCCTATAAGCCACAAACCTGGGAGAGTTAATGCCTGGATTTTGGCATCTGGATCCAACAGGTTAAAAAAAATAATTTCCCTGGCATAAGACATCAAACTTCTTGCCAAATGAACATAATGGAAAAAGAATGAGCCCTTCTATCATGCTCCCTATTCCTCTAAGCTATGACACAACATGAAAATGGTAAATCATAAAAGTTTCATGCCACGAGGAAAGGCAATATTGGAACAAATAGACTAACAATCTGGGGTAGAGCATTGGCTTTATAAATGCTATATCCCTTTTTCAGTTAGCCAATCAAATGAGTTGTGAGCGTGTATTGGCATCAACTGTCAACCAACTCTGGGTGGAAAGGAACCAGCAGCTCGGTATACATTCCCCTTTGAACATGGCCTCTAGTCCACTTGGATATGGCATCAAGTTATGAACTTAAACTTCATAAACTTCATCTCTTCTCCAAATGACACGAGTTTCAGGTGGCTTTACTATACCTATAAATATCTGAGTAAGAAATAAGAAAATTCTAGAAAAGAGAAGTGTACCTGAACCTAAGTTTTATTAATTTTTTTTTCTAAGGAAGATCATTACCTGAACATCAATTTCCCTTTACACACCATGAGAGTCAAGTAAGAACAATCTTTACATTAATCACATCCCTTAGGACCTCACCCATATTGAAGGTGTTAAGATATTATGAACATACTGATTTACCCTAGCCTTGTCTTGCTATGCCATATCACATTAGTTACAGCAGATGTTTGTATACCATATACTGGGGTATTGCAGGAGCAGGATACTCTTTCGAGCAGTGGTTCCCATCCGCTGAGTCGTGACAACCAAAGGAATTGCAAAAAGTTACCTGGGAGGTTATGAGGCTTGGGGGAAAAAATACTGTATGCTATTTTACTAAGTGTTCTTGAATGTTAATATCTAAAATACACTATGAAACCATGTCTTCAAGTAATATGGTATTACAATTTGATAAAGAAGGTTCGCATAGATTGCTAAAAATTACATTGTTTGGAAAACAACAAGTGGAATTCTTGACATCATGAGAGCTGTGAATGAATTGGAGGTTTAAAAAGGGGTAGTGTGCATGAAAAGATTGGTTGAAGGAAAGATCCTAATGTTATAGCATAATTCATTTGTAGTTGTACACCTCAATATCAAGGGTTTCAAGCCAGTCACCCTTATCTTATTCATATAGGAATTTCAAAGTTACTAGAATAACAGGCAGCAATGCAGCTATATATTACAACTTAAAGGAGTATATCAAAAATTGGTTTATTATAACCACTGTAACACTAAAAGTCATGTTCTGATAGAATATTTTTTACGGTTGTAAATTCATACCACAACTGCAGC
>NC_051405.1:40791787-40792383 GCF_015228065.2 Penaeus monodon
TCAAAAACACTCATCGAGAAATGTGACACTTCCTGCACAAAATTGAAATAAAACACTTATCTGCCATAGAAATATGGTAACTGCAGCATCTCTTTCAACTTTCATCCTTCAGATCAACTGATATGAAATTTATAGAACAAAAGAAACACTTGTTAGGAAAAACTGGTTCCTGGACATTCAATGCATCCACACAAGATAAACAATTGAAACAAGTTAAATCAACAGGCCAATCACAAGCAAGAATTGTTTTGTGTTCCTTATTGTTCAGGGTATTGTAATCAACAGTTCTGAGCTGATTCTTGTATGGGGAAGATGTGTGATTGCTGTATTGGTTTTAGTTCAGTACACTGACAATGTGGGCCATACAATGTCCCTTTTTGCATTCGGTTTGCTCGTGTTATCTAAGCTCTAACTCAACAGAGTATTTTTCAACTTAGCAGAGGGTGTATATATAGTTCTGCAACCCCTTTGAGTTTTAATACCTGCTTGTGGATGTCTATCAAAATGCTCATTAGTGAATAACATTAATGCTACATGAAGAACAGGTAAAAATAATAAAAACTTCAAGCATGTGACATAAATGACTGGATTGAACT
>NC_051405.1:40792475-40793417 GCF_015228065.2 Penaeus monodon
TATTCATATTTTGTCCTCCAACTTCCATGATACCTTTTATGCCCAAGATTGTAGGTGTTGGGGTGATGGTTCCATGACATAATTTCAATGTATGTGGGTGACTGACATTGAGGGAAATCCATCGATACCACTGTCATTACAACAAATTACATTCTGTCGAGCATATAATTCAGTCTTTCAGTTATAGTTCTCTCTCCATGAAGATATCAATCTGCATTTAGGACTTGCATCTACTAATTATACAATTTCCCTCCACTTTCCCTAAAATACAGCATATCCTCCCTTTGAAATTCACCACCAGAGCCACAGTGAATCAACTCATCAAAACTAATCCAGGTGAATAATACCATTCCCTTAGTAACAGCCACGTAAACCCAAGGCCTAAATAAGTACATACTATTCTTACATAGACCTTGCGTAAACCCATGGTATGGAATTTCTCGAAGGAGAACTATAGCCACCTGTTATTACTATCGAGTTTCAACTAAAAGTAACATAACAAGCACCTACATTTACTATCATTGGTCGGCGGAACAGAATAATCATAAGAAAGAACCCTTTAAATCAACCAATACTGATTATTTCAAACTCTGCAAATTTACTTGGCACAAGAATCTCGAGGTCAAAGAATTGCCCTCGCTGGCAAAACGCGTCCAAAACATCCATTAAAGGCATCTCCACCTTATCGTACGGCACACACTAAACTCCGATACACCAACGTGCTCCTACCTCGCTCACTGCCGCATTTCCCCGAGTGGTAAAGCCATAAATCCAGCATTAGAGCCCGGACAAGCGTTCTCCTCCAGCCTCGCCGTTTTTCGAATGTTGTGGTGCTGGCGAGCGGCGGCCTCTGCGCATGCGCGTGCCCGGGCGGGAGGCTCGCGCGCCAGCTGCTCAGTTCGCAGGCGTTTTGAATGGAGCCATGAGCGGAGTCCTCGATTT
>NC_051405.1:40793446-40793805 GCF_015228065.2 Penaeus monodon
TCGGAGGCGTTTTGAATGGAGCCATGAGCCGAGTCCTTGATTTTTTTTTTTTGGGGGGGTTGGTCTAGAGGGGGGGGGAGTCGTTTTGAATGAAGTCATGAGTGTAGTTCTTTGACTTTGGGGGTTTTTGGTGGGGGGGGGGGGGGGTCGGAGGCGTTTTGAATGAAGCCATGAGCGTAGTCATTGATTTTTTTTGTGTGTGGGGGGGGGGCGGAGTCGTTTTGAATGAAGCCATGAGAGAATTCTTTGATTTTTTGGGGGGGAGAGGGATTGGGGGGGTATTTTAGGGATTCGTTTTGAATGAAGACATGAGAGTAGTCTTTTGTTTTTTTTTCGTTTTGAATGAAGCCATGAGAGTA
>NC_051405.1:40793837-40794017 GCF_015228065.2 Penaeus monodon
GGGGGGGGTCGTTTTGAATAAAAGCATGAGAGTATTCTTTGATTTTTTTTTTGGGGGGAAGGGGTTGGATTCGTTTTGAATGAAGCCATGAGAGTATTCCTTGATTTTCTCTTTGTCTTTTGTAGTACTAGCCTTTGATTTTGATTCATAATATGATATGATTTTGTCTGTCTCTCTCTC
>NC_051405.1:40794162-40794908 GCF_015228065.2 Penaeus monodon
GGAATGGATCGGGTAGCTATATTGGTTGAGTGCATTTGCGAATATTCGGGTATTTTGCAGATTTTCAAATACATATATTTTACTTATGGTGTTATATTCTGTGGTATTGTTACTGTAATTGCAATCAACACTGATTTCTGGGGGAAAATGAATAAAAATGGGATTAGCTATGTTCCTCCCTCTCTCACTTTCTCTGTTACACGGGTCAGCTTTTTCTTCAAAAGTACTTCATGTATGTTCTTGGTAAACTGATTTCATATGTGACGCTTAGAAGTGTCGATTAATACTTAGAGCGATATTAGTTATCATACAGAAAATATGGAGCATGTTGTTTTCATAATATCATTACCTGTGGTAAGCAGGTGTATAATACATACGAGATTATCAGTCACGAATGCAAAATTGTGCAGTCTAAGACGTGTCTTTGATTATTTCACGAATTTAGATCAGCTGCAAGGCTTTATATAATAATTACTGGATTTTCTTTTATTGGATTAGTCAACCCCTGTGCGGCGAGCGAAGTTATAATATATAGATTTGTGTTTTTTATTATGGGTAATAGATTTGTATGTACATTATGATAACACAGTCAAAAAAGGTGAATTTCACATAATGCGTTAGTCACAAAATTGACAATTTTTTTCCTTGTGATTTGAATACGATGAGAAATACATAAGCAAGTCGTGTGGTCTCTAGTGTTGCGATGAGACCCATCGCTCACGCTCGCTCTTTCTGTCTCAACTCGT
>NC_051405.1:40796131-40796552 GCF_015228065.2 Penaeus monodon
CGTCTCCCCTGACAGTGAAGAAGTGACGCTCGCTCTGTTACCCGACAGCGATTTCTCTCGGGCGACAGCTTCATCTGCCGCCTCCCGGATCACCTACGGCACTGAGTGTTCGGCTGGAGCACGCCTAGCCGACAGAAAGGGCTGCTCTTCACCTGGAGTGCCACAATAGCCACCTCCTCCAGCCAACATCGGTTCGCAGGATATCTGTGTCCGCGCGCAAGGACTCGACGCCCTTGCAGGTGTGCGAGCCAACCCTCCGACGTCCCAGCCTGGCCGGAGAACTCGCCTCGACGCCGCACCGACGCACTGGACCGCCGGTGGTGCGAGTACGACCGGAGGTGGAGGCGTCCTGAAGGCCCCTCGCAGCCTCGTCGCCTGTAAGAGTGTATAGTGTAAAAACGACTATGGCCTGGACGCTGGG
>NC_051405.1:40796586-40797150 GCF_015228065.2 Penaeus monodon
GTGCGGACCCCGGAGTAATGAAGAAAGTGTATCGAAGCCTAGGACGTCAGATCCTTATCACAGCGTCAGGGCCCAGGAGTGCAGGCCCTGGCCCATCCCAGGATAACACATCCTCGACGCAGCACGTCTCGGCACATGTCGAGAACCTCCCGCGAGAAGCCGCGTTGCCCCGCCTTGGTGCCCAGCAGGGAAAGAACTTATGACCTCTGCTGCAGCAGTGAAAGGCCCTCTGGACGCGAAGTGCCCCTCGTGACGCCTGTCAGGAGGCGCTTCCATGAGGAACAGCCACTTCCAGAACCATGAAAACTATCCGGTCGTAGGGCAGGACTAGTGAGCTCCTGAGGGTGAGTCTGGGGAAGAAGGCTTTGGAGGACGAATTGGGCCGCTGTGGCGCAGGTCCCGAATGGCGGTCACGAAGGAGACACCCCCCCCCCCCAAGAACACCAGACACAGGAATTGCTGCTGAGTGCACCAAGCGACGCACAGGAGGACGTGACCCGCAGGAAGCGCGCGACGACGAGTTGAAAATGTTAAGAAGACGGGCGAATCATGTATTATGTCTAG
>NC_051405.1:40797198-40797296 GCF_015228065.2 Penaeus monodon
GTACGTGATAGTTGTGATACCTTCAGGGAGGTCCCTCTAGCACTTTCAGTGTCCCGCCCAGGGGAGGATTGTAGGTGTCTCGTGAAAACATAAGAACC
>NC_051405.1:40797347-40797460 GCF_015228065.2 Penaeus monodon
GAACAGAAGATTGACAGCCCTCATAAACAACTGACCTCAGCAAGCCAGCACAGGCCAGAGCAGGTGCTAATATGGTAACAAAAAAAATGGTGCTCACTTCCAGAACTAGAGTG
>NC_051405.1:40797541-40797626 GCF_015228065.2 Penaeus monodon
GAAGAGTTAGGGTACCCAGAGCGAGTGAAGCCAGAGGGACTGAGGCAGGGTCAGAGCAACAGAGAGGTCAAAACTAATTAGCATA
>NC_051405.1:40797658-40797753 GCF_015228065.2 Penaeus monodon
GACCAGTGAATAAATGTAAGAGCAGAAACAGACTGTCTATCGAACCACGCTGCCATCGTTAAAAGTTCACCTGGAAATTCGCCTTCAGTAGAGGT
>NC_051405.1:40798713-40799935 GCF_015228065.2 Penaeus monodon
GCAATGGCAACTGTGCACCTTCTCCATCACACTTGCAAGTGTGATGATTGGAGAAAGTGTACACAATTTCGAGGTCATATTGAATCGCAAAACGACACTGACAGATTGAAAGGATGATTTTTTAAAAGATAGGATTTATTTCGCGAATATGCAACTGGGCTCCCGGTATGGCCCAATGACAGGAAGTGTAATGAATCAGATGGTAGAGAACTGTATACGGAAGAATGATGATATAATCATTCAATTGACATGATCGAGGTTCAAAGATGAGAAGGCAATACGTATTTAATTTTTTTTTTCATATTAAATATTCGGATAGGTACTCCCGCCATAATCATCTATACACCGTAAGTACGGCTACCATTATAAATCTATCTAAATTACCATAACCCAAATCTAACCTATTTTTACCCCAAATCGAATTTAAAATCCCATTTAGTGCTTTATAAAACATCAAATCTGTCCAAAAACCAAAGAAAACAGCACGAATCTAACCGCGAAATAGGCCCCGACCCTACACTACGCAACCCTGAAGTAAGCCCCACATAGCGCCGAGGCTGTACGTTGTTCCCGCACGAGAGCGTGATGTAAACAACACCAAACCGAAATGGCTACAGCGGCTTATAATTACGTTGTCACTGCCCACAAGCCCACAGCTGTTACGGCGTGTGCTACCGGTATGTTCCCTCGGCGTAACCCGGGCGTGGAAGAGACACGCCGAGAGTTCTGTTTCAGGTTGTTGCAGAGGCCAGGCAGGTGGGGTTCGGCTGCGAGAGGAGAGAGAGAAAAAAACTCAATCGTTTCTCTCTCTCCGAGTTAATTATATGCCGATTAAGCTGTTGCTGTCGTTAGTGTCGTCGGCACGGTATACGGCTGACGACTTATAAATGCCGCGAGATAATGGTGTAGGTGTTTTGGAAATTTTCTTATTAGATTTTGTCACAAGGTTTGTGTTTTTTTTTTTGTCATTTGTGGATTTGGCTCCTTTTGAGGAAATTGGAAGTTAACCTTTTTCTTTCTTTAATGTTTAATTAGTAAGTAATTAGAGAGTAAGGAAGAGGATGTTCATGAAAATTGGTATATTGTATTTTTTTTTCTTTTGGTTGTAGCAAATGTGGGTATCTGTCACAATACAATAGAATTATGAGGCAAAATATAGAAAGGTTGTATTTTCAGCACGCATACAAGTTTTCTAGGTGAATGTTAACCAGGTGTTGACGGG
>NC_051405.1:40800636-40801027 GCF_015228065.2 Penaeus monodon
CCCCGTGGAAAATGACAATAGACATTTCGATTACCTTGTACCATTGCATTAAGGGGTGTATAAATATATTATGATCAGCAGATTCATAATACACTTCACAGACATAACATTTTCTTCACAAGATTTAGGAATAGAAGCTACTTAATATTATGACTGCAACAACCTTGTCACTGTCAGTGCTCCGGAAAGAGTCAACTGATATCCACCATGTATATTTTCTCAAAGGAGATTTTGGTTCCATATTTGATGGTAAACTGCATGGGAAGTCTACAGTAAAATATTCCTGACTCTATGGGGCATCAATGTTCCTGTGGGTGATAAGGCATTTTGGCATTCACAGGTAAAGCAATATGAAGGGGTCATTTTGATTCTGTTTTATCCCTCATCGCCA
>NC_051405.1:40801180-40801531 GCF_015228065.2 Penaeus monodon
TCTGAAACAACTTAAGAAGGAAAATATTTGTTATTCTTAGTATTAAAAGTTTTTATTTGGAACTCTTGAGAGAGAGATTTTCAATGAACCGATTAATAAGATTTCCATGTTATGTAGACAATATAATTTTTATTTAGAAAATACTTGTATGTCTAAAAGTAAGATTATACCAAATTTTGATAGCTGTACCTTGAAAAACAAATGAACAAGGCTAAAATATGAAGTTCAGAGTAAATTGAATCCGGTAATATATTAGAAAGTGTCCATAATTACCCACTAGGTAAAGAGGAAGTGAGGTACTTCTTTACAGTACAGATGCACTCACCAAAGACTGAGTCCCAATTCCATGTG
>NC_051405.1:40801621-40802323 GCF_015228065.2 Penaeus monodon
ATTCTTGCCATTTATTGTAAGATAAGGAACCAGTGCAGGTTCTACAGGTGTCCTGCCATAATGTGTTTTGATGCTTTGCTATTTGCATTGGAAAGTTCAAACATGTAATTTGTTGATCTATTAGTTCTGTGCACTGTTTACTTTGGGATTTAGTTTAGGTGCTTTTAAATATTTGCTCATGAATTTCAAACCCACCAAAGTTCAAGAGCATTTGAGCAATCTGTCAGAGATGAGTATGTAGTATGTAGTCTATATATATTTTTCCCAAAGTATATGATTTCATATGTTGCTGTTGCAATGCTCACAGTTCCAGTATTTGTATGTTCTTGTTTGTGCAGAGTTACCAGAGTATTTTATAGGTAATTATTAACAGCCTTACTGCATGAAAGAGAAAATAATATTATGGTCACAAAACAGTGCTGTTAAGTATAAGACACAATATATAGATAAGCTATATATGGATGGATCTTCCCATAAATCAAGTGATCCTCTGGCATCCTTGCTCTATTTCAGTTATAATTAACAAACCTTTTCCACATACATATGATAAGATAGAGGTTGTATCTCCCTGGTGATTTATCATTAAATCAGGAACCAGTCTAAGCTCTGTCCTGGCTGAGTACAGGTAGTGAAGGCGTTATGAAACGCCAGTGGAATATGTTGTGATGCCAATGTTGGCATCATGATTCCATTTTATTTTAG
>NC_051405.1:40802560-40802710 GCF_015228065.2 Penaeus monodon
TTCACCCTATACCCCTCCACTAGGGATGGGAGACTGTATGGGGGATACATTATACTACCCCCCTCCCTGGTACATTCCTTGGGCTCTTACCCACCTCTGCCTCTCCTTTGTTTCTTAAACATTTTACTCCAAATAAACTTAAATGATTGT
>NC_051405.1:40802922-40803620 GCF_015228065.2 Penaeus monodon
GTGCAGGCAAGTGCCCAGTACACAAGTAATGCATGTCTTTTAAACTCTCTGGAACAAAATGGTTAAGGAATATTTTTTCATAAAGATATCTTAGAAAAGTGGTAGAAACACCACCAGATTCTAGAAAATAACAAAGTATATTACTTGTGACTCTGTCTCTCCCCTGCCAAGACTGGCTGCCAATCTACACTTGTTTTTTCCTTTGTAATATAATTTGTTTCATGACTAGCTACCACTCTGGTAATCGCTTGTGTCCTCAGTTTCAGGTGTGGAGTAATTGTTTTGTTTCTGTAGAGATTTTCACAATTATTTAGCTATTATTTATTAGTACACTTTCATTGGACTAATAACCAGAAGACATTTTCTCTGATGGGTTAAGAATTGTTGCCCATGTGCTGCTGTACATTGGTCTAGCAAAACCAAGGCATTAAAATGTGCTTTTAAAACACTAAAAGTTCACGGAAATCTCTCTTGGTTCTCTCACCAAAACCTTTAATTATATAGTCTTTTAAGTTCCACACTTGGAAAAGGTAATGTTGTCATTTTCATGGCAATCAGAGTGGAACCCTGCCTGCAATGCTAGGGTTAATTTTAACCGGTTTGCTCCAGATGATTTAAAAGATGTTTTTTCCTCGTGTACAGACACTTGCCCAATAGTGTTAACATTGAATGTGTCGTCCTGAGAGTCTCTAATAGTT
>NC_051405.1:40803821-40803954 GCF_015228065.2 Penaeus monodon
ATGCACACATGCACACAGAAAGTTGAAAGGAAAGATTTGATGAAGAAGCCTCAAACTCATTTCATGGTAAACTTAGGTAAAGTTACTCTCTTTCCCATTCCAAGTGGAAAGGTAAGGGGTGAAGTAAAAGATA
>NC_051405.1:40804146-40805068 GCF_015228065.2 Penaeus monodon
CAAGATCACAACTAAAATAAAATGGAATTATGACCTCAACATTGGCATAACATTGTATTTCACTTGTGCTTCATGACACCAAAACTGGTGTCACCCTATAGAATGGGTTAAGGTTACATGCATGACCCAAATGTGTGGCGAGAATATTCCCCCCCCCCCCCCTTATGTTCAAATCCAGACAAGTTTACTATTGTTTTTCAATAAGAAGATATCAAAAGTGTTCAGGATGACTTTAGAAAGCTTTCATTAAGAACTAATGCTGCTAGAGCCATAATACTTCATGTCCAAATAGTGTACAGAATATAGAGCAGCTGTCATTGTCATGGCATGTGTAGCTGTTGTCAACAGTTCGGGTCCATCCTCACCATTGCATGTATAGATGCCAATTAAGATGGTAACATTTTGTTTTCTTTGGTATTTGCAGGGCACCTGACTTCGCCAACCGACCTGAACTTGGTTGTAGCTCGGAACAACAGAGTGGAGCTCCACCTGGTTACACCTGAAGGATTAAGGCCTCTAAAAGAACTCACCATCTATGGCAAGATTGCCTGCATGAACCTTTTTACACCTATGGTAATGTATCCCTGTTAGTTTTACAGAGAATTTATGATAAATTTGTATTTCAGTTGTGATTAAAGCATGAGTTATGTGAATGTGGTTTTCATATTGTTGCAGAATGAGTCAAAAGACTTGCTCTTCATATTGACAACACGGTATTGTGCTATGATCCTGGAATGTGTTGGGGATGGAGAGAATCTAGAGATCATAACCAGAGCTCATGGCAATGTAGCAGACAAAATTGGCAAGTATTTTCCTTTCATTTCATTAGAAAAATTCATTGAATAATTTTGAAGGCATCTCTGGAGTAAAGTAGTTATACCATTGATTTTATATCAGAGAGTAAGAACATATTTGACATCAG
>NC_051405.1:40805223-40805900 GCF_015228065.2 Penaeus monodon
CTGCATCAGAATTTCTATCATAGCTATGATATCTTTACAGGAAAACCGTGTGAAACAGGAATGATTGCAATTGTTGACCCTCAGGCGCGATGCATTGTATTGCGACTCTATGAAGGTCTCATTAAAGTCATTCCTCTTGATAAAGACAATAATGAGCTTAAAGCTTATAATATCAGGTAAGATTTGATTAAACATTTTTGACTGGTTGAAGTATTACTAAGAATTTACATTTTATTTCTATGTAATCATTTAAATGGAATAGGATTGCTAAAAGGCTACAAATTAAATCAACCCAGTGCCATACTGAGCAGTGTGTTCACATGCAGCTATGGATGGGGAATTAGTTACTTTAGGGAAAAATCAAAAGCACAGGGAAAATAGAAGTACCCTGTTCTCTATGCTCATGGCTTTATCTTTAAGGCTGTTATAGGTAATAAGGCTAAAATGAGTTCAAGCTTACTTTTGAGGGGGCTCTTTCACCTCAGTGAATATGGCCAGGGCCAAACAAGCTGTTTAACCTGCACTGTTAAGTCGGAGCAAAATGTGAATATTAAGTATTAGTGGTAGTCTCTTTTTGAAATTGTCTTATGGACAGTAGGAGGTGACATAGCTCACTGGTGGTGATGGGCTTTGCATTTTGAAAGTCTTAGTTTGTACCTGGTCACCCCCTCTTAGCT
>NC_051405.1:40805965-40807864 GCF_015228065.2 Penaeus monodon
GCAGCTGTCTTACTGCATCACCCTGCTACTTAGTATGCATTAATACTCATTGAGGCAAACATATCCATTTGTCCATTTATATGAAGATATTTGACTTTGATTATTGACAATAAAAGGTGACGGAAAAAGTTAATGTTCTAATGATTTGTATGGTACAGAGATGTGCAGGATCTAGTAGGGGAAGGTTGAATACAGTTGTAACATTAATAATATGTAAATATATTCTGAATTTCAATTATTTGCTATTTCAGAGTTGATGAGCTTCAAATTCAAGACATAGAGTTCTTGTATGGATGTTCTAATCCCACAATTATTGTTATATATCAAGACACTCATGGGAGACATATTAAGACTCATGAAATTTCCCTCAAAGAAAAGGAATTCTCCAAGGTAAGAATGTTTTGAGAGCCAGTTAATTGTTGCCTATAGATTTTTGTAACATGGAGCAGATGCTATGGTTGATGAAAAAATCAGAGAAAAATATTTGACATACAAAATCAGTTAAATTATTAATACACATTATATATATTGACAGCTTTTCAAGATGGACTTAATTAGATTAATTAATTTTTTTAACTATATATATATATATTCATAATGTTTGCAATGTGGATTGAATGAAAATATTTTTTCTTCATTTGCAGATGCCCTGGAAGCAGGATAATGTAGAGACTGAGGCCTCTACAATCATTGCTGTTCCAGAACCATATGGCGGAGCAATCATTATTGGCCAGGAAATTATCACTTACCTCACTGGGACTTCACATGTGACAGTAGCCCCTGCTCTCATTAAGGTATACCTACTGCTGAAGTATCTTGTATATTCTCATATTGTCTGACAGTTCATATTCTTTGGCAGGATGATATATAATGTGGAATTAAGTTTTGCTGATTTCCAAAAAATAATTATTGGATGAGTTAGTTTAATTTTTTACGTCTGGATCGTTGACATGTTACATTTCTGTATTTTGTGCTATATTTTTGTAATATATGTAAGATATTGTAAAACAATTATGCATAGGAATTTATTGGGAAATGTATTCTTTGAAAAATGTAAAAGGTTAATCCCTCAAACCATGAGAAGCAAAAACATAACTGTTGTTCCTGGCTCTAGTGACTGTATACAGTTCTTCAGGTATAAAGGATTAATTTATCTACAAAACATAACATTCTCTAAACAGACCAGCACCATAGTTTGTTATGGGAAGGTTGATTCCAATGGTTCAAGATATCTCCTCGGAGATTTGTCAGGCCGTCTCTTCATGCTGCTGCTGGATAAGCCAGATGATCGCTCAGAGGCTACAGTCAAGGTTGAATTGCTGGGTATGGACTAACAATTCTTTGTGTTGCATATTTCAGATTGGTCTGTTTTGTTTGTAGATGTCACTGTCATCATTATATATATTATTGTTACAGTTATTGTATTATATTCCAATATGTAGCTTAATTTTCTTTGGTTGCACTTCTCATAAAGTGTGGGATCTAAGTGTTATTGTTTTTTTGTAGGTGAAATATCCATCCCTGAATGTCTGACATACCTTGATAATGGTGTGGTCTTTGTCGGATCTCGCCTGGGAGATTCACAGCTGATCAAACTAAACACAGAAGCTGATGCCTCTGGCCAGTATGTGGTCATCATGCAGACCTTCAACAACCTTGGCCCTATTGTGGACATGGTGGTGGTTGACCTCGAGCGACAGGGCCAGGGTCAGCTTGTTACTTGTTCAGGTATGACGTCATTTTTCTTCATCTCTTTTTTTGCTTATGGTGGGGGGCAGGGGGGGAATGAAGTATGATAATTTTAAATGGTGTTTTGTTACTCCTGAAAAGAGATCTCACAGTTTGTCTGCAGAGAAAAACTGCATAGTATTATGGGTACATGGATAAACAATTTTTTTG
>NC_051405.1:40808465-40808893 GCF_015228065.2 Penaeus monodon
TAATTGTGATTATTATAATTATTATTGTAATTATACTTTTCAGGAGCTTTTAAGGAAGGCTCTCTTCGTATTATCCGTAATGGCATTGGCATCCATGAGCAGGCATCAATAGAGTTGGACGGCATCAAGGGGATGTGGTCTCTTAGTGTAAATTCGCCAAATCACCATAATACTATTGTCCTGTCATTTGTTGGCCTTACTAGGTGAGCTGAATATTTTTAATGGTTATCTATTGAGCTATATATGACCTGAAATATATTTGTTTTACTGACAGCTTTATTATTCAGGTAGAAACCCTTTGTTTATGATAGTAATTTGACAGTAGCCACAGTTCTTGATATTATATTTCTCATTGTCCTGATCTGTTCTTGCTATCTTTATTTGCCAGTGTTATTTTACTTGGCCATCCTTATTTACCTTCTTTTTTG
>NC_051405.1:40809845-40809994 GCF_015228065.2 Penaeus monodon
CCATTACCAAATCTTATCTTGAATCTTTATTTCAATTTATTTACTGCCACCTACATACACTCTTTAATACACATCTACAAAACCACACCACTACGAGCTGATGCATACACTACATCACACTACAACAATTTCATCATCATACAGTATCG
>NC_051405.1:40810900-40811712 GCF_015228065.2 Penaeus monodon
TTGACTGAACAGAAAAGAACAGCATTGGGAAGAGCATAATGTACTTATTAATGGGCCAAATGTTCTTGTGTCAATAGATATTCAAAGGCATAACAGAAGTCCTACTGTGACTGAAGTGACCACAAAGAATATTGAGTATTTGTATATCCTTACAGGGTTTTGACTCTGAGTGGGGAAGAAGTAGAGGAAACCGAGATTGCAGGTTTTGTAGCTGATCAGCAAACTTTCTTGTCTTCAAATGTAAAACATAGTCAGTTGTTACAGGTAAGCTGAGCTTTAAGAAGTTTTGAGTGTGAAGATATACTGGGAAATAAGATATGTAATTGAAGAAACTAAAGAAATTGTCTGCACTGATTTTATTGACATGTATTTGTTTTGTCTCATTGCTCAAGTTCTTAAACTAATTTCAGGTCACTGGCAGTTCATGTCGCCTGGTAAATGAAAGCACAGGCCAGCTTGTATGTGAGTGGAAACCCCCAGAAGGCCGCAACATTTCAGTTGTGACTGCAAATAACAATCAGGTAGTGGCAGCAGCAGGGCAGCACATCTACTATCTCACTATCCAGCCGTCTAACCTCAAACTAGAGGCGTAAGTAATGAATGAAATAGAAGTTTTTTTTTATGCTGAAATTTCTGAAGGTAGACCCACCAACCCCCACCCTTTCTAGACACTTTCATAAGTGTCAAGTGTCCCATCGTGTAGCTATATTCCTGTGGCAATGGCTACGCTTATGGAGACCGTCTCTTGGGACGCGGGTGGAGAGGGGTTATTTGGTGTTAGCTTGTGGTATTTGTACATGAATTAGGAAACT
>NC_051405.1:40811807-40811880 GCF_015228065.2 Penaeus monodon
CAAGTACATCTTCATAGACTTTTGCTTGTTGCAATCATGCATAGGCATTGCACATAGATGTGAGTTTGTGAAT
>NC_051405.1:40811954-40812516 GCF_015228065.2 Penaeus monodon
CTTTCAAAATGTAAGATTTTAGTACAATTACATATGAAATATGCTTTGCATCAAGATTCCATGTGAATATGCTATAGCTTATAAAGTGGTTAGTGTATGTACTAAGTATGGAATACATATGTTGAAAGATAAGTGTAAATAATGATGATAATATTTTAGTTTAGCTTCGCTTTGGCAGTTTGTAACATCCACTGTCTTCAAATTTGTATTGATTTGAAATTGGTTGTTTCTGTTGTTTCTGTTGTAAAGAGCATTTCAGTTTGAATGGCAGGTTTAAGGTGGATTTTTAGATTTTTGATAAATTAACAAGATATAGTCCACTTTACACACTGATAAAAATTATTCACAATAATACCTGTCACAAAATATGCAATTCATAAAGAATTGAAATAATTATCACAACATATCCATAGGTTTCTGGAAAAATGTGGTAACTGTGGTCAGTACCAAAGGCTGTGGGTGCCATAAGTGCCTGGACAACCTGCCAGTGTAATCAATTATTTACATAAATAATGTATTTAGTGTTTACACAACCCTATGCAGTTCCCCTACACCCAGTATT
>NC_051405.1:40813146-40813684 GCF_015228065.2 Penaeus monodon
GGATGGGGTTACTAGTGATTTTTCTTTTACATAGAAATAGGGTTAATCCTATTTAATGACTGTTTTTGTCTGTGCTTCCATAATTCTTAGTATTGAACCAGTTTATTATAATAATGCTAGGATTATTTGATTATAGTAAATTTGTACTGATACTACCATCCACAGTCCTCCATTGGTACATTCCAAATTTTTTGTTTTAGTAATTGTACATTTTCAACTTTCAACTTGCAAAAAAAAAAAAGCCTGTGGCTTCAAAGGTGTAATTTACTTTGGAAGGCTTAAAAATTTGGAGCTAAAGTCACCTGTTTTTGCAGGTGGACCACAGTGGAACATGAGGTGGCTTGCTTAGATGTGTCTCCTTTGTGGGAGGAAGACATGGCTTCTGTGGTTGCTGTTGGCCTGTGGACTGACATTTCAGCTCGTGTGCTTGCTTTGCCATCCCTGGAAGAAAATGCCAAAGAGTTCCTAGGAGGGGGTAAGTTGAGAATATGGAAGAGTGTTGTTTCAGTAAGATATATGGAAAGTCTCTTTATGATTC
>NC_051405.1:40813808-40814059 GCF_015228065.2 Penaeus monodon
CCATCTCCATCTTTTTACTGTACAAATCTTACAAGCTACAAATTGATTAGTGCACAGCTTTATGGCCACCCTAAAAATATTGAGTTAGGATTATATATAACACTATAATGCATTCAGATATAACAATGTAAAGCCAGTTGTTGAATAAATAATTTTCAAAAAGGTCTAAGCAAACTTTGTCTTGTGTATTATTATATTTGAAATTAAATGCATAAGAAAGCATATGAAAAAGTAGACATTCCCCCTCTTCT
>NC_051405.1:40814476-40815064 GCF_015228065.2 Penaeus monodon
TTTATAACTTTGTGTATTTAACAACTAGGCTGATATTTTTATACATGAATGCACTTATATTACCACATGAAATTCCAGCTTGATAACCCTAGCCAGCTGTACCATTAATCTTACAAAGTCTACAAATATCATTAGTAATATTGAATATACAAACTTTATTTCATGTTTAGCACTAGCTGTTTTAGTTTCTCTCTTTGTAAGCTTGTAAATAATGCAAAAAGTATTTTTTTATTATTATTTATTTCAACTCTGGTCACTTATAAATGTATGAAATCACCGAACAGCAAATCAGGGATAAATGCTGTAGTTTGCAAATTAGTCAATATATATTTATATGTTTAGATATACTAATGTGTACATTTTCCTCAGATATCATTCCTCGCTCCATCCTAATGACAACATTTGAGGGTCATCATTACCTCCTTTGTGCTATGGGAGACGGACAGCTTTTCTACTTTAGTTATGCACCTGCAACAGGATATTTATCAGATAAAAAGAAGGTAAGACTTATGTCTTAAGTGTAATTTCAAGAGGTGAGATTTTAATCCTTCAATGTTGTTATTCTTGTTGTCATCGTTACCATCACTG
>NC_051405.1:40815128-40817105 GCF_015228065.2 Penaeus monodon
ATGCATTACTAATTCCACTTTTCATTGTTGTTTATTTTGCTTTCAAATTCAAGATAACTATTTAATAATTTTTTTCATCCCTCTATTGCAGGTTGTCCTCGGTACTCAGCCAACAACTCTAAGACGGTTCCGCTCACTCTCCTCGACAAATGTTTTTGCCTGCTCTGACCGACCCACTGTCATCTATTCATCCAATCATAAGCTTGTATTCTCAAAAGTTAATTTGAGAGAAGTAACACACATGTGTCCTCTTAATGCTGATGCTTATCCAAACAGGTATAGCTCCTGAATAATGTATTTCCAGTCCACTGTAATTTTTGATTGCCAACTGATGAATAGAAGAAAATTTGCCTGTAGATTTTTGAGAGATTTTAAACCTTCAGTCCTTAGATTTGCATGTCTTTGTACGTTGCATTGATATAATGTCCCTTTTCAGTTTGGCCTTGGCAACAAGTGAGGGCATTACGATTGGTACCATTGATGAGATTCAGAAGTTGCATATTCGCACGGTCCCTCTAGGAGAAACTCCACGTCGAATTGCGTATCAAGAGGAAACGGAGGTTAGTTTTCTGTATCTCTAGTGAGCCAAAATGTACTTTGTATGTTTATTAGTAAGACCTAGATGAATTAGTCACTCATAAGAAAAAGTTTTACTAACTGCTTGAAATTTTCAATTGTCCAGACATTTGGAGTGATTACCATGCGTGTGGATGTTACGGATAGTAATGGAATAAGAAGTGGTGGAATGAGTGCATCCTTAGGAGCGCACACCACCTCCTCTGCGTCCAATACCTCCAGCCTCCTTAAACCTCCTGTACAGCCACCACCAGAGCCTGGCCAGGAAGTGGAGACTCACAATCTTCTTGTAATTTCACAAAATACATTTGAAGGTGTGTTGAAAGCAAAATTTCACTTTTTTTTTTATGTATTTTTGTATTGTTATTGTATAAATAGCTGTAAATTTAAGTTTTACTTTGTTAACCCAATACCTCTGAAAGAATTTGGGGTGGGCTTGGCCTCTGTTCCAGGGAGTATATGTGGCCCACTGAGCTTGCCATGATGTTGAACCCCATGTCATCCAGAGGCTAAGGGTTAAGCAGACTTGTAGCATTGTCTGTTTATAAAGCTAGGATGTGTACTATGTAATGTATCTGAAATTCTGAATCTCATTTTGACAGTGCTCCATTGTCATAGTTTCCACCCGGGAGAGTATGGCCTCAGCATCTGCTCCACCAGACTAAAAGATGACTCGACTGTTTATTATGTAGTTGGAACAGCTCTAGTTAACCCAGAGGAGTCAGAATCCAAGCAGGGTCGCATCATCCTCTTCTCCTTCACTGATGGCAAATTGCAGCAGGTGAGTGTAAATGCAAATTATTTTTATTGAAAGTAAAGTGAACTTTTGTGTAGAATTTCCCATCTGTAAAGAAAAGTTTTGAATTTTATAATTTTGCTCTTCTATTTTTTTCATAATACAAACATGATTTTTGTCCAGGTTGCCGAGAAGGAGATCAAAGGTGCTTGCTATTCTCTCTGTGAGTTCCAGGGTAAACTTCTAGCTGCAATCTCTAGTACTGTAAGTAGATTTTTGTTTGTAAACTTATCTCTTTTGAACTGATAATCTGTGTATTAAGTACTAGTTCACTCTATGAAATGTAACCATTTATTTAGTAATTATTATTATTTTTTTTTTTTACAGGTCCGGCTGTTTGAATGGACAAATGAGCGTGAATTGAGGCTAGAATGTTCGCACTTTAACAATGTAGCAGCTTTGTACTTGAAAACAAAGGGAGACTTCATACTGGTTGGTGACCTAATGAGGTCCATGACGCTTCTGCAGTACAAAACACTAGAAGGTAGTTTTGAAGAGGTAAGATCCAGTTATCTTAGAAAATGGGAATTGAGAGGTAACTAAAGGAACTTTTCTTAATCATTTTATATGCCTTTACAGAAATTAAAATTAATTTAAATTTATCT
>NC_051405.1:40818051-40819524 GCF_015228065.2 Penaeus monodon
TAAGGTATGATTGTCTTTTTAGGGAAGACCAGGCACTGGCTTCACAATTTGTACAAAATCATTATTAAACCTGGATATATGTCATATCAAGGGTGGTTATATATTTATTTGTTTACTGGTCTTTTTTTCAGATTGCTAGGGACTATGATCCCAACTGGATGACTGCTATAGAAATTCTTGATGATGAACTGTTTCTTGGAGCTGAACACTCGCATAACCTCTTTGTGTGTCACAAAGATAGGTAGGAGTTTTTGCTTTCGAAGATACAAATATATTAATTGACTGTATTTCATTACGTCTAAAAAAAAAAGGCAGATTTGTTATCAACACTTGCAGTTACCAGGAGAATAATGTGTTTTGATTAAAGTGTAATTAAAAGTTATGCATTTCTCCTAGTGCGGCCACATCTGATGAGGAACGCCAGCAGATGCAGGAGGTTGGTCGCTTCCACTTGGGAGACTTTGTAAATGTTTTCCGTCATGGAACACTGGTAATGCAGGGAGTGCCAGAAGCTACAACAGTAACGCAAGGCTGTGTTCTTTATGGCACTGTACATGGAGCACTTGGTGAGTGTGAACTTAAGTTTTCTGTTTATATACATGCTGGAATATTGTCTTGTCTTATTGTCTAATATATATAATGTGATTTTTCTTTTCTCTTAGTCTTGCAGTATTTCTAGAACTAATAAACCCAAAAATATTAAGCTTATGCTATTAATAAAAATAAGAAAGGCTATTTGGAATAGAATTGTTGTAGTATATTATAAACATGTGCACTAAAGTTATGGATTATTTAATACACAGGTTTGGTGACAAGTCTGAATTTAGAACTATACAACCAGCTACTGGAGATGCAGAAACGCCTAGCAAGAGTTATTAAATCAGTTGGAAAGATTGACCATGATTTTTACAGAAGTTTTAGGTATGTAAAAGATGTGTGATATTCAGTAAATTGTTTCTTCATTTACTGGTATACTCATAAGTATATTGTAAAAGTGAATTAAATTCTACAAGTTGATTTTCCAGCATATTTGTTATATAGGTGTACATTCTGATCACTTGAGAATGAATGCATATTATGGGCTTTTACCAGAACATGTTATGTCATTATGTTATATAATACCAAAAATAAGAATGAATTTAATTTCCTTTGAATTTAATTTCCTTTTTGTCTTTTGTAGTATGTTATGAGTTTCCTCAAATATCATGTGGACTTGCTTTCTTTTCAGTACTGAACGTAAGACGGACAGATGTGAAGGCTTCATAGATGGAGATCTTATAGAAAGTTTCCTAGACCTCAGTCCTGACAAGATGAAGGAAGTAGCACAAGGCCTCTTGGTAAGCTAATCACAGGTTATTTCTTTACTGTATTCTGGAGTGACGCCATTTCATAGGGTGATAGACATATGGTATAATGTCTAGACATGAGTAAGTATTTGCTTTATTTTGACTTGAAGGAAGATGTGATAAAGGG
>NC_051405.1:40819611-40819815 GCF_015228065.2 Penaeus monodon
GTGAGAGTGAATGTGAGCATGTGTAAGAGTATGAGTGTAAAGTTGTGAGCATAAGGAAGTGTTTCCTCATAATTTTGGTAGCAAGCAGTAATAAATTCCTTTTCCCTTGAAATAAGAGAGAACTGGTTATATGAAAAATACAAATTGTTTTGTACTCCAGCAGTTGGTACAAGTAATATCCAATGTGGTTTTTCTTTATCATAT
>NC_051405.1:40819973-40820159 GCF_015228065.2 Penaeus monodon
ATGTATGATGCTGCCAGAGAACATATATTTCCCATTCAATCTGTTTTTTACTTTGAATGGCTGACAGCCTGGATTGGTATTCACATTCTCAGACGATTCTGAAAATAAAATTTGAAAAGTTACAGAGTCAGAAAAATTGTCTCAAGTTTTTATTTAGATGTGTTCAGAGCATAGTCTTCACCAGTT
>NC_051405.1:40820347-40820604 GCF_015228065.2 Penaeus monodon
TTATTTTTATTGCTATAATATTATAGAAGTAAGGGATGATCATTTTATAGTAAAAGTAAAAAATGTACTTTTTGCTGATTTCTTGTATAAAATGTGTTTTGAAGTACCTTGAGCTGTTAATGAAATGATAATGAATTGAAGTCTTTTGTGTTCTCTAAAATTTATTTTTTGAAAGAAAAGGAATATATGTGATTCAGTGAAATTCAAATTAGCTCTTTAATTTTAACTTACCTTCAGTAAAATGAAGAAATCTTCAA
>NC_051405.1:40820624-40823519 GCF_015228065.2 Penaeus monodon
AACCAAATAACACAAATGGATTGCATCATCATTTCAGAAGTAACTCTTAACTTTAATGGTAGTAAATGATATTATGTATCAAGTTTTTCAGGTTTTGCTTATGTGAAATGTTTTTTTTTCCCTCACAGATCAGTGATGGTTCAGGAATGAAAGTGGAGGCAACCCCTGAGGACTTAATTAAAACAGTAGAGGAACTTACCAGGATACACTAATACAAACAGGAAATTTGGTAAAATGAACTTTAGAACATATTAAAGTGAAGAAGTGTTTTTAATTATCATTAACCCCTTTTTCCTTTCTAACAAGGTATGCATATAAGTTTGATGGCTGTTCATTTGGAAAATCAGTGTTTGATTGTAATATATTACAAAGAATTGTTTTGGTTATTTAAGTTTTGCTTGTTCCCATATATAAGACTAATAATGTTAAAGATTCTCAATATATTCACGTTGAATAACAGAAGATTATTATGATATCATATTTTAAACTTATAGCGAGCAAGTGTTGCAAATAGGACTTGTCTTAGCATAACCACAACCAGTGAACCAAAATGCAGTCGTACTAGTAATAACTGATGGAGCGCAAAATGTGTATAGGAATAGATGAAGGTAAAGAACTTATACATAGCCTGTAGATTTACCACTTCTTGCTTGAATCAGGATGAGTTGGAATTTGCATGTGTATTTTGATATAATAAATACTGAGTATATGTGTACACAGACATTTGACTGAGAAGGTTAGGAGAATGAAAGCAAGGGGAACTCTCTTATTTTTATATATCTGCTATGGAATGTGTATATTATTACCAATTATAAATTGTTTTTTTAATTCTTTTAATTATTAACACAAGAAGATGTCTGTCTCTTCATAAAGAGGAGTTTATCTTTGGGAATGTGGTTAAAGCAGGTTTATTATTAATAAGATAGAATAAGGAAAACGTAGTAAGACCGGTGAATAAAATTTAAGAATGTAAGTGCGTGGCATGGTCTGTGAATAGTGGATTAGCTCCTTCTTTTGTTGGTCACCCCAGAGACTTGAATTTTGGACCACATTTATGAACTCAGTATTTTAGCTGCATTAAGGTTCATATCTAGTTGTGCTAATGTAATAATTGTACTTCTTGATGCAGTAAAAACACTCATTCTCATGAAGAGAATTAAAGAATAAAGAATTACAGACATTTGTTCCATAGGAAGGCTGTGAAACAAACAAAAATTTCAGAAAAGGAAGAGCAAATCATAAATACATATCTTCATTTGAGTCGTAAATTTTGATGCTTAACCAGTGCCGTGTTTTTGGTTTTTGTGTTACAAAGTTTATGGGGACCTGAGTGTTTGAAGCAGAAAAGACAATTGCAGGGCTGTATCACCATCACAGTGTAATGTGGAAACAGCTGCTTACAAGATCTAGAAACGGAATATTGATTTTTTGTACACCAGAAAGTTACATATTAGTGGGAGATATCACTGTAAATCAGAAACTTATATTCACTTGCTCATGTAAATTGTCACTATCTTTCACCTGTAAACTTCATTTGATAATAAAATTATGAGAAAATTAAGATCTGTTTTTGAATTCTTAATTGTTCATGACAAGTGTATTTGAAAGTACATTTTGACGTTTTGGTAAGTTGTAGCAAATATTACTTGTGTTGTTAGTCTATGGAAATTTGAAATTTGAAACTGATTGTAAGGCATCCTAAAGTAACAGGGGCTAAACTGAAAAAAAATAGATGTGCAATGTCTCTAAATTTGACACTTCAATGACAGTGTGTTGGAATTCATTTTAGTATTAGCATCTTTGCTTTGAATTTACAGATATAATTACAGCATAGTAGAAGAAGAGAGAAAGGAATGTAAGAGATTATTTAGAACTTTTTTGGTTCTTTTTTTTTGCTATGCTTTGATCAGCTTGGTTGAGCTATACACATTCCCCTATAGGGAATGCCCAATATAAATGTGCTATAGATTCTGTTTAGGTAAGTAAACAAATTCAGAATGGATGGTAGGCCTCTGTATTATGTTTTATTGGTCAAATTTTTATTTTGAGTTCAAGTTTAAGAACAAGTGATACATATTTTTTCTCTCAAGAACAGCCTCTTGTACATACCCCCTGGTCTACTGGATTTTTAGATATCCCTACAGACTCCACTTGTCCTGTAAGGTATCCACAAATGTAAATATCCTTATGATTATTGTTAGAAAGCAGGAAGGCAGTTTTTACCTGTGAAGAACTAGAGTCTTGCTGCATATAAGGCATTGAATAATTGCAAATAATTTGCAATAAGAAAGTATTAAGAGTTAAATCATGAAATGTTAACTTTGTGTGCAAGTAATGAGTCAAGTGAGGAACACAATTAAAAAGTTTGTATTAAGAATTGAAATATTTGTAGGGTAATTTCAGCTTGTACAGTCAGGTGATTTTTTAATGTTCTTTGATAAGACATGTGTTACTTGATGGTATATATATCTTTTCAGTGTTAATTATGAAAATAGAAATGGTCGGCAGATAATGTCTAATTAACAAAACTGTATTGAGTGTCTGTGCATTTTGAATCTTATAGAAAGGGAACTGTGCCCTGTACAGATTGCAATTTATTTACAGTATTTTATATGCATCATTTAGTTGAGATATTCATTTGGTTGATCTTCATCTGTTATTCTTTCCGAGATCGGATATCAGTACTGCACGACATCACTGATTTGAAATGGTAAATAAATGCTTTTGTTACTGTCAATTTGTATATAATTACCTATATGCATTTGTCAATGTTATAAGAGGGAGGAATAGTCATACTTTAGCATCTAGTCATATATTAAACACAGGTTTCTCATCTCGGGAAGAATACATTGAGAATCAAACAGAAAGAACACCTCAGTTACCCCCCCCCGTCCT
>NC_051405.1:40823898-40824320 GCF_015228065.2 Penaeus monodon
ACCTCACCTGAACCATACAAATATATGTGCATCATAATGCTACAGACCCATAGCCATTTCCGTAAAGAGTGAAAGAGGTCAGCCGAAGGGAATCGACCCTAGGGGATAAACTGATGAGAAAGTATAAAGGCAACCTAAATGTAAAATAGAACCTTATACGACGTTCCAGTAAACGGTCTTAAATAATTTAAACAAGTAAAAGTAGACCCAACACTTGCCTTATAAATTACATCTATATCTTCATATCATCGGCATTCATTGCCAATGGCAAAACTATTGAACACCAAGCCATTCAAAACTCTCCGTTTAGAAGTCGGGGAACAAGAAATGCGTTGATAACCGTCAATATAACTGGCGCAGAATGAGAGAACCTAAAGGAAGGCGTTTGTCATGTTCGTCATCCTCTTTATTATCCTATTTAT
>NC_051405.1:40824497-40825051 GCF_015228065.2 Penaeus monodon
ATGCATGCAACTAGAATAACTGAAGGAACACTAAGGTTCCCAATAGCACGCAGGGCCAAGTACCGTTTATGACGCAGATTTTTTTTTGAGAGTTATATTTTGTAAAAAATTAAATCTCATTTCATGTAGCAACTACTTTCTGCTGGCTACCCATTACAACTTCAATTCTATAAAACTAGTAGTCCTTTTCATATATCGTGAATTGTTGTTCTAAGTAGTTATTGAGATGGAAACGCAATTGTATCGTACTAACCATTGCTTCAATACTTAGGATCGTGAGTGATTTCCAAAGGGACGTGAGTGGAGGGAAATATAGGAATTTTCCTGATTATACATAAAATTCTTTGGGCAGATATTGTTCTGTATAAGTGTAATGCTTGAAGATACTTTGAAAAAAAAAATAAACACCGATTTTCTCGCTTTATCTTTTAATTGAAGTGGGAATTTCAGTAATTTGCTTGAAAATGCAAGGGCTGGAGTCTTAGTAACAAGGACCACCTACTAAGATATGGTTGGAAAAAAAATAGAACCGCTGTTGTAATCGCTCGCGCGCG
>NC_051405.1:40825273-40825762 GCF_015228065.2 Penaeus monodon
AACTATACTAGTATGGGAGACGGTAACAGGCGCAGGTTTTAATTAGCAGTACCTAATCTCCAGTGATTATCCTGTGTTAATTTGTTGTATGAATAAATTTGTATGGATGAATGTGTAGATGTTATCTTGAAAATTAGCAGTCTCTCGACCATCCATCAGGAATTAGTTTCGTTAGAAGTATATATGTAGATTTCCGAAATTTTCGTCCTTGTCCACTACGCAGTTTGCATAGACTCTTAAGATACAGTTGATTCTCTTGATATCAGTTTCAAAAGCTTTATTTTTTACGCAGGTAATCAAGGTAATACCCAAATAACTCGTGTTGATATTGAATCGATTTGACACAAAGTATTCAGTTTTTTTTCTAGTGCTTGTCAAACTTGGTTCTTTATTTCTCTTGTAATTCATAAAAAACGAGACAAATAATAGTATATTTTCCATATCTGATGGCGAAAAATTACTATTTGTACCATAAAGGAAGTTCAGAAA
>NC_051405.1:40825987-40827511 GCF_015228065.2 Penaeus monodon
CTATGACCTTGACACTACCAACCACGGATAAGGATGTGTAATAATATTCTTAGATATACAAATTGCAGTTTGATAAAATTTGCAGCAGGCCTATCACACAAATTCGCCTTCATGCTTCTTGGAAATTGCGTTCTGGAAAGAATAACGTTGGCTTCTGTAAAAACATCTTGAAGAACCTACAAAATCCCTTGACCTTTAATATCGACTCAGTGATTTACTACATTATAGTTTATTACACGACGAAAATCAAGCAGTATTTTATATATAATGCAAAGGAAAATAATCACACTCAAGTTGTTGACATGCCGTATCGAAGAACAACAATAAATGGTCGTGGTAGGAAGAATGCCAATGGTGTAATGGGGATGAAATGTGCCTTTCAAGCTGAGGATTTCTTGTATACGAAGGATAAAGAAGAGAAGCCGGTAATACTAAATTTGACAGTTGTCTGATTCCCTACGAGAAAGCATCCGGGCAAATGCATGTGAACGAGGATAAAGTTTTAGCGAAAAAAGTCTCGGCCTCCAGCCACGCATGGCTCTCAGGCAGTTGCCCATAGCTTAATGATTCACTATTGGACGAAATAAGTTACCTGCCAAGGTTATCACGAGGGGCGGGGGGAGGGGATCGATTCCGGGGGACGGGGGTTCCAGCGGGCCGAGTCCAGGGCTCGCTCGCCCCAGCTGATGCACATTCCAGTCGCGGTAACCGTGTGTCTCGCGTCACCTGAGTTCGTGAACACCTGAAACCGGTCTAGAAAACCTGTTAAAAACTTCTATTGAACTCGACCCAGACCCTCGTCAACGTTTCGAGAAAGGTAGGCTGCCGCTGCGACGAGCCCATGGTGCCGGTAGGGAATGGTAGGCCGGCAGGTGACATAAACTGTTCGAGAAGGCGGCGCGATCTCAGCAGCTGGTGTGGCTTTGGAATGCATGGATAAGGCGGATGTTAAAAGCTGTTATTTTTGTATGAACTAGGGGCACATCGGAGCTACGCGTTGAGAATGCGTTAATACAGAACAGAAGTATACTGTTAATTCTTTGTTTTACGATGCCTATATGCATTCGCGGTGCATGCTGGCTGAAACCTTGGAATTTGCGCCGATATAAATGTTGCATAGTGTAGCACGCGTATTTTCATCTCCTTTGCCTTCTGCGCCTTAGTAAAACTGACTCGTAATTAGATGGATAAGATTAACACTGTTCCTTTAATTAATATGTATTTCTGTCGTGGCTGATATACTAAGTAATCGGCTTTTTTATACCTGAACAATATGCATTATTTTAAGAATGATTCTACTGTTTACATATCAGCGGCGGTGGTATTCGTTAGTTGCAGAAAATATGTGGCATCAGCAGTACGTGTAGTAATATGTTTCTAATCGGATGAACGAGTCAAATGATGGCTTCTTGAAATTTTACCGTAAAATGCATACATTAATCCAGTTCGAATCTTCTGCATACCTGTGAGCGGAGGTGTGTGCGACATCTCTAACAGGTGCGATATAAGCCCTTGGCACACGCA
>NC_051405.1:40828526-40828706 GCF_015228065.2 Penaeus monodon
TACCCTCCTGGATACCCTGCCCTTCTTAACGGCCCCCTCCTTGACGATGCTAAGAAAGGGAGTCAGCGGCTTTGACAGAGCAGACACACAGGGAAGAAACGAGGTCAGTGAAGGAAAAGGAAGCGTGAACCGTAGCGGGAACAGGATCGCCGTTCACGGCACTCTTCTCCGGCCATTTCC
>NC_051405.1:40829550-40829855 GCF_015228065.2 Penaeus monodon
GAGCCTTTGGCTGTGTCCGAACAGGAAGCAGGCGTCATGGGCGCTCAATATATCGGCCGGTCGGTCGGTCACCTATTTTCAAACTCCCGGCGTGCCATGAATCAGGCCATAACCCGGCTCCAGGTCAATGACGCGATGAATTAATGGCAGAATTATGAATATGATGTGATCAGAGGAAGCGTCCCAGGCTCGGCACCTTCAACGTCGCTGGGTATATGGAACCGTCTTTTCCGTTTCGATCCCTGTCTCGGCCTGCCTCTCCTGCAGACGGCCTTCCTTAGTTTCTTAGACACATACGTATTATG
>NC_051405.1:40830497-40830796 GCF_015228065.2 Penaeus monodon
CGTGCGGTTCCCAGGGCCTTCATCGACCAGCTCTCCTCGACAACCACATTCCAGGTATAAGAATACTCCATGGACATCTCATAAGCCTTTATTTTATTTGTCCTTTGCCACTCTTGTCTCCCCTTCTCCTGAGCTTCTTATCTCCTTTTTGTTATCATTCGCTCCTCTTCTCCACCGATGCCTCCCTTAGCTGCCCCTGTCTGGATTTTTTTTTTTGTTATTTAATGAATAATGTAATATCTAATATCGACATTCTCTCCATCCATTATAAAGCCTTTCTCTTGCCTCCTTGTACCTGT
>NC_051405.1:40830856-40831296 GCF_015228065.2 Penaeus monodon
TTCCCACAATCATCAGCCTTACCTCATGCCCTGTTATCCATACGTCAAACATGCTGTCTTATAAACTAGACCACCACTGTTAAATATATAGTGGGAATCTAAGTAGGAAGGCCGTGGAATCTAGGTGTCTCTTCTGTGGCTGTTTCTGCGGCTGTAACATTTACCAGATTGTTTTTACCAAGCGCTGTACATTACAAATGAAGGATATGTTAGTTTGCGCAAAGCGGTATTCTTCAGCAGGTGTTCAGCAGGTGGTAACAGGTGGACAGCGAGAGAGGTAGGCCGTATGCGACAGGTGGTTTGTAATGGTATGCAACATGTAACATGGTTGAGAATGGTATGCGACAGGTGTGGTATGCTGCACGGTGGCATGCGGCAGGTGGTATAGTGCATAATGGTATGCAATAGGTGATATAGTGTTTGATTCTATACATCAGTTG
>NC_051405.1:40832236-40832925 GCF_015228065.2 Penaeus monodon
TCTTTTCATATATCGAACTCATCATCATCCTTTTCATCCTGAGTCAATAGAAAATTGACATTTCCCGTTGATATTTTGACCGAACTCAATTTAATGCATTAACTGAAAGCAAACTAAGAGCTCGGCCATTGCCAGAAGGAGAGGTATGCAGTCACATGACCAATGCGCATTCTCGAGGAAAAAATGGCAATTGAGAAAGTTCTGGAAGCTTTAAATTAAACCGTATTTACCTTCATGTTTTGCATTTATATTACAGACAACGAATACTAACAGCGAAAGTGAGATTATAAAGAAACAATGTGATACAGACGGTGTTTCACTATACTGCTTTCTGATACATCTTCGCATGCAATGTTAATCCGTGTACATAATATATACGTACACATACTTGAACACACGCACACAGACTTCTTCCTTTTTTTAAGGGTTGTTAAGACGAATGATAACTTTCCCTGACTTTATTAGGTGACAATTAGATGTTTGTGCAGGCAGAACGCTGCAACATTTTAGAAGAGTTATGCATCATCTCTTCGCTTCAGAGAGAACGGTTCCAGTATTTTTTTATTTGCTCTTTTATTTTTACGTTTTCAGTCTCCACGTGCGTTTAATTTTACGTTTTGTGAGTGTGTTTCTCAAACTGTGATTCCCTCTGTGCGTAGACACACTTTAACTACAGGAATAGCTATATT
>NC_051405.1:40833154-40833637 GCF_015228065.2 Penaeus monodon
ATCACATCCACCTCCCTCTATCCAGTGCTTACACACAAATGCAAACACACTATATATGTACGTATAGACATGTATACAAATAATTTTGTACTACACCCACGCACACATACAAGTCAAGCAAAACCAGACGGTTCCCTGTGCTTAAACGTTCATGTTAAGCCCCAGCGTGGAGGCAGTCAACGAGACAGCACCACAGCCTGTGATTATTTCCGGGTTGTAGTTTGTGGCGTTGAGTGCGGACGCCATTCGTCATTAGCGAGGCTCTGCTGTCTGGACGTAATAAGATGCTACACTTGAATTCCGCTGTCTGGGTCATTAAAGGCAGTCACAGCTCGTTTTGAGAGAGTACTGGATTTTATGTGTCGTATTTTCTCTAAATGATCCCGATAATAATGGTGTGGGAGTGTTTGCATTAGTTTTCTGCTTGAGGTGCTCCAGCGTTATGAACGGTGTGGTCACCATTTTTTTTTAATTCCTATATCT
>NC_051405.1:40833979-40834329 GCF_015228065.2 Penaeus monodon
ACATGATTCAAGGTGCCAATACCGCAAACAGGCGGAGGATCTGAAGGTATCAACCTGTCAATTCGAGCCTCTAGCAGATCGATTTCAACCTCCAGCTGTGACGGATTATGATATCGTGCGTGCAAATCGCTCACAAGGACAGCGGCGAGGAATGCCTTGAGTCAGACTTGAAGGAAATTCCCTAACGGACAAAGGGACGCATATCAAGGAATCTTTGATATTCATTTCCCCTCATTTCGATTCACGTGATTGATGTAAGCAGCTGATGTCGCATGACTAAAACAATGTCACCTTGAAATGGGTTAAGTTATGGAAAAAAACTGGAAAAAACTGGAGAATACATGATAATG
>NC_051405.1:40834900-40835081 GCF_015228065.2 Penaeus monodon
CCGATAAATCTTTCCTGGTTATCTCTTCGCTGACAGACTTTATTGCTCCCTTTTATGAGCAATAACTTAGAGTCTACACGAAAGCCTCTCGCGAACTGCAGCCTCTGGTTTGTTCGTAAACGGGATGAAACTCCAGCTGCCGACGCGGAAAGGGCTCTCCGTCTGCAAGTCCGAGAATTAC
>NC_051405.1:40835221-40835671 GCF_015228065.2 Penaeus monodon
CGATAAACACATAGATAAACTAATAGAAGTGTGTATAAATATGCAAGCATTGTAGTGCTTGTGTGACTGTGCACATATGTATATATCAACATTTCGTGTTTATATATCAATAATGCGCGCGCGCGTGTGTGTGTATCGATAAACACACACACAAACCCATAGGTGTATAAACCTATCCACCCCCCCCCACTAAGAAAATCATTGTTAAATTAATATTATATATTTTGAAAGAGAGACGCAAGTGAATAATTGGCAGCACCAAAACAACGAATTCGTCTGAAAATTTTGGGCTTTTCAAAGTGACTCTCGGCCGTACCTTTGCTCAGGGGTTCGAGGGGCGACTGAAATACAGGTTCGAATACCTTTTACTCCAAGAGCCTCAGGAATTCACCACGAGGTACATTCTCGCACTTATTCACCAGATAAATGCTTGTAATAAGCAATAAAGGA
>NC_051405.1:40836194-40837809 GCF_015228065.2 Penaeus monodon
GATTTGTGTTCACTCCAAGGACTTACAGATTATTTACGGCGCTAGGACGAAACACGTCAGTCTCCCCGCGATGCAACTCGTACCTTCGCTTCAAGCACAAAATGCTTCCGCAAGTGAGATACGTGATGCCTGATTTCTGCTTTTTCGGAAAAAGGTACGAATAAAACTTGGTCATAAAAAAGGAATTAAAGGGAAAACCAATAAATACGAAATAGAGGAAAGTAAATCATAGAAATAGAAGTCACTGAATTATGACATCAATTCCCAGAAAAATTAAAATCAACAAAAGAAAATACTGAAAAAAGTTGAGTGCGAATGAATACATAACTACAGCCTAAAACCTTCGACAGATATCGAAAATCGAGGTCTTGTCATAACGGTTCCGGAATGAATTCCAGTTCGGTCGACTGGAATCTAGCGCCTCGAAGCCAATTATTGAAAGGATTATTATTAATATGTGGAGTTGTTTATTCTATTAATTTATGTAAAGAGAGAACAAGGCAGTAAAAGTCCATGGTCGTTTCGCCTAACGAAATTTACACGTCTCGGTTGTAACAATCATATGCAATAGGGATTTACCTTACACATCTGCAATATCACAAACGTGCGTGTGTCTGTGTATATCGATAAACAAACTCACAAATATACAAGCTTGTGTGACTGTGTACATATGTATATATCAACATTACGTGCTAGACCTAATTACCAATAAGCAACAATCAACTATCATATTTTGCAATAATTATACCTGTCCATCGCAAGAAATCGAAGTTCATCTATGTTAAAGCAACACCATTTAAGGTTTCCGCGTTTTCTTATTCCTGTTTTATTCCCAGAAATGTGGATCGCGCGGACTCTGGCAGATTGGTTTGTTGTTTTAGTATCAACAAAGATTAAATTGGATTCACCCAACAACCTCATCGAGAAAAATCTGCTGACACACTTTTAGAAGACATTGGGTTCTAACAGCGGACTTAGGAGAGCCTCTCTCTCTTCGTCTCTAAAATAACCTCACTTACAAGCTATTCCCGTCAGATACCACCTCCAAGATACCAGTATATCATCGTATACACAGTCTATGTTATATCACCATGTGACCTAGTGTATGTTGCATACCATGATACAACATAGGCCTACCACCTATCGAATACTAAGATGCAGCCTGCAACTTGAAGCCTGCATTATACAGTATACTACCTGTCGCATACTACCATGCAGTCGTAGCCTACGACCTGTAGCATGGAGTATACTACCTGTCGCCTACGATCTCGCAGTCTACAATTCATCTCATACCACCATGCAATATATTACTTGCATACCATCATGCAGCCTATCGGATGCCATCAAACAGCAACTCGCCTGCAGCCTACCACCCATAATGCAGCCGCCACCCCCACACACATCATGTAGCCAACGCCTCCCCCTACACACATCATACAGCCTACCACCCATTATGCAGCCTACCCCCCCCCCCCCCCCATTATGCAGCCAACCACACACATATCATGCAGCCTACCGCCCATTATGCAGCCCCCTCCCCCATCAGGCAACCTACCACGCATTATGCAACCAGGCATCCATTATGCAGCCAACCCCCCAAACCCCCATTATGCAG
>NC_051405.1:40837893-40838411 GCF_015228065.2 Penaeus monodon
ATCATGCAGCCTACCATCACCAAGCAAACCACCTGCCGCTTTCCGTCAACCGCTACCGTCTAACACCTCGCTGCGCCCGTCACCACCTGGCGAACGAGTCCTGGCGGCCACCACTTTGCGAAGACCAAATAGCATTCCTTCTTAATGGACGGCGCTTGGCAAACATCATCTGGTAAATGTTACGGCTTCGGAAACAGCTACGGAACAGATGCCTACTTAAATTTACATCATTTGTGTAATACTGTAGTGATCCGAGAGATACGTAAGCATGTATAACATACGGAAGACAGGACACGGGAGGAGACTGATGATTGTGGGGAGAGCAAAAGAACGGAGTGAGGAGAGAAGTGAAGAGAGGGTGAAGCGAGTGATGCACAGGTTCTCTGAAGCAAAAGAAAGGCGTTATGACGGATGAGGTGAGAATAATGAGGAGATAAAGAAAGCGATGTTCACCAAACAACCGTAAAAGAGGACAATGATTCAGTGTGAATTCGAAGCAGGGTGAAAAAGGCGGTTCG
>NC_051405.1:40838504-40838821 GCF_015228065.2 Penaeus monodon
GGAGTCAGCTGAACGGTTATGAGCTCTATCGAGAGCATTCATGGCCAAGGAATGCTGTGTTCGAGGAAGGGGCTGCTGGGTCGATGGAGGCATTGGGGCTACACGCACCGCGCGCCTCTTGCGATACTTATTAATTTAAGCTCACAATTATACAGAAAAACACATCTACGGACATACACTGTCGGACACAAACATGCCGACATGCATATACTATTACACACGCACAAACACATAAAGGTTGGTCAATTTGTCTATTTTTGACTGAAAAACGTTGATAACGCATGGCGCGAATTCTGGATTATATCTATGTATCTACC
>NC_051405.1:40838996-40839184 GCF_015228065.2 Penaeus monodon
AACTTCATCTTATTCTATAATTGTTTTCCTTTAGAACGGACTTGACAATAAATTTATAGACATAAATTGGGACTGAATAATTTCACGTAGTTAGCTAAGGCATTTAAGAACGAAATTCGTTTTACCTGTAAACATGCAAAAGAAACGAACTTTGTGAATGGTGAATGGACAATAAAAAGAAAAAAAAG
>NC_051405.1:40839333-40839463 GCF_015228065.2 Penaeus monodon
CTAGAGGAAAATGTAATTTGCAAAAAATAGTGGTAAACACAATAATTAAAAAGATAGCTAATCAGGTACACATCACAACCTGGAAATACTGAGAAAATAAGTAAATGCAAAATGAGGCATTGAAGTTATT
>NC_051405.1:40839527-40840244 GCF_015228065.2 Penaeus monodon
GAGTCGTGTGCGAATCTCGAGAGAACCAACAGCACCAACATAACTATATGGCCTCCTAGGATAACTTAACATTGAGAAAAGAACGGATTAACAAAATGGAAAAAAATCACCAACGTAAGTATGTATAGCCATCACAAGTAAACCTACATACGAAAGAAAAAATATATATATATAAAGAAAAAGACGATAAAAACAGAGATAAATAAAAGTATTGCAAGAAATCAATCGTCTCACAGACCATCATCCGAAAAAGAGAAATTTGGCTCGATCAATAGAGAGAAATTTGTCTGATATTCCCCAAATATGTTTATGGGACAGACCGCTGACTGCCAAAGAAAACGGAAAGGGAGAAAATTAAACCCTTTGAATTATTAGGGTTTAAAGAGAGGCAAAGTAAGGTCATTACCTAAAAACGGAAAAAAAAACGAAATTTCTTACTGATTCCTACCGAAGGAGGATAAACAGCATATGACACATAGAAGGATAATGCGTTTAAAAATTACTCGGACCCATGAAAATAGAATAGAAGGCAAGACAGGAACGAATATTAACTGACATCAAATTAAAACCCAAATATAATTTAGGTATTGCGACGCTCAAGATAGAATATTTTAGGTGCCACGGCGGATCACCAATGTTTCATAAGGATAATGTAAAGCAAGAAGAATAGTATTGACAGTCATTTAGGACAACAGACGCTATAGAAGCCACCCTTAA
>NC_051405.1:40840295-40840454 GCF_015228065.2 Penaeus monodon
GAAAGAAAAAGATATATAAAGAAAGAAAAGGCTCATACTTGGTACATAATCACACCTGTTACATAATTCCCAGTATATTTTAATGATATGGGGTTTGCTAATAATTAATACTATACACACAATCCATGGGAAAAAAGTCTTAAGCTTAAGTACACATGT
>NC_051405.1:40841415-40841729 GCF_015228065.2 Penaeus monodon
CATTCTGCTATAAATACGTTGTCCTTCCTTCATTTCTCATTATATTCTTTATTTTTTTAGACATTTTCGAAGATTACTTGCCAACAAAACCGTATATTATGACGCCTTAATTACTAAAAATAATTCGCTGATGCTGTTATCCCTCCTAGCATGTTTGCAATATTGAATGAACGGCGTAATAAGGTTTCCCGAATAATAAAACGAAATTATAAAAAAAAATCCTGTATTGCTCATAAAAGATCAATAACTTGGTAATCTCTTTTAGGAAAAATATGAATGACATTTCTTACAGATCTGTGGGTCTTAACCTTTTT
>NC_051405.1:40841970-40842503 GCF_015228065.2 Penaeus monodon
GATATTCATAAACGGAGTATATCATCATATACTGAACCTGAGATGATCACAAGCCATGCCAAAACAAAGCGATGAAATTTGCCTGCAAGACACTACTCCTGAGAACCGACATCAGTATCATACATCAGGCAACCTTTCCTTCTGCATGCACATTCTAAATAACTCCAATCACTCAAACTAAATCATAATATGTCATTATATATCCACGAATGTCGTACTTATATATAAGCATAGCAATAATCAAATCACCAGAAAGTTATTACAAAACAAAGCTCTTGAGAAAATTAGGTTATCATGCACCAGGCAACACGTCCAGCTATGATCCGATATCATGTTATCGTGAACCTCAGCGTTAACAATGAGAGCATGACACGACAAGCGAAATACAGCTCGGATACTCAAGTAGCGTAGGTGAATAAAGTAGAATTAATTAAATTATGCATACGAATTCGTAATTAATTGTTCTGATATCACCGTCATTACCAGTGTTATCCCTAGCAATACCAACATTATTATTAGCATATTCAACAGTG
>NC_051405.1:40842531-40842753 GCF_015228065.2 Penaeus monodon
ATATAATACAGTCACACCAGTCTCATACTACAATTTTCATCATCATCATGATCTTCACTATTTCTGGCTTGAAATTACAGGAACAGCGTTGCTTTAAAAATATTTAATCACATTTTACCTCCTGCGACCTTGAGAAAAGATTGAATATGAACAGAACCTGTTTTTCCGCCTTTCCGTCGCTGAGGGTTTTGTTACTTCATTCCATAACAATGTCACAGCAAG
>NC_051405.1:40843648-40843945 GCF_015228065.2 Penaeus monodon
AACACATGGCTGCCGGATTGAGGTTTTTGAAAACACTGTACATTGCTTAAGTACACCATGGGCTGCGGTGCCATATTCTGACACGGAACATGACCTTCAGACGTTTACTAATGGGCAGACAGAAATGGATCGGAATGCGCTTAATAAGTGAGTTTGCAACGGAAAACATTGTTTGGTTTTCTACCCTGATGCATACTCATACTGATGGAGATTGATCAGTCCAAGCATTCTTTGTTCAAAGATTTTTTTTTTGTCCTTTTAAGAGGCGAAGGTGTGCTTGAGAGTTTGGTGATGACT
>NC_051405.1:40845168-40845510 GCF_015228065.2 Penaeus monodon
CTCTTCTCCCTTGACGTATATCAAATTAATCAATTACCCAAAGGAAAAACACAGCAAAACGGTTCGACGAAATTACTCAACTACTTATTTACGCGCACAGCCCTTTCATGCGAGGGCCGTGACGCATTTGGGAACCGTTTGACGTCACACGAGCGTCGTCTGCCACTTATTTCTATCCCCCGCGAGACGAGTGGAGAGGCGATGGTGCGAGTGACGGCAGAAAGGTCACTGGATGGTGGGAAGTGTCGAGGGAAAAAATCGCGACTCAGGTTCAAGTTTGTAGTCACCTGGTCCGAGATATGTTTTGTACGTTTACTGGGGTTGTGGCTTTAACTATGGTTT
>NC_051405.1:40845710-40846580 GCF_015228065.2 Penaeus monodon
CTTTTTCTCCACCTGTAGGTTGTCTTAGAGCTAATATTCCTCCGAGAAAATCGCTCCCGCCAAGGTCTCACGCCTTTTGGCATCACTGCTAATGACTAATGGCCTCCCGCGAACGGCCGGGTCACAATTGCCCATTAGTGAATTTGGCAACACTTGCAAGAGACATCACGGAGGTGGCAACGATCCCAAACCTCCTTGCTCGTGCAATTTGTAATCATTGACAATTTTGGGTTAAGAATGATAAACGAACTCGTATTTTCCCCCTTTTTTAAAGCAGTTTTACCGGGAGTCTCTTGATGGATGGCGAGCAGAAGACCAGCTTGGGTGAGCTCTCTCTTATCGGAAACTGACGTCTAATCTTATTTATTCTTTACTCGTGGCCGATTCCCGTCGGAGAGCACGTGAGGCGGGATCTTTACGGCCTTGTCCACAACTTTTTCAGGGTATTTCAGGCGTCTTAGCTCATCTCCGCCGCCTTTCGCCTTCGTCAAGTTCAATAATTTCGCTTTTTAAACAAACGTCGATTTCACACTTTTATCATACTTTCCTGTTATTCTTGACTCTTTTCTTCTCCTTATTATCAGCCCCTTTCACTGTCTTTGAAATAAGTATTATTCTTGCCTCTCATTTCAGGTCGGGTCTGCTTCCAGCGCCACCCGCAGGCAAAATGTCCGGCGCCCCTCTGTTCACGCGCCTCAGCCTCCCCGAGGGACTGGAGGAGGTCGTGGAAGGGCTGGCGAGGGAGGTCATCAAGAGTCAGGTCTCAGAGCCCTTCGACATCTACAACTTCGCCTGGAAACACTTCTCCGATCTGGTCAGCCGCAAGAAGGACCTCCCAGCGAAGGGTAAGTACCCTCGCGCGGGCACACG
>NC_051405.1:40846708-40846795 GCF_015228065.2 Penaeus monodon
TCCGTATATGTCGACCACTAAAATTCTTGAAGTGTAATTCGGGTTTAGGCCCATTATTCCCCGGACGATAGGACCCCCCACCCCCCT
>NC_051405.1:40846949-40847195 GCF_015228065.2 Penaeus monodon
TGTGAGTCGAATAGGCTTACCAGACCTTATGAGTTAAGTAGGCTTACCAGCAAGAGTTTCAGTAGGAAATGATTAAAGTGGGCTACGAGGATTATGGGAGTGGTTTACAACGAGTATTAGGCAGGGCAGTTTCACTTGTTAACCGCTCAGTGGCTCCGGTTAGCACGTTGTATTCGGCGTTCGACCCCTGGTTTATGGAGAGATATTTTAGGCTTCATATGTCGACTTGTTACGCTGGTATATACG
>NC_051405.1:40847496-40848119 GCF_015228065.2 Penaeus monodon
CAACAATAATAAAAAACTCACGTTAACACGTACCTCCAATAACTCAAAGGTGTTTATCAACAGCAGTGCAACGACAGTATAATTATGTCATTTACAGTTTCAAAAAAAAAAAAAAATGAAAAGCCAAAACAGCCTTACGTGAACCTGCATTTCTTGTCGTAAGGCGGTGATGATAAAAAAAAAAAAAAATATATATATATTGATAATAATTTTAATTCTTAGTCAATATATATCCGTAGCGTTCATATATAGAATTCATATATATATTTCTTACGCCTTTTTCTGAACCAAACACCATCGCTATCTCTATAACCTAAAATAAACTAATCCAAAAATAGCTTTATGCACGATAAATGTTGCAGCGATTGCAAAAAAATGAATCAAAATTCGTGAGCAATCTAACGTCAGCCTGTCGGGCGCTGCGGTTTCGAGATGATGGTGATGTTGATGATCAATTATGTGGTAATTATACGTTTTTATCTTCGTATTTTTGCTTCCATGTCATGTTGATCCACCAACGCGAGACAGGCACGTCTGCAAGGAACAACCGGCAAGGCATTCTCGCTCCGCGCCTCGAGTCACGTGAAGCTCTGCGGGTGGATGTGCATGCACGCATTTATACA
>NC_051405.1:40848331-40848475 GCF_015228065.2 Penaeus monodon
ATGTAGCCAAGCACGTTTCAGTGTGAGGGCACAAACATTACGATTATGTACAGCCGAGAGACGGTTCCGCTTGCCTCCAAAGCGTCCGTGAGAATGCCTTTTATTTTCCACTCTGCCTCGTCGTCGCCATGTTGACTGTGCAGT
>NC_051405.1:40849301-40849570 GCF_015228065.2 Penaeus monodon
CAGAGAGAGGCAAACAGATAAATAGACAGAAATTTATCAACCAAAATGATTAGCAATTACATGACCTTTCCGACTGCAAATGTGCCAAACTCCATCGTAAAAAGAAAAACGAAATTTGCGTACCTGTAATGTGATCCCTAATCAAACGATCAAAGGGCAGAGTGAAATTAACCTCATGAAGACTTGAATGGAAGAAAAAGGGAAAGTCAGAATTTGCTTTGGTGCTCTTTATTTGCAACCGAGCCATTACTGCAATTGATTTCGCTTCC
>NC_051405.1:40849704-40850216 GCF_015228065.2 Penaeus monodon
CGTAAACCGCTTGAATGCAACGCGGTTTGATAGAAGAATAATTCACCAAAAAAAATTACTTCCGGTAAGTACACGAAGATAGAAAGAAAGAAAGTGAGTTTGCTTTCAAAACGTATTACTTAGCATTCATTCAAAACCAAGCGATAATCATGTCTGTTTTAATTACACGCTACAAGTATGAGTCTTCAAGTTAAATGAGCAGAGCAGTTCTTTTTTATGGCCCGTCAATGCATATATTAGCGAAGCCTCTTAGCATGGGGAGGAAGGGAACGAGAGAAATGTCGAAGGTATTCAGTTGGCTAAACTACCGTAATTTCAGCTTTGGCAGCTTCTATTCCCCCGTAAATTGCTCGAAGGTGAAACTAAGGAAGCTGTAGGTATTTAGAAAACTATGAAGAGCTGTGGGGCCAAATATGTTTAGTAGGGCTTATACGGGTATAACAGAAGACTGTGAGAATGGGAGGGAATTGCGACTCGCACACTTCATGAACTTATGGCTATAAACCGTTGGC
>NC_051405.1:40850310-40850761 GCF_015228065.2 Penaeus monodon
TACAGACAGGCAGACACAGAGAATCGCCGAGTCCTAAGCTTCGCTTGTTTATACAAAGAGAACTTACTGGTAATCAAGGACCATCTGACCAAGCTTTAAGTTCCATTTCCGTAAAAAAGTGTTTGGCAGCAGCCTAGTTTCCGGCAGGGAATTCTAGAATTCATTGAAGTAATCGAAATCTTAATTCTTTGACTATGTAAAATCAGCATCTCACGAGAAACTTATCTATTTTTTCGATATGTTTTTTTGAGTAAAGTACATCCAAATATTTTCACATACAGAATCCAATAAGTTTACAGTTTTAGGCATCAGACACTTCAGTAAGATCGTGGTATGTGCCTTGAGAGAATTTAACGGCTAGACGTACGTAGTGTAGCTACAGACTAATCATATCTCCCTGAGTCTGCCATTTGCACGAGCCAGACAACCGTTATTGAAAGCGGGTTATTAC
>NC_051405.1:40850867-40852805 GCF_015228065.2 Penaeus monodon
ATACTTGCAGCTCTGCAGCGTGACTTTAGGCAGCAAACTTTCATGTACTTATTTTTTAATTATAATCTATTATGTGTCAAGTTCCAGCTCCCTTACCCTCTCCGCCTTTCCCGTATTCTCTTCAATGAGTTGTGATATACAGGTATGCAAAGTTCATTACGACATGTGTTAGAGAAACATAAATAAGAATGCATAACCTCATAATGCAAAGTGACGATAATAATGATTAACTCCCTCTGACATTATGTCTTCATCAGAATTACGTTCCCTGTAAACAAAGGCCATATGAAGAGCATACACAAATTCAATTTTGATCTAAAACTCTGAATCGCAGGGTTAGTGAAATTGAAAACGGCAGCGTGCTGGTTTTCCACAGGATTGCAGTGTAATTTATCATCAGTCCCGGGTGATCGCTTGTGACGGAAACTATTTCGATTTATGAACGACCACAGACTATTCGATGGCAATGACCGTTCTTATAACTTTCGAAAAAAGAAGAATAAACGCGCGGGAAGAGTAATAAAAAGGGTGATTTTAAATCTTTCATAGGCAATAAAACATGCTCAGGTAAAAGGTTAGATTTAAGCAGTCTCACTTTTTCATTCGCGATTAGCTTGGTACTCTAATAAAATGTTTTCATGTGATAGTTTGCTCTTTCATCCATACCGCAATATTCACTTTATTTAAGAGCACAGACTAAGACCACTCTTTTGCACGTATTTGACGTATATGTAACAAGCGCACCTTGCACTTAAGAATAGATCGTTCTGCTGTTTGGCCTGTTTCGCACGTTCAGTTTTGACTTCCCCCAATTACTAAAAGTTTTTAACGCATTACACTTAGTCTATTTTTTTCGTAAACAACTCTACGAATCGGAAAGCGCTTGGTGGAGAAAGTTCTAATGGATTTTTTTTACAATCGCCTGCCTGCTACACAAACCGCCCATTTTCTTATTTGAAGTCATAAATGTTAATACCCGTTGTTATTTTTCGTACGCCCCCCCCCCTTTCTTCACAGGGTGGGTGTTTCCGGGTCACGAATAGGGTGGGGGTGTGGGAGGAGCCAGGGGTCATGGGAGCGTCCATTCATTGACTGGCTAGTAAGGTCTATTACACACTAGAAGGGAAAACTTGTAACGGAACCTAAGATGTCAAGGACGAACGTGCTATTTAACAAGAAAGGTTACTCTCGGACATTTTATGTAGAATTCATTTTTTTTTCTGTTTTTCCATTTTCAAATCGTGGTCAGGCCGCTGGATCTTTCCCTTATTACGAAACAGATACAGTGGAAATTCCTACTATTCAGTTTGCAAACTGAAGACGTTCCTTTGTAATAAAAACACTGCTAGTGATTATCTGTTCGTTCATCCCACCCGCTATAAACCTGTTTTTCCTTTTCTTTGCAAACAATGTTCATCTAGGTTTTTAAAACTATATCTACCCCAAAATACATGAATGAAATAGTACGTGAATATATAATAAGATGGATCTATATTAATATTTTCTCTCATTCAACTTCACAGTTTATTTTAGGACGTATTTTAATTGATATTTAAAATTATTTTTTTAATGCAGTTCAATTGACAGGATACAGTAGATATACTTCACGTAAGCAGGTCCATTAAATAAAGGTTGAATAAATACATATAAAAAAGATAAAATCTTCGAAAAAATATTGAAAACGGGAATCGAAAACAAATCAGATGACCTCTCTCGCTCTCTAAATCCTTCTCCTAAACTTAAAAGGGAAGTGTAAGCATCATATGGTATTAATTAGCATATATTAACAGCGACATTCACGGATTATATATTTCACAAGCGAGAACTTAAACCCAAGTCGCCCCACGTAGTATTATGGTAAACATGACACGTTCCATCAAGGGGTACATATGGAGCTGCTGAAAAATGTCTCATTTTGGGGAGTGCGATGGTGAAAGT
>NC_051405.1:40852846-40853456 GCF_015228065.2 Penaeus monodon
CACGTAGAACTGAGGTTTTCGACACGTACATAGGGATGTTAGTCGAGAGAGGGCTAGCAGGGGAGAGGGGAGAGGCACATGAGTGGGTATGTACCCGGAGTTATCAAAGGCAAGGTGCAGCGGTGCCAAAACGTCTTCAGAACCATCGCTCCTTACGATTTGTCGGGAAAAAGCTACTTCGAATTTATTGTGCATGACCGACTAGCATAATAACTTCATTTATATCATCGAATAAATCCCCGACGGAGGAAGCGATAGTGCATGTGAGAGAAGAGGGTGGGTGGATTTAAATAAGGAAAATGAGGATTGAGAGGGAGAGGGAGATGGGCAGAGGCAGAGTGTTTGCTTCTATGTCACTCACATGTATAAATAGACGCGGGAAGGGCGGCGTCAGCACCGTAACAGAATCAATGAAAACGGCCGCCTCTGTAACTACACATACGTCCCTTCGCTGTCCTTTAATATGTAGAGAATGTACAAGCAATTTACGATTGGGTTTCCCCCATGTTTTATTAATATCGATGTAGTCAGAAAGTCAAAATAAAAATAAAATGCAAATCAAGCAAGAGGAAAACAAGACCGGAGTAATAACCTGAAGATGACGTAAGCT
>NC_051405.1:40853566-40853877 GCF_015228065.2 Penaeus monodon
TTCAAAACAACCAAACGCACAAACAACAAAGCCCAAAAATAGCATGAAAGCATAGATGAAGACGAAAGAAAACACCCTACACTGCAGACCACCACAGAAATGCACACACGCGAGGCCCATCCGCCCGGCAAACAGCAGGAGCGAAGACAGAAGAACGCGCCCGAACGCAGGTCAAGCCAAACCCAACTCTCGAAGACCTTTTGGGAAATCAGCGAGGCGGTTCCAAGGCTGGCGACGCGTTTGAGCAATGCCGACGGAGAAGCTACACCGGCTAAGGAAAGAGGAGGAGGAGGAAAGGGCGCGGCGAGGAC
>NC_051405.1:40855851-40855960 GCF_015228065.2 Penaeus monodon
CAGTCGCGCACACCCTCGTTTTCTTAAGAGGTCGCGACTCGTATTGACAATACACTGTACATATACATTGCGTTTGTGTTAATAAAGATTTGTATATTATTATTGCAGG
>NC_051405.1:40855999-40856192 GCF_015228065.2 Penaeus monodon
TGCAACGAGAAATACATTCACTATAATCGCCAGGAAGTCATTGTACATTTTCTTTCGCCAGTCATTTTAGCGAGAACGGGTGTAAAATAGATTAGTGATAATAACCCTAAAAGTGGAGCATTACTAATACTTTTAAAGAGGGAAACGTGTCCATGAAAATTTTTTGGGAAGTTTTTGCACACTTGTGGCACTT
>NC_051405.1:40857259-40857917 GCF_015228065.2 Penaeus monodon
GCTCTCTCGTTTTACACCTTTCTCTTCGTTTCCGTTCATCAGTTCTCCTTTTCCTCGTGTTCTTCGTCCACGTCCAGGTCCCAGGCTAGCAAGAGGCGTTGTCTCTCCTGATTAGCATGAGAATCGCCTCCATATTACGTGATCACGCCTACCGCGTCGCCTTTGCTCTGTGCGTTAGTGGCCATGTTGGTGTAGGAAGTGTGTTATGTTGTGTTCATGTGGTATGTTGTTTCTATGCGTGTCTGGTGTGTTCATGTTGGTGTTGGAGATGTATTATGTTGTTTTCGTTAAGTGTTATGCGTATCTGTTATGACTATTCTGGCGTTGAAAGTGTGTCACATTGTTTCTGTTATATTATGTGTTACATATTCGAGATAATCACTTTTCTTCATCTAAAACACATGAAATAAGCGGATACCGAGGGAACAAACGTACTTCAAAGATGCTAATTGCCTTTATAAGACGTGATAATGTCGAAAATGATGCACAAAATAAAAAAAATGAACAGCGTGGAGGGGAACAGAGTGGGAAATACTTTCATCGAGGAAAACATGAATAAACCATTGTCTCTCTTCTTTGTCTGTTTACTGTTCCCTCTCTTTCTCTGCTTCTTTGCACACACAAATATACATACTTAAGTGTGTGTGTATACAATGTT
>NC_051405.1:40858803-40859462 GCF_015228065.2 Penaeus monodon
AATTTATCATTAGCTCTGCTCATCCATAGGCCTATCTCTTTCTATCGTTTGTTCATTCTGGATAATTTTACACATATTCTTCAGTAACCTTCGAACTTCACTTTCCTCTCTTTAACTCCACTTCCCTTTTTTTTCTTAACCAACTTTCTCTTTCCTTTCTCATTCCCTCCGCTGATCATCTGAATCTCATGACTCGAGCCAAGCCTCACCCCCGCCATCACGTTTAAACATCCTCTCCCTTCCCTTATGTTCAAAAATCCATATTTTCTCGGTTGTATATGTTCATAACCTCCCTTCGGTCTCGAGGTCTGGTAGTATTTTACTGAACAATTTCCGATTCAGAATTATTTAAATATGTGGCCAGTATTAAGTTTAGGATTCAATATCGTTGTATGGGGATTAAGATTTACTTCGGATGGTATTGAATAGGATTGAATAGGATTTTGAAGATTGTCATTTTTCCATAGTTTTAGACGGTATTACTACCTGATGCTTATAACTGAAATCGTCTTTAGAATAGTAAATGTGAATGATCGGTCTTTCCTTATTTTCCATCACTGATTCCCTTTATTCGCATCCATTATCATGAAAAAGGGCGATATAGAGTGGTTTCTACATGACAGCACGAACACTGGCGCAAGAAACGACAAGTGAGGCAA
>NC_051405.1:40859502-40860374 GCF_015228065.2 Penaeus monodon
GGAGGCGGTCATGAACTGTGGGGTAAGCGGCCGAAGGGGCACTCCCCGCCCGCCTGCCTGACCCCCCTCCCCTCTCCTCCGTCTTCCCTGGAGGTGATGAGTCATGCATGATCGGGGAAGGAGGGAGTGGGGTAGCAAAAAAAAAAAAAAAAGGATTCGTTGTTTGTTTCTTCTCTAAAAGGCTAGAAGGAGGGGACGGATTTACCTTTGGGGCGTTTACATTTCCCTTATATTCCTCATCATATCTAAATATACGGGATTAAACCTTCTCAATCAAGTTCGGAACTCAAACCATGACGTGCCGAGGATGACACTCACTCACAGCCCAACCATTCAAGCTAAAACAGAGTCACAGTCTTACGCACACACTAAACACGCGTGTGTGGGAACATCCCCTCACATCCAGATGCTTTTGTGTATTTACATAAGAGCTTCTCCAAAGAATGATTCAGCATGCGAGTGAGACCCTCAAGTGCCGGATAAAACCTGACAATTTCATGGCATCGATCATGGCACAAGAACCCCGCACGAAGCACGCCAGGCACTGCTCTTCTGCCGTCGCTGCCGAGGGGTCTGGGTGCGTCATTTCTCGCCGAAGGAAAAGCTTTTCAAGGTTGAAGCTAAAAAAAATCATATAGATGATAAGTCGGCCAGCGTTCGGAGTTGGATCGGCCCCAGCTCTCGGCCTCCCTCCTTCCTTATCCGCACCTGTCCTCACTCGCCTCTCGCTTCCTCCTCTTCTCTTGTCTCACACTCTTCAGCCGTGACGTCATTATCAGGACGGTTCTCCTGGCGCTGATAAGGTATCTTTAAGAATGCCGAATGTCAGAAAGGTATTTGGATCACGGTTTAAGCGTTTTGCGAAGGAGGGT
>NC_051405.1:40860716-40861700 GCF_015228065.2 Penaeus monodon
TTCGGGAACGGTATGCAGAGAAAATAGTTTTATTTTTCACATCGGGCGTGTAACGAAGTAGGAGGCCCGGAATGGGGGTGGGGGGGGGGAGTCCACAGAAAAAGATGACACTGATTTAGAGTTCAAAACATTCTGAAGTGAAATGGTCAGTGTCTGATATTCGCAATGACAATGTTGCCCTTGCTTTATCTAATGTCACTAACGAAGGACAAGAATATGACGTGCAAATAAGTTTTTTTCCCTTCCTTTGGACAACAAAGAATACCAAAGTAAGAAATGTTACGCCTTTTATCAGCAATAACTAAAATAGCACTAAACAGGCAACAGAAACGGCAGTGATTGAGCAACTGCTGCCATCAGTGAAGCGTAAATATCATCCGGAACGTTTTAGCCAAAAACAAAGAAAGAAAAATAACAACGTAATATAATGAAAAATGTAAGGGGAAGTGAACTGCTTTTTATCAGAAATCGCCACCGCCTGAATCCCTTCACGAACACTGTACGGGAGTGGTTTAGTGTAATATTAAATATGTGTTGACAAGACCAAGGCAAACAAGCAACATATTCATGGTCATTCTGTGGAGCAAGCTTGAAATTAATTGGCAATACACAGAAGAGGAATTTTAAAACCGGTTCATATTAGTATAAACCCATTTTGTACACATTGGGCTTTTCTATCGATTCTGATATATGAAAAAGATAAAAAAGCAATTATATGCAGGAAACGGTGTCATCCGTAAGTCGTTTACATACATATATATAAAATACATGTAAGCGCTTGTGTCGTTGGAGGTGAAGGATCTGTGAATGTGTAAATGCTGCCTGATATTTGAAAGAGAAGTGATGGTTACAAAATAAACTTATAATAAAAAGAGAATGTAACAGGTAGGTGTTACATAGGTATAAAGAACAGGAATTTATGTGTATTCAAATAGTGTGACTGAAGGTTATCCTGTGGGTGGTCTGCGATGTAAAAATATGACT
>NC_051405.1:40861807-40861897 GCF_015228065.2 Penaeus monodon
CTTCTGACGTGGTTTTGTGAGTCATGCACTCGCCAGCCGACCAGGACCATGAGGCTCGAGACGCTTTCTCTGTGCATAGCAACCTCTGCT
>NC_051405.1:40863289-40864729 GCF_015228065.2 Penaeus monodon
AAAGTCCTGCCCGCCATGACTTTCTCTTCCTCCCCCTCCCAAGGGTCGCGGCGGCCATGGGTAAACACGGCGCCTCTTACGGCCGACGATATCTTATGGAATAAACAAAGAAATCACTTCTATCACCTGCCCATCCCATGCGCCGCTCCCCCGTCTCCTCGGGCGTGTGGCTCGGTATTCTCGCCCTGTTCTGGGAATGAGTTGGTGAGGATTTCAGCATTTCTCTCTTGTTCTATACTTGTTTATTGTTGATTGGTTGCTTGTCTGCGAGGATGATGAGCTTGAAATCTTTCGCGAACGGTGAAAATGTCTATTAGTCGTCGAAAGTGGACCTTGAACCAGCGCCTTTTCTTTTCTTTTTTTTTCTTCCAATTTGGTATCTAAGCTACAATTTAACGAGAAAAGGCATAATCCAAGCCCATGGAAGAGGCAAGGAGAATAAAACCATAAATGCTGGAGAGTGAAAGTGGAGCCTCACCTTCCGGCGCAACACCGGTCGTGACACAGTTCCTCGCCGCCGATGCTTTTCGGTCGACGCGAGGTTTCTTTTCACTGAGATCGGCTGTTTCTTCTGTCACCGTGTAGACCCCAGAATGTTTCTTCTTTCACCATGTAGACTCCAGACTCTGTTTCTTCTGTCACCGGGTGGACCTCAGACTTTTTCTTCTGTCACTCTGTAGATCCAAGACTGTCTGTTTCTTCTATTACCGTGTAGACCCAAGACTAATTGCTTTTTCTGTCACCGTGTACATGCAAGACCGATTGTTTCCTCTGGCACTGCGTTGACCTCAGCCCGATTACTTCTGTCACTGTGCAGACTAAGAACGGTTGGTTATTTATTTTCACCGTTTAGATAGAAAGCAAGATCTGAAAGTGTATAGAACAAAATCATCCAAAAACGTTTTTGTCAATAAACCTTTTGAAGAATGATGCTGCACATGCCCGCAGCGAACATACCCGGGAAAATGGCATCATCAAGAAGACAAAATTTGCAGCGAAATCTTATCACAGCCGAAGCGTCAAAGAAAGTCAGACGAACACCAAGGCTGCAGAGGCATCTTGAGGCGGTGCCCGACAGCTCCTCCCACTTCCCATGCCCCGCTTCTCACATGCCTCATTACATCACGTGCTTTCTGCGGCAACATCAAAGCTAAGATTTTGCTTTTATTTTCCTGAACACCTTTGATGCCGATGCTTTAAATACCTTCCGCGTTCTTAGCGTATGAATCTTTCCATCAATTTCTTCAATGTATCAGCAACGTTCTCGCGATGTTTCCCAACCATGTCACGACTTTTAAATTGTTGTACCGTAGTAACCACGAACCTTATCTGTCTCAACGAAGACACTGATTGAAGCCACATACCACAGACCGCGCCTGTACCCGTCTTCCAAAGCACAATATATCGGGCTTAACAAGAGAAACAAAGAACCATATACTG
>NC_051405.1:40864751-40865935 GCF_015228065.2 Penaeus monodon
GCGATTGCGACGTCGAGAAGAAAAGGAGATAGAATGACTCAGACTTGAATGAGCTTCAATCAAATTTCTCTGGCGACATTTACAATTGGGAGAAAATAGTTTAGGTGTATTCCAAGGATTTTGGGTTTGTTCAATTTTTATACGACTGAGTAAATGACCTTTTCCTTGAGAAACTGGACCGAGGAAAAATATTCCTATATCTTAACATGCTTTTTTTTCTTGTGTTCCTTATTTTAACAAGAAATGTTTTTGTCTTCGTTTCATTTCATTTGTTTACATTGTCCTGGCGATAGTAATATTGTCTTACGGCCCCTGACGTTTATAACATCTGTTATTGGGATGTGGCAATAACTACTCTTCATGCTATTCCTCCCCAGAATCTCACACTAAAACTAACATTATGGGGGAAAAGTACTTCTGCCAACAGAAATTTTCCTACTGTCACTTTCATCGCAAATTGTTACGATAATAACCATATAGCGACAAACACAGCGGTTTCCTCACATTCATGGAACTCCTCGAACCAATATAGAAGCAGACACCTCGACCTACTCTCCACCAGGCAGTCTATATCCGGAGGAGACGCCCGCCGACGTGCTCCATGCACTTCGTCTCTCCTTTTCTCTCACACGGGCGAGAGACCTGAATGAAGCTTCTGATACATCGCCAGACGGAAAGATGTCTAATGAAGCTCAAGTATGGAAAGGTTTTGTTTCAAACTGTGAGCGGAAAAATACAGTGCTACCGGTATCTTTCCTCCGACAGAAAGGGAAAATGAGGACACAAAGACAAATACCTTCACTACGGTACACATGTACAACCGCAAAGTTTCGCCATCTCCTCACGCGCGCGCCCGCAGAATTGCAAACAGGGCCTGCGGCTGGGCGCGGCAGTGAGTTTAGGGTCGCAAGCAGGCCGCAGGCTTCACGCCGATTGCGTCACTGTCGGGGGAAGTCTGCGTGTAATTGCACTGCGTAAGTGCGATATGGAGGTCTGTTACATGTTTCAAAGGGAAATGCAGGTTTAAAAACCTACGCATGGCAAAAGCCTACGCATGTAGAAAGTTCCTAAACCTGAAAGCTAGGAATATCCATAGTATGTGCTATGCATGCTATGTCAGAGCTGCTTACATCTATGTTGTCGATAGATATCATTAAGAAGAATACGCAGTCCACTTGCTTAGT
>NC_051405.1:40865957-40866255 GCF_015228065.2 Penaeus monodon
TGTCAGTGATTCGTGATGCCTACCAAATAATACTATCGAATTACCGCCTGCACTTCCCGATCCTCGGCTGTCTACCATGTGAACTAAGTTGAATATGTACAGCTTGTCTCTTTTTCACATATGTCAATTCCACCGGTTCACCTGCCTTGCACAGGAGCGCCAGGTGAGCAAACCCGTGAGAGATAGAGGGGGGGGGGGGAGGCTCCTCTGGGAACCTAGCCGGGCAGGTAAAGGAAGGGGGCGGAGCTCCCGCCTTGAAGGGCCCCTGGCGTGGGTTAGAGGCTAACCACCTTCCCTC
>NC_051405.1:40866295-40866636 GCF_015228065.2 Penaeus monodon
TTCACACACGAGTTCAGAGACATGTACCCGCGCCCCGTTCGAGACCAACATCTAGACGCACACAGACAAACGCACACACCAAGTTTCCCGCACACACGCACGTCTGCGAGTCGGGGGAGCGGGTGGTGGAGTGCAGACGTCCGCCACCGTTCTCAAGGTGAAAGAAGAAGTCGCCCTGGAAATAATACATTTGCGGCGCCGCTTAACTCGAGTGTCAAATGCGAGGGCGTGAGTGTGAATGTGCGTCCGGGTCGGCCAGGGGCGCCTCCACTCGTCATGGGCCTACACCCTCGCTTTGGCGCAACTCCGCAGTTCCCTCGCGTCAAAAGCTCTGGGCGACG
>NC_051405.1:40866673-40867462 GCF_015228065.2 Penaeus monodon
GACTGTTTATATTCATTTTCACGACCTTTTAACAGTTAGTGTGATTAAGTGTGGCGCACTGGGTGGAAAGCATGTGCTTATCTTAACATCGTTTTAGTACGTGCCAACCACCTGGATTCCTGTCTGTGTTCAGTGCCTTAAAGTAAACAGGCATAAAACCATGCTGTGTAACAATATATCAGTCTGCCTCTGTTATAATGTACTATTTGAACAGATTGTGGGAGACTTAGCACTTATCTGCCATTGTCAGGTGACTTTGCAAGGGCATTCATAGTGCAAGTGTGGTGTGAATAAAATGGAGATAAGAGAAAATTACGATTTCCGAAACACAATGGCGCGGATATTTATGATATGGTTACGATGATGCTTGAAAATCACGTGATCATGGATGAGTCGGCGCGACACTGTGTGGTAGAGATTTTAGCAAAGGGATGTAGGTAGGCCTATATCCCTATATTACTACTGGGGGCTTGTAACGGTAGTGATGAATCACTACTTAATGATAATAGCGAACCAGATAGACAATAGTATGTATTATAATGATAATTAGACAAATAGATGATAGTGATGATTAATGAATATCAGATCCCTACCGTTCATAATACTGATTAATACAGTGACTGTATAAAAGTTCGATAACGCTGAATATACGTCGCGATTTACGATAAAATTGTCTTGAGAAAGGATGATGACCGTGACGGCAGTGAATCCTAAAAGGGGTTGATTAATGGCAGCGCCGGGTTTAGACGACGGTGAAAGTGAGATCAGAGAATCAGTGAACGTTGCCAG
>NC_051405.1:40867528-40867803 GCF_015228065.2 Penaeus monodon
TTGTGGTTATGCATACCGCAGCCATCAAATGACCAAACAGCGCGAGTGTAGATAAAAAAAAAGAAAACAAAGTAGACGATAACAGGTAGATAGTAAAGCATGACTAAAGACGAGCAATGGAGGAAAACAATATAATAACGCACGCAAACGGGGTAACGAAACGTGCTAAAAGAGACATGCGAAGAGCTCGTGTTCGGGTTGCATTTCCTCTGGAGTGACTGTGGAAACGTGATCCCGAGACACTGGTTGCTCTGGTATGATTCGCGCTGCAACTT
>NC_051405.1:40867830-40869004 GCF_015228065.2 Penaeus monodon
ATTTTTTTTTTTTTTTCTTAAAGGGGTGAAGCTTCTTCTCGTTCATAATTTCTTTTGTGTGTATGGGGGCGGGGGGAGATAAACGCAAGGGGTAAAGGGTCGAAGTTCAGATTCACGTATTGGTGACTAGGTAAGGGATATTCTGTTAGGCGTAGTGTGTTCTCGGGTGTGGGGCCGAGGGTGTGACGGCGGAGGTGGGATCCAGGTGTGAAAGTCGTTTGGAAAGTTATGCTGACGGGGATAACGGCTGTTGGAGGGAAGTTATGCTGAAGGGGATAACGGCTGTTGGAGGGAAGTTATGCTGACGGGGATAACGGCTGTTGGAGGGAAGTTATGCTGACGGGGATAACGGCTGTTGGAGGGAAGTTATGCTGACGGGGATAACGGCTGTTGGAGGGAAGTTATGCTGACGGGGATAACGGCTGTTGGAGGGAAGTTATGCTGACGGGGATAACGGCTGTTGGAGGGAAGTTATGCTGACGGGGATAACGGCTGTTGGAGGGAAGTTATGCTGACGGGGATAACGGCTGTTGGAGGGAAGTTATGCTGACGGGTATAACGTCCGTTGGAGGGAAGTTATGCTGGCGGGGATAGTGGCTGTTGGAGAGAAGTTATGCTGAGGGAGATGATGGCTGTTGGAGGGAAGTTATGCTGAGGGAGATGATGGCTGTTGGAGGGAAGTTATGCTGAGGGAGATAACGGCTGTTGGAGAGAAGTTATGCTGAGGGAGATGATGGCTGTTGGAGGGAAGTTATGCTGAGGGAGATGATGGCTGTTGGAGGGAAGTTATGCTGAGGGAGATAACGGCTGTTGGAGAGAAGTTATGCTGAGGGAGATAACGGCTGTTGGAGGGAAGTTATGCTGAGGGAAACGAAGGTCCTCAGAAAGTGATAATAACTCGAGGGGAAGTTATTCTGGAATTAGAAGTTAGAGCAAAGTTATTCTAAAAGTAATGACAGACTGTGAAGGGAAGTTATTCTGCCGGTGATATAACAACTTTGAAAAGAAGCCATACTTAAGGTGATAACATCTGTTGCAAGGATGTGGCAATAACGCTTAGGTTTCGTCACGCTGACAATGAGGCTGTTGCAATGAAGACGCATACACACTTAGAAATGAAAGGCGTAATGTGGAGTAAGAAGAGGGAGAGAAATAGGGGGGAAATAAATACATG
>NC_051405.1:40869099-40869363 GCF_015228065.2 Penaeus monodon
AAACGTAAAAAAAAACTCAAAACAAGAAGGAACAAGAAGGAATAGAGAGAAAAAAAGAAGGAATAATTATCCAGAATTTCTGTAAGAGGGCGAGGGAGAGGAACCGGAGAGATATCTTTGTGACTGAAGGATGGACGGAAGCTGCTGCGAGGACATGACACAGGATGTGGTCGGCGGTTCCTTCCCTGAGTAAAAACCGTAGGAATGAGACAGGCACAGCGGGCGGTTGCGCACGCACTCGCACTTTCCGAAGTCCCACCTGAA
>NC_051405.1:40870480-40872097 GCF_015228065.2 Penaeus monodon
AGTTCAGGCAGGTTGGTAGTGTGTCAAGGCCACCGAGAATGGCATAGTGCCTAGAGTGCCTCTTCCGATTGCCATAGTGCCTCCGTCATCCGATACCCAACCCTGAATAAGATTCGGGATGACAATACCAATACAGAGAAATATGTAAATGAATATGAATAAGTTAATGACGTTATTCATGCTCATGGATACCTTTTCTACGACGCTCACCTGTGTCAGCATCACAGGCGAAGACGGGCGGGGAGTGGGCGGGAATAGAGCCGTGGTGGGCGGCGCCAGGAGTTGTGTGTGTTGGCGATGTCAGAAGCTTTTGAGTTGCCCCGCGGCTTACACGTGCCCACCCACCCACCTGCACTTGCACGCGCCCACTTAACGCCCGTGATGTCTAGTTCGAAATGAAAGTGAAGCATGGTATGAAATTATGATACGCGCCTCTTATTCAGTATTTTTCGTTTAGTAGTGAGATAGTTATAGTGAAGTCGGGCCATCGTGTGTGTGTAAAGAGTGATTTGGCGACAAGAAGTGATAGAGCGAGATATGTGTCTGCGAGAGATGACCCTGTGTGCGGCGAACGGATAGTGTGTGTGCGAACAACGAACTTCGCTCTGTATAACGACGAGTGTGCGACTAAAGTGTTTCGAGTGCAATAAGACTGATGGTTCGTTACTGATTAGCTGTAGCCCTATGTGAAATCCATGGGCTTGTATCAGGAAGGTCTGCAGGCCACACTAAGCTGAACAAATTACGAGAAAGTAGGCAACAAACGTACATAACCTGTCTGGAATGCGAAATAAGTCCAAAAGCCTATATTGCTGTGATAAAACATAACCCTACATGTGTCACTGGGTGATTCGGAAAGTATCAGAAAGTATCAGATTCTGTTGGGCGAATAGCCTCTGGAGCAGACAAGAACACGATCCACCTGCTCATAGTACAGTCTAAAACCCAACAAAAGAAGAAAGGAGAAGACCCACCTGCTCTAAACCCCATAAGACCACCTAGGTCTTCGTCAGCCATCTTACAAACACCAGCAGGAATAGCTACAGAAGGACCAGGACGCAGCAGCCATGGGGTGTGGAAAGTCAAAACCGAAGGATGATATCGGTGAGTGTGTGGGGCAGTCCGACTGCCACTTTTGGGTTTCTCTGTTTCATGGGCGATGCAATTGTCTGTAGATTCGTGAGGCTTCGAGTGTTTATCATTGGCTTTGGGTAATTTGAGCAACATTAGTATTTTTGTAGATTCAGGGTGATGTATGAAATACTGATAAACCGGTTGCATTATTCGTTACACAGGACAGCGGCCTCGCAGCCTCTTACACCGGTAAAATAGGTACTCTCCTGCTAAACATGCAAAATGCAATACGACTAGGATTAACACCACGCGCGAGTCTCCGATTTACGAACACAAGCATTTGCACTCCACAGCTTTCCAAATTTTATACCACCAAGCTCTCAATTTCGTGTCAATCGATTAATCTCCTCAAGTTAGGCCGCAAATCGTGACTTCCTGCCGGAGGTGTCAGTGAATCTTACCAGCTGGCTTCCAGGTGGCCCGCCGTAGGAACGCCAACACCATGACCGCTCCGAGCCTCAAACACCACAACACGCTTCGCTC
>NC_051405.1:40872119-40872327 GCF_015228065.2 Penaeus monodon
TTGCCAGCGGATGACAATAAATTTAAATACTAAGAGATGAAAATTAGCGACGAAAATGTAGGTTTTCGTACCGGAAATTATTCGAAGTCACGGGGCTATTGATGTTCAAAGAAAATCAAAGTAAACAGCTTTTATCGGCGTCAAGGAAAGCAAAAAGAGGAAGGGTTGACATAAATAGCCCGGGGTAACCAGTCCAGGTCTGTGTCTA
>NC_051405.1:40873200-40873412 GCF_015228065.2 Penaeus monodon
TTCCTGACGCGTTTATGCATTATATAATCGTGCACTGAGAGACGTGTATGTTCGTCAGACACGTTCGGCAGAAACCGTGTCTAAGCCGCAATAGTGTTCACCTCGAGATTGTCCATTTCACTGAAGATTAGTTAAACACGTTTCATTCATTTGCGGTTTTCGTAAGTGCATTCAGAATTAGCTCCTGTACCTTAGGAATTTACTCGAGTAAC
>NC_051405.1:40874763-40874933 GCF_015228065.2 Penaeus monodon
TAAGAATTGTTTTTCAGTTTGTCGGTTGCACTCAAGGCCTTGCATTGCACGATAAATACTCTGCGGTTTACCAACAACACCGAAAGCTTTTAATGGCGATGTTTTTTTCAATGGAAAGTTATAATGAAAACTACGTATTTTTTCAATATGCACCATGAAACCATGCAATA
>NC_051405.1:40875023-40875333 GCF_015228065.2 Penaeus monodon
GGAAGTATTTCCTAAAAAACTAGGCCCATGGATAAGCAATACACGTAGTTCCTGACGTGTTTATGCATTATATAATCGTGCACTGAGAGACGTGTATGTTCGTCAGACACGTTCGGCAGAAACCGTGTCTAAGCCGCAATAGTGTTCACCTCGAGATTGTCCATTTCACTGAAGATTAGTTAAACACGTTTCATTCATTTGCGGTTTTCGTAAGTGCATTCAGAATTAGCTCCTGTACCTTAGGAATTTACTCGAGTAACTACACTGTGGAATTCTACTGAGTATCACATAATTAGTTCCCACAGCTTAG
>NC_051405.1:40875358-40875834 GCF_015228065.2 Penaeus monodon
ACTCTGCACCACACTGTTAATTCCTACACCTTGGCATTCTCCAGAGTATCATACATTTACCTCCTACAACGTGGGATTCTACTGAGTACTACAGGAGCTCCCACACCCTGGAATTACCTAGCATTACATAGTTAGCTCCTACATCTAGGAACGCTACTCAATTCACACTATTAACTTCTCGAACATAAGAATCCAAGAGAAAAAGGAAATCAAGATCGGTAAAGAAGGGGAGAGGGATGGAGCCGAGGGTATGGGAGGAAGGGGAGGATGAGGCTGGCCTTTGACATGTGCCATCTGCTGCCTCTGACGTAACGAATTTGTCCCGTGCCATAAACGTATATCTGAGGCGGGGAAGCAGGCGAGGGCGACGGCCACCAGAACGTACCGATGCGTGTTTCGTTTGGCTGTAGTTTTACAAGGTGTATGTTAGTCAGCTTACAGGATATTGCGGTGGGTTTTTAGAACATGGCTATATG
>NC_051405.1:40876903-40877089 GCF_015228065.2 Penaeus monodon
TATGTGTGATTATGGTCAATTTTCTGTTACATACAAAATATGTTAGAAAATGAAGTGATTTTTTTTCATGGGTAACTACATTAAAGGTGTATAATTTTTGAGTTATGTTCTTTTTGGCATAGTTGTCTAATAATTAATTTCGCCTTTTTGAAATGTTTCATACATGCAAAACATATGAAAAACAGG
>NC_051405.1:40878459-40878781 GCF_015228065.2 Penaeus monodon
CTTGTAAAGGTCGAGAGAAACATACCGCCTGCCACAGTGACGTTCGCTGACCTAAACTTAGCTCTTGGATTTGACGCTTGCCTACGACGCTGGCTTGTTTACATGCGTCACTCCGCACTCCCCTTGCTTATGTCATTTTAAAGAGTACTGTTGCCATTTGTATTTTGTCTACGTGAAGTTGCATCCTTTTGAATTTTAATTTTTGAATTATCGTGATTTCTCCGTGTTTGCTTGTTAATGTTGTTTCGTCAACGGGATGAGTACTGTAATCTATATCGTGCAATTTTGAGGAATTTAATCATTCTAATACAAAGATATACGA
>NC_051405.1:40878896-40879157 GCF_015228065.2 Penaeus monodon
TACAATGTCTAACTTTAGAAATGAAAGTCTGACTACAACTGCTCTAGAGACGTCCACCAAAGCTTATTATATTGCACATATTATCGTTGGCAGGAAGGTGGTGCCCATTTTGGCAGATGAGGCGACCACATCAGTGAGCTTCACCGTCGCTCACTCAGGGGGTAAGAACAAAAAACAGATCGATAAGAAATGCCAACATAAGGTGAAAAAGGACGAAGAAACATCTCTTTGAACATGAAAATACAAACACGTAACCAGATC
>NC_051405.1:40879257-40879833 GCF_015228065.2 Penaeus monodon
GACACTACAAGGCGAAGTAATGCGATGCCAAACAGATAGAGATATATGACTGTCCTCGGTAACAAGGATCAGAACCCCGGCAATAAGTATGACCCAGAGAGAAGAGTTCAAACCGCTTAATATATCATTGAGTACTATATCAACGTATCACTCTCTCAGGGCGATTCATATAAAATAAGGTATCTAGCATTTCCGCAATTCACTAACTATTAGTAAAGACGGAACATATTTACCTTTTTTTCTGTTTTTAACGCTTGCAATCGATTATTGCAAGAAAAAGGAAGTTTGATGAAAATTGAAACATAAATTCAAGTAAAAACAACCGAATGGCAAAATGAATACGAAAAGATAGACACACGATATATTTTTACACAGTCGTACATATTGTGTAGATAGCCTGCAATATCTGTCCTCCAGAACTCGAAAAATCTGGTTCTCATAAGAGGATGACCTAAATGCACCTCGGTGGTTTACTCTTCTTGAATTGCTGGTGGACTGGCAACAGGAAGCTTATCATCTTCAGTTACCTTGACATCATATACGTTTAACTGATCAGTACCAAAAGAAACGATTATA
>NC_051405.1:40881773-40882296 GCF_015228065.2 Penaeus monodon
GCGTGCGTTTTTTTTAATATGGTTATCTTAGATAAGGAAAGGCATTGTTGAAAGAAAATTTCATCCCAAAGTCGAGGTGTTTTCAACAAATGTTCATCTGTCGATGAAAAGTTTACAAATAATGCTTAAACTTGTATAAATCTGTTATGAATTTAACGAATCAGTAACATTCGTAACCATACACAAAGCATGCTCCTTTCATTCATATGTTTACAATTGAAAGGCGCCATATTTAACAAGTACATTTACTGTTGGGAAATTCTTGGGAAAATGAATACCGGGAGGTAGATTTGGTGTCGTATTAATAGAGTTTTTTTTCAGATTCATAGCTTTTAGTTTCACAAACAAACAGTCCATAGTTAATGTCACAGCAAGTGCGCTGCCTCCCGCCTCGGTAGATATCTTTGTTGTTCAAGCCAGAGACACGGAGTATTTGTAGTGTGATGAGCCGAAGCGTAAACTATCATGGAAATATAATTATGGAATACTTTAATTAAAAATCGCGAGGTGTGATTATGAAACC
>NC_051405.1:40882518-40883977 GCF_015228065.2 Penaeus monodon
CCGCTTAGGGAAAAAAATCTATCTGAATTCTATTTTGCCTATCGTTAGCCTCTCATTTCGCGCATTATATTTCCAGTTATCCGTTTGTGTAATTTTATTATGAAGTATCTGTTTTCGCTAAATTCCTTTATATTTTTCTGACACCACTAGCATACCGCCTGCCAAGAGATTCCATTTCTCACAAATCCCTCTAGAAGAAACTCTCTTAAATCTCCCTGTGACGCCATTCTCATAAATCTCTCAAGAAGTTATTCTCTCAAATTTCTCTTGAAGCCTGCCTCTCAAATCTCGCTAGAATAAATTCTCGCAAATTCCCCTATGAAGACATTCTGATCAATCTCTCTAGACGCCATTCTCACAAACCTCTCTTTGAAGCCATTCCCACAATCCTCCCTTTGAAGCCATTCCCACAAACCTCTCTCTGAAGCCATTCTCACAACGATCTCTGTTCCAGATGCTGCTCCCTACGCCCCGCCCAACCGCTACAGGAAAGCGGACGCCAGCGGGAACAACCAGTATGGCAGGAGAGGAGCCCCCACCGGAAGTGTCAGGGTTGGTACAAAGGAGACACTCATACATTCAGCTGCCACCTTATCACCCACATCCTTATCTCCTCTCATGATAAAGTTCGCGGGGTATTTCATATATATTTTTTTTAATCCTGGCATCGCGAAGTGGGTGGTTAACTAGGGGGGTTATACGAATAGTCCATTCATATATATCTTTTCCCCATTTTCCCTACTAGCGCAGTGGTAATGGCATATCAACATCTAAGGGTTTTGTTAAAAAAGAATCAGTAAAAAGACTTTCCGGGCTATTTGTGTTTCTTGAACAATGTCCAACCACTAGTTTTTATTAACATTATATTCGGCTGTTCTTCCACTCACTTTTCTTCTCTCCAGCTGTTCGTATAAACTTAAAAACATTTTGCTGTTGTTTACCCCTTTACATTCTATCTATAATTCAGGCATCCTGTTCTTCTATTCTGCTGTACCTTTTATTTCCGTATCTGTTGATGATTATGTCCTAACTCTCCTATTTAGGCAAAGCTCACTTTCTTCTCATCGGGTACAAGGAGGTAAGGCCTACTTTCTGAAAACTCTTAAATCTAAACTTTGCGTTATTTGCTATAATTCTTGTTTTCCCCCCATAAACTTGTGGTTGTGTCAAATCATTCCCGGGGTTACAGTTTCGACAAAGATATATTTGATCTTAAACAGTTTTGGAAATCACCATTCCTCTGTAAACCTCAGCAACACGTAATTTTTTTCATTACATTTCAAACCTGTAGTTCGTGTTTATCTTCAACCATTTTCTATCCATTGCTCGTAAACATTCTGCCTTTCCTTCATTCATCTATAGGCTATTGCGTTGTTTCACTAATCATCCATCCATAGTTTTACAGTCGTCATGTTTAATCTATATTCACGTGCCATGGTCTTCAGTTACGTAATCAATG
>NC_051405.1:40884024-40884635 GCF_015228065.2 Penaeus monodon
GTAGGCATTTTTATCCTAAATGTTTGATTTCCATAAAATTTATTTCCTGTGGATCTTTATTGCAATCCTAATAATTTCATCTTTGGACTGTGTTATTTTGATAACTTAATCGTAGTAACATTATCTTGGAATGTTCAGGACCTGAGCCGCTGGCACCATCCGCCCTTAGGACAGAGGATGTGTAGTGACCAGCTTTTGTAGCAGTCAGTAGTTAGTCATTAACTTTCAGCTATTAGCATGTAAGACTGAAAAAACATGAGAGTTTTTAAATGCTTCTTTTGTAGGTAATAGTTCTGTATATAAAGTCAAGTTTAATTAGAATATATTAGTAACTTTTGGCTAAATATTCCACAAGCTTTGTTATTTTTTTGCAGATGCCTTATATTTGCTAATGTGTTCTTATGCCAAAATAATACAGTTTTACACCGTGAGACTCTTCAGCAACGAGACAGAATCCGGCCAATGTTACTGACCATCGGATATTTATTTTCTCGCAATGAATTCGTGAGGGCGTGTCTTTCCTTGAAGAGAGGAAGCTGTCACATTCAAGTCTTTACCGGTCTGCGGACTTGATTCGGGAGTTGTTACTGAAATACGTGTTTGTATTTGAG
>NC_051405.1:40887990-40889060 GCF_015228065.2 Penaeus monodon
TGAATCTTGTTTCATAACTTTCATAATTTTTATGTACTGAACGAAGTCGAGTTGTACCGATGCTTCGTCCAGAGACTTGGAAGTTGTGACGCTAAGAAAAGGAAGAACATTATGCAAGATTTTTCCTGGCAAAAAGTGGACGTTGTACTCTGACTTTGCACTACGGAGATGCTTGCCTTAAGGGTATGGCTGCGCTTATATGGTCAAAAATTGGGAAGTGTGCTGTATTTTTGCGATAATTTTGGTCTCAAACGAGTATGGCGAATTTTGGTCTCTGAATCTGGCATTAGATTTACCGTCAGGTGCATCTAGAGAAGCTGGTTTTGGTCAAACTATAATCTTTTTTTCAAATCTTTAAGAATTTATCATGGGTTTATGCAAATTTGTCAAGATCTAAAAGCCGTACTGAGTCCTATAACGAAAGGTCTTACGGCCATCATCTTAAAACGTTGGAGCGGGTCCCACCATTCAGTTCTGAGGGAAGGGTGCGGAGCCCCCCCCCCCCACACACTAGCAAACCGTATCATTAAATGCTCAGGCAAACCCCTTCCCTGGGGGCTTCTGCTGGGACTGGTTGGTACGCATGATACATCCCGCGCGTCGCAGTTGGTACGCCTATTTCTGGCTTAATTACGATTTAAAGCCAAAGTCATTTTTTTCGGGAAAGGTAGCGTTAAGCCTGACTATTGGAATGTCAACTGTCATATTAACAATCGCTCTCAAAACCTTTGATCGTACGGGAGAGTTCAAGATTACCAACATGAACAATTACTACATTGCATTATTAATTAATCAGTCTGGATTGCATATTACTTATTTTTCGGACTCGTGACGACTCTCCTGTCTCGGTGTTTTAATCTTAATCTTAATCTGACTGTTTGATGCTGTATTTATTCTTTATAAAGGCTGGATAGATGTTGAAATTTTACTGCCGGCAGATAACAAACCTAAAATTTCCCCGAAACACACACACACAGAGAAATGTGTATTTATAAGTATATATTGCGTAACCCTATATACGTGTATTTATACATAGGCCCAAATGTATGAAGGCATGTGCATGCAATTAT
>NC_051405.1:40889565-40889640 GCF_015228065.2 Penaeus monodon
GAGATGAGAGTTATCGATATATGGTAATTATTATAATTTCTGAAATCAGTAATAATACATTGCAAAAAACTGACC
>NC_051405.1:40889751-40890588 GCF_015228065.2 Penaeus monodon
AGTTATTATATTCTAAATTATCATTTTGCGGGGCTTGGTGCGGGTTCTCCATCTGCCTCGCATTTGTTCCCAGCGGAGCGAGCAACACCCGCAAATCTTTAATAATACGGAAAAGTGCGGAGGAACTGTTTCTGGGTAAAGGCCACCCCGTGGGGACGTTTAATAATACGGCCGTAAGACCTTTCGTGAATACTGCCCCTGGAGGTGCAGACCACGTTGAATTTGTCAAGTACAAGTCTGTTACAGCCGCGCTTGTGGTACGATATCTTTGACGCCAGATTGATGTCCTATGCTGCCGATAGGGTACCAGGGCGAGTGGACACGCATTGACGACACACTAAGATATATCATGATGTGTTAACGAGTTACCATCCTTGTGCCGTGACTGCATTACTCGACCTAACGTCGTTATTCAAAACTTACGAGAAAGACCTAAAATAATCTTCACTCGTGTCTTCTTCACGTCGGGTTGTGTCGTGGGCAACCGTAGTATACCTTGACTACATTTTCTATTGTTGTGGAATTTGCATAAGAATCTTTACGAACAATCACGAAATTCATTGTAACGCCTCTATGACTACAAAGGGTTACCACTATTACTATAGTCCCATCGGGTTACGTTCTTCCTTGATGCCTGACATGTTCATATACGTACAGATTAACTGATAAAATTCAACCAGACGTGCTCCAGAAACAAAACATTTTGATTTTTGATGCGTGTACGTGTGCGTCATCACACGCACGAGGAATCTTTTACTACTGTTTACAAATAGGTTAAAACCATAATGTCCAAATTACATTTTTTACCTTATTTTCAGTATTAACTCTTCTCTCAAA
>NC_051405.1:40890678-40891606 GCF_015228065.2 Penaeus monodon
GACTTCACCCTTGACTTCTCATCAGCGACAATAATCTGCGTCAAACTGGATCTCATTGCTGACTTGTCAAACCTTTAGTTTACAAGTTGGAGTCAACCAAAACCAGCCTTCTTTTCTTGAAATTGTTTGTCGGTCTATGAAAGGCCAGGAAAAAAGCCATCTTGAGATCAAGACTAACAAAAATACTACTGGCATTAGATGGAAATCAGGCGAAACTAAATTGAATACACGTAGAACATATTGGCCATAAAAATCAACAGAGTACTGTCAGTGAATGGCTGAAGACTGACTGTTACAAACGGAATTTCTTACATTTGTAGTAAAATAACTAATGGGTAGAGTTTGCGTCCGCGTCTGACGAGACGTTTTGTACTTTTGGCAGCAATGAAAGCATGCCATATCTCACAATCTATGAGAATTGAGATTGTGGCTATTGCAGAAATAAATTAAGTGCACATTTCTTCAGGGAGTTCAATGTGTTCTTTACCAGATGTATACATGTCTTAGGTCGTGCCGACAGTTCCGTCGAGGAGGCGTGGAAAGAGCCTGGGAGAGGATGGCGTCGGCAAGACAGGCTCCCTCGATCGCGAGCGGCCTCCTCGGCGCTCCTTCATAGCGGAGACCAGAGACAGAATGAAAAAGTCCGTCTCTCTCGACCGGCGGACCGTGCCGGGCCTCAGCCGAAGCAAGTCGTCCAGCCGCGACAAAGTCAATCAGTCCCGCGAATCGATCGTCGGGAAACCAAGAAAGGGAAGGAAAAAGGGTGCCAACAACGTCCCCCTTGGCGCTGTCGCGGGCGCTGTGGCAGCTGGAACAGCAGCAGCGGCTGCGGGAGCTGTCGTGGCTGGTAGTTCTGCTGACGACGATGCTCCTGCAGATGCTGCTGAGGAAGTAGAGGCTGTAGCAGAAGCCGCTGATGAAACAGAGT
>NC_051405.1:40892826-40893026 GCF_015228065.2 Penaeus monodon
GCCGATGAAGCAGAGGCCGCAGTCACGGCAGCTGTCGTGCTGCGGGACGAGGCCGAGGAGGTGGCGAGCGTCGGCGTGTCGGCAGAGGCTCCGGAGGATCCAGGAGCGGATGCTGCCGCCGATGCTGCAGATGATGCCAAGGAAGCGGACCCTGCAGCAGGAGAGGCAGATGTAGCAGGTGCTGATACTGGGACAGAAGA
>NC_051405.1:40893618-40894814 GCF_015228065.2 Penaeus monodon
AGCAGGAGATGCCGCCGGTGCAGCAGCAGACGTGTTTTTTCCGGACTCGGAAACAGGGATTCCGGATGACAAAGAGTCAGTCGCTGGAGAATCTCCTGAAGGACCAGCAGGAGCTCCGGAGGCTGAAGCTCTTGATTCAGAAAACCAAGTCAGCGCGCCCGGTGCTGAGGACCTAGCGGGCACGGCGAGTCCTGAGGCTGCGGGGGATGGCGGCCGCGAGTCAGCAGAAGCGCTCGCCCCTCGGAGCGCTGCGGCCGACCAAACGGGGGAAAGATTCTACATCGGCGCTTCTCCCGAAACGCCCTCGATGGCCGAGAGCGCTGAAGACGTAGTCTCGGTGGTCGCCACCGGATACAACGCCCGCCAACACCAGTTCGAGTTCGACGAGTCGGATGAGGTGGGTTGGCCGGACGGCTGAGTGGTAGGGCAGACAGGCAGACCGGGGGGAGGAGAGGGGGTGGGGGCTGGGCGAGGAAGGGGTGAGGGAGGAGGGCTGAGGGCGAGGAAGGGGTGAGGGAGGAGGGCTGGGGGCTGAGCGAGGAAGGGGTGAGGGAGGAGGGCTGTGGGCGAGGAAGGGGTGAGGGAGAAGGACTGAGGGCGAGGAAGGGGTGAGGGAGGAGGGCTGGGGGCTGAGCGAGGAAGGGGTGAGGGAGAAGGGCTGTGGGCGAGGAAGGGGTGAGGGAGAAGGGCTGTGGGCGAGGAAGGGGTGAGGGAGGAGGGCTGGGGGCTGAGCGAGGAAGGGGTGTGGGAGAAGGACCGTGGGCGAGGAAGGGGTGAGGGAGAAGGGCTGGGGGCGAGGAAGGGGTGTGGGTGAAGGACTGAGGGCGAGGAAGGGGTGAGGGAGAAGGGCTGGGGGCGAGGAAGGGGTGAGGGAGAAGGGCTGGGGGCGAGGAAGGGGTGTGGGAGAAGGACTGAGGGCGAGGAAGGGGTGAGGGAGAAGGGCTGGGGGCGAGGAAGGGGTGAGGGAGAAGGACCGAGGGCGAGGAAGGGGTGGAGCCAGTCTGACCTGTCGCCAAAGGACGGGTAAGTTGCCTTTGGAAGCTCAAGACGTCGGCGAGCCTCGCGAGAAGAGGCCGGAGGTCAGGTCAGGTCATGTGGATTTGTTGTGCTTTTGTCTGCCTTTGCATGATAGCTGATACCGCAATGCCTTTTAGTTAACCAATGCTTTTGTAATCTGAGGTAAATGTAGTTTAACA
>NC_051405.1:40896318-40897135 GCF_015228065.2 Penaeus monodon
TGCTTTAGGAGCTTTTGAAGTTCAGGGACTGCTTAGCAATTGCAAAGTCTTTATCTTGGCCCATATATCCCGTTCCAAAGTATCTTGAAGAGTTAGAACACATAAAGATGTTAGCGTTAAAGTACAAGTCAGCATGTTTTGACTCCCGTTGTTACTACTGTAAGTGGAGGCCCTGGTCGCCCCCCCCCCCCTTAGTCCTCAGTTACGGGTTATGTCGATGACATGTCTGCGCTGTAGTTAACGCGGGTTAGTGTACACTTACAGAAGAATAACGTAGTTAATATGCCTCTAATATGCCTGTGCCTCCTATGTGTTTGCTCTGGGCATGGCAGGAGGATGACGACCTAGTGGGCGGGGTCGTGGCTGTAGGCGCCGCCAGTGCTGCCGTCCTGGCTGCCGGGACGAGTATCGCTGCTGTCAACCCTCTGGCCAGAGTGCGTACTTCCCGCATCCTGGGAAATGTCCAGTTAAAGGGGCTTGCTTGATGGCTCACCAGCATGCTTGGGCGCACTTGTAATCGGTACAAAGCAATTCATCTGCAAACTTATAAAATTAGTTTGGGTTCGGTTATAAGGATTCACGTTATCTTGGCAAAATGATAAATATATAAATATCTTTAAAAAAAATTATAATAATTCGCGTCATTTATGCAATTGAACTATACATAAGCATACATTTTATCAGACTATATTATTTGATTATATCGTTGTTAATCCGTACAATAGCAATGATAGCAATGTTGATATTGCCGTTAGCGTTAGTGATAACAGTCGAAATAATCTATATATCGACGAAGATAGAAATTCTGCCTCGGTCT
>NC_051405.1:40897205-40897397 GCF_015228065.2 Penaeus monodon
AGTCTCATCATATTTTGCTATTACTTATTCTAAATCTGATAGGTATGACAAAGAAGTATAAGAACAACAAAGCTAAAGGGCAGAAATTAAAATATACCGTAGTTATTTTTCAAACATGAACTGCATATGTTAATCATTGCAGTAATGACCATAAACCTAAGATGGTTAAACTGATGCTAGCTAACTAAGTTC
>NC_051405.1:40897548-40899639 GCF_015228065.2 Penaeus monodon
TAATATAACATTTAAACACGTCTAAAGCAATATGGTAAGCATTCACTGAATGTTGCAATTTAACTAAATCTTTGCATTAACTAAAGAAAAAACAACACATTTTTCCTGTTTGTTCTCTCTACACAAAATGTTACCATGACATTATCATGCTTGCTCCCTGCACACTGCACGTATAAGCTCTATGGCATTTTATCACTTTGCATGTAATTGTTGAAGATTCAGTACTTGTGCATGACTATGTTAATCGTTCTGGGACATTGACTGTATGGCATGATTCCGGTGAATGACTAAATATTAATCCTGGTGAAACAGTATGTAATATCACAAAACCTTTATTCGTGATCAACCAATCTTCGTGATAAAAAAAAATATATATATACAACATGCAACCTCCACACATTCTTGAGAATCACCTTTTTTTTTTCTTTTCTTTTACTCTCTCCACCTGTCCGTGTGTTTGTATTCACTGCTGTTCATCCTGTCCATACGTTGTACGAGGAAGAGCACTGTAACTTCAGTCATCTTCACTGTAATGCTCTGTCATCATTTCAACCTGCATTACGAATTAGTGTTAGAGGAACGGTGTAATTCACAGTGTCACTATGGAAGCGCACGTGTCTTTTGAAGTTGTTTTCTGTGATGTAGTTTAACCCAGAGTTTCAGATGAATATAAATGATACGATGGATGTCCCCTGGCACCATTCTTTAGTCAGTGTTTCTGTGCCATGTTCAGAAAGCAAAGAGGTTTTCCCCGCGTGAATCTTGAGCCTCGAGTTCCTCTTCGGATTGGCACTTTTCTCAGAAAGAAAGAAAAAAGTCTATGCAGTAAAAATTGCTTAAAAGTCAACAGTAACTTGACCTGACAAACGGTTGGCGGCGGCGCACAAAGAGAATTAAACGCTCACTTCAGTAAACGAGATAAAATGCTGAAAGGTGTGAGGGAATGTGCAAGTTATGTGTAAACAACTTTCAGGAGTACGATAGAAATTCATATAAAGTTTTGGCCTTCTCCCAAGTTAGTCCAGAGTACATTTTACACTGGGTATTTTTTCACATTTATTTAGCCTAACAACCACGACTGGGTCCATTCTGAGTGCGTTTTCCTGACCATAGTTCGGGAGGACCCAGTGTTCCCTTTACTCTAGGTATAATTCCACGAATTTTACGATCTATTTCAGTTATACGCTAGCTAACCTTCCGGTTTCTTTATCTTATACTTCTGATTAAGAGATTCATGCTAGATTAAATAAGGCAGTAATATATTTTAGACCTACAGATAAATTTCATCATTCATAACTAGCAAAAAGATACAAATTGTGAACCTAGGTCGTATTGTACTAAATAATTCATTAGTAACATTAGTAATATGACGATTTTATGCCATCTGAGATACTGTAACACGACGCACATTTATGATAAAGAGGAAAATGCGTCATGAGAAATGTAGGTTGTTACTAGGCAAAGACCTGGGTGAAGTGAAGAGATCCGTAGCAGAACCGTTTTGGCTGGATATAACGTTTGTCTGGTCAATGTGCTGGCGACTTTATGAACTAGGAAAAAATGTCATATATCTTAATGAATAACAATTCACGTTAACTCCTGAAATAATTCTGATAAATACCTATAGCTAATGAACACAATATATCTTATTCCCAGTATAGAAAACGAGTGTCTAACAGCGAACGAAAAGTCACCACGACGCTCCTCCACCCAATGTCCAGAAACTAACACCCTCCTCTTTACACAGGGAACCCAAAGCCAGGAGCGGCAGGAAGACCAACGGCATCTCGGGTCCTCGTCCACCTACACCGTCCTCCCTCAGAACGACCACGAGGCTCCTATCTCGACTGTAAGTTAGGGCAGGAAGGCGCGGGTAGTACTCCTACTTTGGGCCCGAGGGTAGCGTGAAGGGCCCTGGCTGGCTCGCTCGGGGTGGGTGCAGGACCCGGGGTATCCTGTCGCAGGGCTTTACCGAACTCTAAGTGTTACCAACATGCAGTTCGTGGTCCTCAATGTATTTGTCAGTAGTATATTACATGGGTTAGCAGATTATCAGTGATTTTTTGTGGACTGCAGTAAGCGGAAGGAAAT
>NC_051405.1:40901699-40902242 GCF_015228065.2 Penaeus monodon
CGATGAGACCGATTTTCTTAATGCTTAGCCTAATTACTGGTTGATCATCGCATCTGCTTCACGCGAGATGGATAGATAACCTTGCATCTCTATACTTCACGAAAAGGAGGGGAAAATCCGTCAATTTTCTTCTTCGAAAAATACATCATAAAATACAAGTCGTATGAAAACGATGCTGGTAACACGAATATACTTAAAGTAGAGTTCGGTTTAGTTTCTCTTTTTTCTCCCTTAGTCTTTCGTAGGATTAGAGCGTAGTTTTACCATTTCCTAGACTAACTGTCTAAACTAACCATCATTTCTAGTCCTTGTCATATAAAGTCTATCAGCAGCCTATGAGACTGGTTACGTTTTTTTTTCTTTGTTTGTTTATTCATATCTTCAGAAGACAAAAAAAAGGCATACAAATCAACGCAGAAACGAGGTAAAAATTGTAACTAACCTGATTATTTTCGTTGCTCTCTGGCGCCTCTGTGACTGCGGCGTGTAGTAGGTACAGTGACCGCAAATGTCCTTCGTCTCCATAGTAAACGAGCACCACTT
>NC_051405.1:40903235-40903434 GCF_015228065.2 Penaeus monodon
GTGTAATTTACAAAATACACATGATAAACCCTGGGGCCCCTTAGGCCTGATTAACAGTCAATGAGGAAAGGAAAAGGGGAAAGGGAAAAGGGGGGGTTTAAAGAAATGAAAGGGAGGGGAAAGGGAGGGGAAAAGGGAAAAATGGAGGGGAAAAAGAAAGGGCATTGAATCATATTTAGAAAGAAAAAAAAAAAGGAAG
>NC_051405.1:40904227-40904795 GCF_015228065.2 Penaeus monodon
GCAGAAAAAACATATATATAGAGGAAGACATCCCAACGCCCCTTTTAAAAACTTGTCAAGTGGGGGTTCAAAAGGCCTTCTTTCAGACCCAAAAGATGGGGACCTTGGGGGTTGTTTTTTTGTCTTTTTAAACAGTGATTCCTTTAATAAGCAGTGTCTACCTTACAGTGACTTCAGTTAGATTCCAGCCCTGTTATGTGTCTCTTGTGATGCCCGTCGTCTTAAACTAATTTCATTTATTTTGTAGACTCTAGACGCTGTTTGTGAATGTGGGTAGAAATTCCTGCTTATTGTTCAAATTCCTGTTTGTTTATTAATTCTTTTATTCCTGTCGATAATTTGCGAATGAATTAGCGAGTAGATAGCCCTCTTGGATCCGCCTTTCACTATTTTATTTCTGTTATTTTTTTTTATTCTTTGTAATGTAAGTGAAAGTTGTTAATGGAAAAAAGAAAGAACTTTATTTAAGATTGCCTCGCGAGACGTCGTAACGGTACATCGCTAATCTCTATAGGCGTGTAAGTTTGGTCCAAAAAAGAAAAGTTCAGGGTAGTAGTGAAGGAGAAGT
>NC_051405.1:40905390-40906127 GCF_015228065.2 Penaeus monodon
TGAACTGAGTTGGGCACGTAATGTTTCAGTATAGAAGTGAGCATACCATTTATCATGCACGCACCGCATAGTCAAGGCCATTATATCTTTTCTCAAGGTCGCAAAAACTTTATCTCACTTGACAAAGGTGAAGAGTCAGTTCTTAATTATTAAATTATTAATGATAAACATTTTCTCAGACGTAATCAGTCGAAATCCAGGGTTTTCATTACTTGATTTGCGGAAAATGAAACGATATGATTATGGGAAAATCAGTGATGTCATTAATGCGTTATAAATGTTTTACGAAGAGTCTGGTTTTCAGATTCATTGTACGTATATTAATGTAATTGTTTGTTCTTTATTTTCCGTTAATAACATAAAGGTTTTAAGAACTTGTTGCTTAAAGAACTTCGAAATTTTTGCTCACAGTGGTAACATATCATTATAATTCTTGATATATTTCTAAACATCAGTATCTGACCTTGTGAACCAGATCGTGAGGATGATCACTTCATAATTGCCATGACGTGACCAAGAGATCTTCCTACGTTTCAGAAATAACGTAATGCAAATTATCTAAATGGCTGACCTGTTTTAGGATGGTTATGTTTCCGATAAAACATTTTTACAAAGTCACACACAGAAATGTTCCGTTTGTAGTTGTTGGCAACATGAAAACAAGGATGATAAGAACGGGGAGCTTATCTATCCTCCCCGGGCGCTGTTGCCAGAACCGCATCTGCGCTGTTGAGCCT
>NC_051405.1:40906952-40907319 GCF_015228065.2 Penaeus monodon
TCTACCACACGAGAGAGAGAGCGTTCATGCTTTATCACAGATGCTCATCCACAAGTGTCGTATTTAGGCCATAGTGATCCTCATAACCTGAGGAAGGACGGAGAGGGGAGAGGGGAGGGAGTCGGAGAGGGGAGAGGGGAGGAGTGTAGAGAGGGGAGGGGGGCGGAGAGGGGAGAGGGGAGGAGGGTAGAGAGGGGAAGGGGGTAGAGAGGGGAGGAGGGGGCATCTTAACTGCCTTGTCACTGTGATTAAAAAAAATACAGTTAGACTGCCATTTATTGTACAAGCGCTGCATGTATGATTAATTTATGGTGTCCGTGTAAATTGGCGTGGGGTGATTTGTATAACTGTTGAGGTTGTGTAATAG
>NC_051405.1:40907928-40908165 GCF_015228065.2 Penaeus monodon
ACTATACTCACGGGAAAATGACAGCACGGATGGCTGGTGGTATTTGGCAGCACATCCACAGGGCATAGTAGCGAACTTCCTATTTATCTTAAGTTGAATGAAAGTTGACAACTGTAGCACCCTTTCCTGGGGATTTAAAAAAGAGGAAAATAAAGAAAAGAACTTAATAACGTCAAAAAACAAATAAATGATATCTGAACATAACTTAGCATCATACAGAATTCATACTCAATAATA
>NC_051405.1:40908239-40908561 GCF_015228065.2 Penaeus monodon
TATGAGTATAGAGTTATATGACTATTATCATAATTTGCTTTTATAAATGGGAATAGGAGAGTTATGTGCATGAAGGTTATAACTCTGTAGACCTTATTTGATGGTCTAAAATGCGAATCAAATACATGATATTGATGCTCATGCTACACTGACCTCTTAATCGTGACGAACTCCCCTATTTTAATTACCTTTACCTTCATGCTATCTGTTATTGTAAGTCAAAACATACAATTAAAAGACATTTTTGCTATCCAATAGCAGGGGAAGTTATTAAAAGCTATTATTAGTATTGTCATAACTGCTAAAAAAAAAAAAAAAACAG
>NC_051405.1:40908618-40908763 GCF_015228065.2 Penaeus monodon
GTAAGAATCGTCTCTTTCGACTGCTTTGTATTTTCTTTCCTTTTCGTATTTCCCTAAAATCCATAAATTCCCGGTCTTCTTATCTCTTTCGATTCCATAAGGACAGAAGAATAGCTGAATGCGCAATATTCCACTAACCATTACA
>NC_051405.1:40908833-40909131 GCF_015228065.2 Penaeus monodon
TCCTAAAAGGGAAAGGGGCTTCGGTTTTCATTCTTTATTCATGTCTAAAAATACAACTCATACTGCTATTCGCAAAGCATAGGCTGCCAAGTACCTCCGAACATCTGCCACAGACATAAGAGGTACCAGTATTATTTTTATGCGACTTTACATACATGGGAAACACGCAGACACATGCTCACACACACAAACCCTGGTACTACATATATGATCATACTCATTACTGTATATATGTACAGGGTTATATAGGCGTAATTTGTATTATATATATCATCATCATCACCTACAGGTCTTTTAC
>NC_051405.1:40909257-40909539 GCF_015228065.2 Penaeus monodon
TGTGTGTGCGTGAGTGTGCGTGTCTATTCATGTATGGACATGTGCTTTAGTGTATCCAGTTAAATTGTTCATGTTATGGAAAATTCAAAGGCTGGCGCTTTCATGATATAATTCCATCTTCATATATACATTTTTCATTATTATACAAATGAAAATACATCGAGAACAGCAGAAAATACCGATCAAAAGAAAACGAATTGAGAGACAAGTAAATAAAATGCGGGGGACGACCCCATTGCCGAGTCCATGTTCCTTAGCGCAAAGGCGAAACGCGCGCGACGT
>NC_051405.1:40909581-40910299 GCF_015228065.2 Penaeus monodon
TATGCAACAGGTCTGGAGGTGTGCGGGGATATTTTATTCAAGCTTTTTAAAAGCTTTTGTGAACCAGCTTTGTTACTCTGATCACATGGTTAAGATCTTGCAGGTGGTGCCCCCAAGGATCGACTGGAGCCATGCTGAAGCGTTCTACACCGATGCGTCATTTTAGTCCAGTGGTTCTCAGCCTTTATCTTCCAAAGTCCTTGAGCTTTTAGTTGGTGGTAACCCCATGTCCACAATGTGGCTTCAAAAACACACGGTGTGCTTTACCTAGGCCTATATCTGCTAAATAGAGAACACATTTAACCCAGCAAAAGGTCGTGGATTCCATTTAATCAGGTTTAGTATATTTAATTACTGTGGGTTTTCTTTTGGGGGCGGGGGGATGAAAGACCAGTTCTGTATCCTTGCATAATGTGCATACCTCAGGATGAGAACCACTGCTTTAGTCGTCTGCATTCAAGCACTGATTTGTGCTTCAATACTCATAAGGAACATGGCATGCTTTCACCACAGGCTCCCCCCCTTTTCCAGTCTCTGGCTCCTACTTGCCTTCATTCCGACCGCCTGGCTCTGGCGCGCCGGGAGCGGAGCCTCGAGCACTCTGCATCCACGGAAAAGAGACCGACATTCATTCACATTCACTTTCCCTTTTCTCCAAGGAGTGAAAGATAATGGCATCAGCATCCTGGCTTGGGCATGGGTGTTGGTCACGTTGCTT
>NC_051405.1:40911820-40911957 GCF_015228065.2 Penaeus monodon
CCGCCGATTGCTTCGTTACATGCTCAGTGTAGTTAATCTGGATTGTTTCCGTCGATTTCTTGGACAAACGACGCAGAGTGAGGTTATTTCATGTCAAGAGGCGAGGCTAGAAATCAAACGTTGTGCGGGAGTGGTAG
>NC_051405.1:40912515-40919595 GCF_015228065.2 Penaeus monodon
TAGACAAACCATCTGTATAAAACATCTGTACTTTTTCTGCTGTGTCTGGGAGTGTCTAGTAATATATTTTGACAAGCTGCCTACCGGTAAGATGTTTTTCCACCAGGTCCCTGGTACCCTACGATATATTCATACTTAAATTAACTTGATAATCACAGCTGTCTGTCAAAAACATAAACCCTTATAACATAACAATTACACATCGTAATTGTTCGCTATCTTATGACGGCTACAGTGCGTCCACTCCCAGGAAAGGAAAATCTGGCAACTCACCCGGAGTCTGCAAAGGTCCGATTTGCCAAGCCTCCTTTTAATTTTCATCAGTTGAATTAATACTTGTGTTTATATATGAGATATTCGTAGTTGTTTAATTATATTCAGTTCTTTAACTTTTAACGCGACTGTTATTTTTTTCTCAAAGTAGTCTTGGCAGTTGGAGTAGTTCCGAGTCCTTTCCTGAGTTTGGACGGAGTACAGTGATTCCTTAGGTTAGGTGATGATTTCTGCTTGCCTACTTGACATGAAACGTGTTCCTTCGTGTGCTTTTCATACTTCATCTCTTCTACACCCAAAATTGTATGTTGCCTGCAGCAACAACTCACCTTCCCCTTCACCTGTCCCCTGCTACTATACTCACCTCTCCACGCTAGGTGTCTCACCAACAACAACCTCAGCCTCAGCAGCAACAAAGACCTGGCTTTGGCTTCAGGAGGTTCTTCAGTGAGGTCAAAGAGGACATCAAAAACTTTGTAACGGGGTCAGGGAATAATGTCGGGTAACCTGCTATACTGGCGCCTGGGTGAGTGGGCGACCCTCTCACTTGGCAGATGATGGTCATTCTCAGCGAATGGTTACTGGATGAAAGATCAAAGCGTTACAGATACATGTTCACTAGAAGACTTGTTTGTCAAAAAGAACGCGCAGTATAACACCAAAATGAATGCGTTTAAACTGCTGCTGCAAAAAAGGGAAGAGATTAAGAGTAAAGACGATTATCGTGTATCTGTAACACTTCGAACAATCAAACAAATTTATTTTGCTAATTATCTGTGGTGTTTTAAAGCACTCGATGCTCTCCAGAACTGTTATGATGCGTTCTCACTCGGTTACTTATTCTTCAATCACCGGTGTGTTCCTTAGTGTTCATCGTTGTGAATAGTCACTGTCGCACCATGTCCATGCAGAGTCGCACTAAGATTTGCACGGAAATCTTTCATTTCTACATGCGAATGTAAATTGTGTGTTAATGTTCGTATCACAGTTGTTTGAAGCGCTTATGCATACACGTTTAAAGACAGAAATGGGTCATCCTAAGACTATTTCAAGCGAATTACATGGCAATCGTTAATGTGAAAATAGTCTGTTCTATAAATTAACGACCATGAATGGATCCGTGTTCATTTCTTCTTTCTTTTGGCGAATTACTGCGGATGATTAGCATTCTGCAGCAAGACACGTTACGATATATATTTGCACATTGTTAGGGTTTCATATTTACAATCTTCAATGCGTGATAATTTGATTTCTTTCCTTCCTTTCATTTTAGGCAGGCTTACCAACTGCCTATTTCAACGTTTTTTATATATGTACTTTGGAACTACTTAGAAATTGCTGAATATATTTTATTTCATTGTAGCTATTTTTGCTTTTTGTGTATTATTACAACTAATTTTTTCTATATTTTTCTTGTTGTTTTCTAATTGTCCATGTTTGCTTACAAGCAAGGACTTCTAATACTAATACTTTTTAAAGTCCTTGCATGTCTAGCTACTTAGTATTTTAACAGTAATTACTTTGGTGTAGAGATATGATTGCATAGAAATATCATATGCAAGATGTCCAGATTCCAGAAATTAACCTTTGCATGCCATGTGCATTAAAAAAAAATATATGTTGATAGTTTAAATTTGTTAAGGCAACAAAGTTGTTGAATATCTGGAATATGGTCAACTATATTTCTCTTTCAATATCCTCCTTAACCATCACAACTATTAGTGGGCCCACTGGTGGTGTCCAAAGCCAAACTAATGTGCTAAATTTTCTCCCGGCTGCCCTTGCTGATGTCCATCGCACTTCACCCTGCAGTCCAGCTTAAAAATCGAAGCAGACACGGAACCACCTTTATCATCGGACAGACAAGCAGAACAGGACCTCGAATCAGTACAAACTTCCTTTACGTTTGAGACACAAGACCAAGAGTCTGACAAGGAAACGGAACAAAGCCAAGATATACTTGAAACTTTTTATGCAAATATGACACAAGGCCAAGAGCACTCCCCTGTGCCTGACAAACAGACGCCACAGAACCAGGAACTACTTCAATCTTTTAACACAAACGAGAAACAGGACCAGGAGCACTTACAATTCATACAAACAGGACAGGACCTAGAACTACTACAAACTTCTGATACACATAAACAAAATCAGGAGCAAGAAGCTGTTTGTGACAAAGCGGCAGAACAGGACCTTGAACCAACAAACACATTTGAGAAGCAAGACCGGGAGCCTTCACCACTGTTTGGCAAGCAAACTGAACAGAGTGGAGAACTGCTAGAAACTTCTGACACAAATCAGATGCAAGAATCACCCATGCTTGAAAAGCAAGTGGAGCAGAACCATGAGCCGGTACACATTTCTGACACTCATGAAAAACACTTGCTACAGGATAGTTACGCGGAAGATCGAAAACCACTTTATCAGTTTTATATGCCATTGAATAATGTTACTGGTCCGATAGACAGAGCAAAATATGTACTTGACACTGGGGCCAAAAATGTCAGAGATGACAAAGTTAAGACTGACAATGCAGAAGTAAAAAACAACGATTTTGAAGTCAAAGCCAATGAGACTGGTGACTTTAAAGTTAGTGCCAATAATGTTGAAACTAAGCCTGACAATGCTGAAGTCAAGACTGATAATCCTGAAACCAAAGCAAATGATAATGAAATGAAGAGTGATGAATCTGGAATCACGACAAATGTCACTGAAAACAAAGAAAATGTTGAAGTTAAAATTTTTGTTTCTGAAGTAATGACCCCTGGAGAAATCTCGAATGATGATAGCACTGACTTCGAAGCAGATATCAAGGTTAATGAAAATGATGTCATCGCAGATGCTGATAAGAAAGACGATACTGAACATCAAGTGGAAGTCACAGCTGATACCGAAGTGAAAGTCAATGGGACAGATGTCGGAAATATTCCTGATGTCAAGGATGACCAAAATAATGCCAAGACCGATAGTACTGAAGTTAACACGGATGATACAGAAAACAAGGCCAATGATACTAAAGTCAGTTTCGTGAAAGCAGAAACTAGCTTCAGTAGTTTTTACTCCAAGACTGACATTGCTGAAATCAAGGCAGGAGACAATGAAATAAAAGCTGAAGATAGAATAATGCCGGAAATCAAAGTTAATGACTCTGAAGCCAAGGCTGATACTGAAGCCGAGGTTGCTCATATTGCAGACAATCCAAGAGATGTTGAAGCCAAGGCTGGCGACACAGGAGACAAGACTGGTGATGCTCAAGCCAAGGCAGATGGCGTTGAGGATACGCCAAGTTATAATGAAGTCAAGGATGACATTTCTGAAGCAAAAATTGATAACACGGACACCAAGTCAGATACTAACGCTAAGTCTGATAGTACTGAAACTCAGGCTGATGATACTGAAGCCAAGATTGATGCAACTGAAGCAAAGGCAGATTCTACTGAAGCTAAAACTGATGAAACTGTAGCAAAGGCAGATTATGCAGAACCCAAAGCTGGTGATACTGAAACGAAGGCTAGTGATACAGAAACGAAGGCCGACAATACTGAAACCAAGGTGGATGACACTGAAGCCAATGTTGGTACGGTAGAAGCAAAGACTGATAATACTGTAGAGAGAGCTTATATAACAGATTATATAGAAGCCAGGGCGGATGATGCTGAAGCAAATATTGATAATAATGAGGCCAAGGAAACTGAAATCAAAGCTGAAGGTAAGGCTGATAAGATAGAAGATAAAGCTCATGATACTGAAGCCAAGGCTGATGATACTGAAGGCAAGAGTGATGGTAATGAAGACAAGGCTAATGATACTGAAACCAAGACTGATGGTGCTACAGCAAAGGCTGATGATTCTGAAGCTACTATTGATGATAATGAAGCCAAGGCTGATAGTAGTGAGGCCATGGCTGGTGGTGCTGAAGCAATGGCTGACGATGATAAAGCCAAGAGTGATGATACTGAAGCCAAGGCTGATGCTAGCGAAGCAAAGACTGACGATATTGAAGTCAAGGCTGAAGCCAAGATTGAAGCTACTGAAGCCAAGGCTAATGACGCTGAAGTGAAAACTGATGCAATTGAAGATATGGATGAAGCTAAGACTGATGTTATTGAATCTAAGGTTGATGTTACTGAAGCCAAGACTAATGCCACTGAAGGAGAGCTTGACAATAGTGAAGCAAAGGATGAAGCCAACATAGATGCTACTGAAGTCAAGGCTGAAGCTAATACCGATGTCACTGAAGTCAAGCCTGAAGCCAATACCGATGTCACTGAAGTCAAGGCTGAAGCCAATACCGATGCCACTGAAGTCAAGCCTGAAGTCAATACCGATGCCACTGAAGTCAAGGCTGAAGCCAATACCGATGCCACTGAAGTCAAGGCTGAAGTCAATACCGATGCCACTGAAGTCAAGGCTGAAGTCAATACCGATGCCACTGAAGTCAAGGCTGAAGCTAATAGCGATGCCACTGAAGTCAAGGCTGAAGCCAATACCGATGCCACTGAAGTCAAGGCTGAAGCTAATACCGATGCCACTGAAGTCAAGGCTGAAGTCAATAGCAATGTCACTGAAGTCAAGGCTGAAGTCAATAGCAATGTCACTGAAGTCAAGGCTGAAGTCAATAGCGATGCCACCGAAGTCAAGGCTGAAGTCAATAGCAATGTCACTGAAGTCAAGGCTGAAGCTAATAGCGATGCCTCTGAAGTCAAGCCTGAAGCCAATACCGATGCCACCGAAGTCAAGGCTGAAGTCAATAGCGATGCCACTGAAGTCAAGGCTGAAGTCAATAGCGATGCCACTGAAGTCAAGGCTGAAGTCAATAGCGATGCCACTGAAGTCAAGGCTGAAGTCAATAGCGATGCCACCGAAGTCAAGGCTGAAGCCAATACCGATGTCACTGAAACCAGTAAAATGAATGCTTACGATACTGAAGCAAAGGATGGCAATACTGAAGTTATCTCCGAGAGTAATGCTGCTGAAGCCACGGTTGACGATGTTAAATCTAAAACTGATGCTGATACTGAAGGCAAGACTGATCCCACTGAATCCAAGGCTGACGATACTGAAGCAAAGATTGAAGCCAATATTGGTGTGTCTGAAGTCACAGTTGACGATGCTGAAACGAAGGTTGAAGCCAATACTTATGATCCTGAAGCCAAAGCTGAAGCAGAGGTCGATGCCAATATTGATATTACTGAAGCCAAAATTGAAGATACTGCAGCCAATGTTGAATCCAACAGCGATGTTCCTGAAGCCAAAGCGGACGACACTGAAGCCAAGATTGAAGCCAATGTTGATACTACTGAAGTCAGAGCAGACGATACTGAAGCAAAGATCGATGCCAACATTGATGTTACTGAAGCTAAGGTTGACGATACTGAAGCCAAGACAAATAACACTGAAGCCAAGGCTGACGCTTCTGAAACTAACACCGATGCTACTGAAACAAAGGTTGGCGATCCTGAAGCTAAGGATGAAGTCAGTGTTAATGCTACTGAAGCCAAGCCTGAAAATACTGAATCTAAGGTCGATGTTACTGAAGCCAAGGCTGACGATACTGAAGCTAAGATCGAAGCTACTGATGCCAAGGCTGAGGATACTGAAATTAAGGATGAAGCCAATACTGATGCTGAAACCAAGACTGATACTTCTGAAGCGAAGGTTGGCGGTACTGAAGTCAAGATTGGTGACGCTGAATCCGAAAGGGATGATCAGGAGGCCAAGATCGACAGTTCTGAAGTTAACATTGATGATAATGAAACCAAAACTAATGATACTGAAGCAATTGCTAATAGTCCTGAAGCCACAGCTGATAATATTGAAGTTAAAACTGCTGATACTGAAGCCAAGACCGACGATAATGAAGTTAAGCCTGGGGATACTGAAGCCAAGGATAATGATGCTGAAGCCAGAGCTGATGCTACTCAAACAAAAGCTGATAATACTGAAATCAAGGCCGAGGATACTGAAGCCAAAAATAGTGATATTACAGCCAGTGTTCATGATACTGAAATAAAGACGGAAAATAACGAATCCAAGAGTGATGATACTGAAGTCAAGATCTATGACACTGAAGCCAAGAGTAATGATACTGAAGCCAAGAGTAATGATACTGAAGCCAAGAGTAATGATACTGAAGCCAAGAGTAATGATACTGAAACCAAGGATAATGACACTGAAGCAAATGTTGAAGATACCAATGCCAAGGACAGTAATGCTGAAGCCAAGACTGATGGAAGTGAAGCTAATGCTGAAGATACTGAAACAACGGCTGCGGTTACTGACGCAAAGGCAGATGATACTGAAGCCAAGGCAAATGAAAGTGAAACGAAGCTCAATAAAACAGAAGGCAGGACTGATGAGACTGAAGCGAAATCAGATGATACTGAAACGAAGATTGATAATACTGAAAAAAAGGCTGAGGACACTGAAGCCAAGGTTGATGATACTGAAGCAAAGGCTGACGACACTGAAGCCAAGGCTGATATTACTGAAGCCATGACTGATAATACTGAAGTCAAGGCTGATAATACTGAAGCCAAAGCTGACGACACTGAAGCCATGGCTGATAATACTGAAGTTAAGACTGGTATTACTGAAGTCAAGGCTGAGGACACTGAAGTCAAGGCTGAGGACACTGAAGTCAAGGCTGAGGACACTGAAGTCAAGGCTGATAATACTGAAACCAAAGCTGACGACACTGAAGCCAAAGCTGGTAGTACGGAAGCCTTGGCTGATGAAACTGAAACCAAGGCTGATGACGCTAAAGCCATGGCTGATGATACTGAAGCCATGACTGAGAACACTGAA
>NC_051405.1:40919777-40926135 GCF_015228065.2 Penaeus monodon
AGCTAAAGCCGATAATACTGAAGCCAAGGCTGGTGATACTGCGGCTCAGGTTTCTGATACTGGAGCGAAGGTTGATGAAGCTCAAGCCAAGGCTGATGGTATTGAAGTTCTGGTCGTGAATACTGAAGCTAAAACTGATCATACGGAAGAAGCCAAGTCAGGGGATACTGAAATCAAGACTGGAAATACTGAAGCCAAGATTGGGGATTCTGAAACCAAGGTCGATGATACTAAAGGCGAAGCTGGTGATACTGAAGCTAAGGCTAATGGTGTGGAAGCCAAGACCGGCGATTCTGAAGTCAAATTAGGTGATGCTGAATCCCAAGTCGGTGGATCCAAAGCTGAAGATACTGAAGTCAAGGCAGATGGTACTGAAGCCAAGGTTGGAGATACTGAAGCCAAGGTTGGAGATACTAAAACTACGGCTGATTATACTGAAGTCAAGGCTGAAAACACCGAAGCTAAAGCTGGTGATACTGAAGCCAAAGGTGAAACTACTGAAGCCAAGGCTGGAGATACTGAAGCCAAGGTTGGAGATACTGAGGCCAAGGTTGGAGATACTGAAGGCAAGAGTAATGATACTGAAAACAAAACTGGTGATGATGATGCTAGAGCTAAGCCCGATTATACTGGTGATCCTCAAGATAAGGCCGACTTTGAAGCCAAGATTACTGACAGTGGAGAAAAATCTGATAATACTGAAGCTAATACTGACATTTCTGACGCAAAAGCTGACGATACTGAAGCCAAGACCGATAATACTGATGACAATACTGACAAAACTGAAGCCGATACTAGTGATTCTCTAGCTAAGTCTAAAAGCAACGCTGTTGATACTGAAGCCAAAAGCGATGATACTGAAGCCAAGGTTGATGATGATAAACCTGTAAGTAATGATAGCGAAACCATGACTGATGTTACTGAAGGCAAAACTGATGTTCCTGATACTAAGGCTTATTTTGAATTCAAGGTTAATGATACTAAAGCCAGTGCTGATGGTTTTAATGCTGAGAATGAAGATCAAGCTGACTTTATGTCATATGAAGGTAAGGTAGAAGGGAATGGTGGGTTAGCTGATGCTGTTGAAATACGTGAACCTGCCAAAATAGAAGTAGAAATTGAAAATGCTGTTTCAGAAGCTGAATGCCTGGTAGAAAATGCTCAGAATGTATTAGACAAAGCTAATGCTGAGTGTGGTCCCAACGAAAGTAGAGTAGATGATTTTGAAACCAAAGCTAGAAGTGAGGAAAAGAAAAGCGAAGGAGAAACCAAGGTAAGTGATGCATATTCTACAACAGAAAGTAAGAATGATGATGATGGAATAGGAGCACATAAAACAGTCAATGAAAGTGTAGATATTGAGGAGAGTAGGTCTTTGAGTAAAGTTGATGATACAGGTAAACCAGACGAGAATGCAGAAAGCACTAAAACCAAAGCAGAAGACTCCCAGACAAGTGCCTCTAATTCCAAGGACCCTGGTCTCCATGGCAAAGAAACGATTTCAGAAATGAAAGAGAATGAATTGGCTAATATTCCTATTAAACCAGTGTTAGTAAAATTCCATCAGATGCCAGACAGTGATACAAATTTAGATAATAATGACAGTAAAGCTGAGAGTGATTTCCAAGTACCACGACCACCTACTCCATATAAAGCTGATGTACAGAATGAACTGCCAGGGGGTTCTTCAGTCAGTGAACCCAGTGGGCAGAATGATGCCATCTCTGAAGCCCGCATTGCTTTGGGAGCTGAAGAAGAGATGCAAGAAAACAGCATGAATAAAAATAATGGAAAAGAGGGTTCAGAAGATGAGAACACTTTAAAAAAGGAAGTACCTAATGAAAATGAAGAAGATAAAGCTTCTATTTATATTAGTGTCAGTGATCAAGATGATACACCAAATTTAGTTCATGTAGAACAAAATGAGAAAGGTGTATCAGATGGTAAGTTCTCACGTTCAAATAGCTCGTGTTCATGTTCAAAAATGTCTGAACATGAGGACAAAGAGACTCAATATGAGGAGAGTAGCAGCAGTATTCCAGCCAACCATAGGAAAGCGATGTCCAAAGAAGAGCCTGCAGCTTCTCAAAGCAAAAACCAGCACCTAAAAGAAGACACAAAAACAACACTTCACAAAAAGAAAAAACAGAGGAAATCTAGAATTCTTGCATCATCTGATGGAGATCGAAATGACACTCAAACCCTAAACAGACTCATGACTAAGGCCAGTGAAGACCCTAGCCATTCTGTCCTCATAGAGGGGATGTAAGAGGAGGACCCTGACTACTGCTCTTCCTTTCAAGCTTCTTAGGAGGTGAAATATTGTCATGAGCACTGCTCACATGCATGGTGAGCCACTCAAACTGTGGTAGCAATCAAACACCTGATCCAATATCCAGTTTATATTAATATTAAACTGTGCACTTTGCTGACAAGAGAATTATTGTAATCTTAAACCATACATTGACACTTCAGACCACAAAAGGGAAAGAATTATCCTTTTGTCATGATCACAGACAGGTTGGATGATAGCAAAAGGCATAATTCACGTTGATGATCAAAATTCTAAGCACAAAACTGCCATCTGCACTGACAATTACGTAGTAATGGCCGCCACCAGTGACATCCCAACCCTGCACTGGAGCATGCACACTACCCTTTAGTACTATTCTTTATTTACTTTCAAATGTATGATATTCCAGGAGAGCATCTTGTTCAGAGACATGTACAGTATGTAGTTTGTTTCACCCTTTATACATCTGCCTGTGTCTTTCTGTCGCATAGTGTCACGTTTTTGCTTTTACATCACATGCTTGGATTGTTGATGTTATAAAATAGTCAGAATTTTCACTGTTATTCAAAATGTTAACTGAACACTACATCATCAAAGGAAAATAAAATGCAATCAAAGATATGTTCACATTTCTGGTTCAAATTATATCCATATTTAAGCTATTTTTTAAGCAGTAAATTATATATTTTTTGAATCAAAATAATGAATTTGAGAATGTTCTAACTTCATGATTACATACAATTTGAGTTATACTCTTCTAATGATATGTGCTAAAATTTTCCAGGTAGCCACCAGAAATGGAGAGGAGGAGCTTATTCCTGCACCTACCAACACCCAGCCAGATTTTTATGGTTACAAGAGCAAGCAAAGTCAAAAAACTATGGATTCTTCTTATAACGGAATTGGTGATAATTCTGAGCAATTAGTAAAAGACAGTAATACTGTTTACAATGATCCCCAACAAGAGCAAGCTGCTACAGAGATCCAAGCTTCTTTCCAAGACTACAAAACTAGACAAAATTTAGGCTGCACTACACCATCTGTAACAGAAGAATTGGATAATATCAACCTCAGTGATCCAGACCTCAATAAAGCTGCAACTCAGATCCAAGCTTCCTTTAGGGGCTATAAAACGAGGCAGAATTTAAAAGAGAATCAACATGAATCCCCATTAACTGAACAGCTAGATGGCATTGATCTAAGTAACCCTGAGCTTGAAAAGGCTGCAACTCAAATTCAAGCTTCCTTCAGGGGTTACAAAACCAGACAGAATCTAAAAGAGAATGAATCTCCTGAATCTCCAGCTGATAAAGAAGAAACTGTTGACCTTGATTTGAATGACCCAGAACTTGAAAAGGCTGCAACCCAAATTCAAGCTTCCTTCAGGGGTTATAAAACCAGACAGAACCTGAAAGAGAATGAATCTCCTGAATCTCCAGCTGATAAAGAAGAACCAGTTGACCTTGACCTGAATGACCAGAACTGAAAAGCTGCAACCAATCAGCTCCTCAGGGTTATAAAACAGACAGAACCTGAAAGAGAATGATTCCGATCTCAGTAACGAGAAGAGCGTGACTGATCTGAATGACCGAACCGAAAAGCTGCACCCAAATTCAGCTTCTTCAGAGGCTAAAACCAGACAGAATCGAAGAGAATGAACCTTCAGTAATGAAGAGACAATGACTGACGATGACAGACTCGAAGCGCAACCAATTCAAGCTCTCAGGTTTAAAACCAGAAGAACACAGAATCTGAAAGAGAATGAACCTTCAGGTAATGAAGAGACAATTGACCTTGACCTGAATGACCCAGAACTTGAAAAGGCTGCAACCCATATCCAAGCTTCCTTCAGGGGTTATAAAACCAGACAGAACCTGAAAGAGAATGGATCTCCGGAATCTCCAGCTAACGAGGAAGAGACAGTAGACCTTGACCTGAATGACCCAGAACTTGAAAAGGCTGCAACCCATATCCAAGCTTCCTTCAGGGGCTATAAAACCAGACAGAATCTGAAAGAGAATGAACCTTCAGGTAATGAAGAGACAATTGACCTTGACCTGAATGACCCAGAACTGAAAAGGCTGCAACCCAATCAAGCTTCCTTCAGGGGTTATAAAACCAGACAGAATCTGAAAGAAAGTGAACCTTCAGGTAATGAAGAAATAGTTGACATTGACCTGAATGACCCAGAACTTGAAAAAGCCGCAACCCAAATTCAGGCTTCCTTTAGGGGCTTCAAAACCAGACAGAATCTGAAAGAAAGTGAACCTTCAGGTAATGAAGAAATAGTTGACATTGACCTGAATGACCCAGAACTTGAAAAAGCCGCAACCCAAATTCAAGCTTCCTTTAGAGGCTTCAAAACCAGACAGAATCTGAAAGAGAACGAACTGGATGCCATTGATGCAAAGGGCTCTGACCAAGAAAGGATTTCTGTGATGTCTTATACTAGTCAAAAACCAGATGAATTTTACATGATTTCTGATAATGAGCTTGGGTATATTGATTTAAATGATCCAGAATTAGAGAAGGCTGCAACACAGATTCAGGCATCTTTTAGAGGGCATATGACCAGACAAAATCTAAATAAAGACACACTAGTCACAGAAGATCAAAATGCCATTGACCTCAATGACCCAGAACTTGAAAAAGCAGCTACTCAAATTCAGTCATTATTTAGGGGTTACAAAGCAAGGCAGAATTTAAAAAGTGATTCCAATGAGCAAAAGGTAATAGAGGTACTTGACATTGATCTTGATGCCCCTGATTTGCATAAAGCAGCATCACTTATTCAAGCCAGATTCCGAGGTTTTCAGTCACGGAGGAGTGCTAAGGATTGTAAATCCATTGTGAAAGATGATATAGATGACATTGACTTGAATGATCCAGAGGTTCTTAAAGCAGCTACTTTAATTCAGGCTTCATTTAGAGGTTTCAAAACAAGGAAGGGTACCGATCCACCTAAGCCAAGGCAGTGTGAAGGGAATGACGCTCACCTGAATGGTCATGAAAACAATGAAGGAAAGCAGGACACTGTTAATGGCAAGATGATGGACAATGGTGAAGATAAGGAAAAGGCAGCTGAAAGAACAAATGGGCAAGAAGGCACCAGATACATTGTAGAACCATCGATAATAGTAACAGATACCGAAACAAACACAGTGCTCCAAGCCAAAGATCTTGATGATTCAGCGTCTGATAACAAAAACACATTGGAGGTTGGCCACGCTGGTGATAGTGACTGGTCTAATGTTTCCAGCAGAGATGCTAGCCCTTCCCCAGACCAGAGTGGACTCAATGCTCCTGTTAACATCACCGAGCTCAACACTGCAGCAACAAAGATTCAAAGTATCTTCAGGGGCTACAGAACAAGACAACAGATAAAAAAACATCGCACCAATGGCCCTGTACATAGCAGAAGCAAGGCGAAAAGAAGAGGTTCAGGCAGCAAAGACAAAGAAAATGCTGCAGCCACGAAAATCCAGGCAGCTTTCCGTGGCTTCAAGACAAGAAAACATATGAAAAATACGACGGGCAAACCTTCTTACCGCAGTTTGCCACGTGGACTGCAGCAGCGGAGGGATAGTCTGGAAGCAGCGCAAAAGGAGGCTCGGAGAGGTAGCCTTACAAGGGACGTGCTGATGGCCAGCGTCCTCGAAGAGAGAATGCAGCACAGAGAACTCCCGCCAGAGGATCCAGCGTTAACAAAAGCAGTTGTGACTCTACAGGCTGGTGTCCGGGGCTACCTTACTCGCAAACACATGGCAGAAAAGCGCGCGGCATCGGATTCATCTAACGCAGACCAAATCAACGCAGAGGCAGCAGCTACAAAGATCCAGGCTGGGTTTAGAGGTTACAAGACCCGCAAGATGTTGAGGGAGAGAGCGCAGGCCAGCTTGGATCTCAGTGACCCAGCTGTGATCCAGGCAGCTGTTAGGATACAAGCTGCTCTCCGTGGACATCTTGCGAGGAAGGAATTGAGAGGAGCGTCCTAAAGTATAAATGTTCCGCTTAGGAATGTAATGTTATATAGGAAGAGATATGCTTTAGCAGCTTTAAGTATTC
>NC_051405.1:40926188-40926555 GCF_015228065.2 Penaeus monodon
TGTGTAACCATATTATAGGCAAAGTTTAACAGTAATTTAAAGAAAAGCTTTTTTATTTATATCATTATTTTGTTAACTCTGTTTTGCTTCCACTGTAGCTATGGGAACTGTAATAATAAAAAAATATATTATTTTCAGCGGTTTTGTTGCTAGCTGAAATCAAATTATAAATACGCACAGTTGTGTATGAACTGATGCGTATCTAGCAAATTATAATATTGTAACAATATTATATAACTATAAAAGAGACTATGGTAGCTAATTGCAGCTCATTCATAATTACTTGCATTTCAGTAGATATCGATGACATACTTCACGGTAGTTACTGTGATAAAGAGAATACGTACTTTCACATATACATACAATC
>NC_051405.1:40926585-40927292 GCF_015228065.2 Penaeus monodon
CACTGTCCTGTGCTACTGCATTTAGTGCTTAATACGGATGTACTTCAATAAAAATACATTCAAAGTTTTTCTAATTTGCTTCCTTATAAGATATGCCTGTTATGTAATATTTTTTGTTCCTAAGTTTATAGCTCTATGGGTCCGTGAACACCTTCAGTATACACACGTTCATTATGCTTAGATTGCAGTTTAATGGTAAGTCTTGAAATTTACATTGATATACTATACTGATTAACCAGGAAAAAAACAGGGAAAATATATGTAGAAAACTGTTTCTATTTATTCACCTTGTATGATATAAACTTGTATTCAATGGACTCCATGTTGGTAAATTTCCCGGGAAAGTAATATATAAATATATATGTTGATTATCCGTTAACAATGAATGATTTATTGTTTTAAGGTATCGGTCTGAAAATTTACCACATTTTCGGTATTAATGAAACACACATGGTTGATGTTAATGACCTTTATTGTGAATAACATGAAATACATTTGTATAATCCTTTTGGGGACATTGGTAAAAAAAACGGTGCAAAATAACTGGACGATGCAAGAGGGTCAGATTTCCCTTCACTTGCATGGTCTTTACTGCACTGCGGGACTTACTTTGTTTAATTATTGTTAAAGTACAAGTTTCGAGGTCGTTGGAACCAATATTTCCTTTAATGGGCGATGGGGAGTAGTGGAGATCTGTGCTGATAGTT
>NC_051405.1:40927479-40929102 GCF_015228065.2 Penaeus monodon
GCGAGGCGAAGCACAGCCAAAGAATGCCCTTTAGCTGGAGAGGATGAGTATTGATAACGAGCAGCTGCTGGGGTGAACAGGATGGGGCAGTCAGGGTCGGCGGCGTCGAGGCGAGCGAACCCATGGCACTAGTGCGGGCGGTGTGATGGGGCGGGGGAGGTGGGTGGCTACCATATTACATAGGTCAGGAAGAGGGGCTGGCCTTAACTGGCCCGTAAGACGTCTAATATTATTTGTACTCATTTATCACAAGATTAAATGTGCAACATATAACAACGCTCAGCTTGTTTACGTGACAAACTTCCATCGTTTTTTGGTGTATATAATTGGGTATATAAAAATAGCAAAATACACTTTCGTCCAGTAGATGTGAAACGTTTACCATTCGACTTCTGTTGTCAACGTTGCTCAGGTAAAGTGAAGGTGAAACCCCCGCGACGGAGCCTGGCACTGAGGCTCCTTAGCGACGGAGCCTGGCACTGAGGCTCCTTAGCGACGGAGCCTGGCACTGAGGCTCCTTAGCGACGGAAGAGCCAGAGAGCCTCAGCAACCTCCTGCGAAGACGTTTGCATCTCAAGGGGCATTTTCTCTTGCAGACCTTGACTCGAACCCGATGTAACCATAAATGTAATATCTTCGTTTCATATCCAAGGAGAGGGCCCGAGTGGGACCCGAGGCGGCCGGCCCACGTTCAGCTCGACGGTGAGGCGGCCCTTGGACCCGGGCAGCGAGGGGAGCCGAAGGAGGAAGCGGGGAAGCGAGAAGCGGCCGCGCTGTGGCAGAGGCGGAAGCCCTAGCAGAAGTGGCCGAACCAGCACTCCAGGTTGGTGTTGCAGCCGGAGCAGAAGCCGCACGAGCAGTACATGCCGCCGCCGCACTTGCCGAGTTCGCCCCACTCGCCGCCGCACTCCTCGCCGGGGCCCTGCGGGAGGAGAGAGCGATCCGACGTTAGTTGTCATGGCCTCGGGGCGAAACACTGCATACATATGCTTTATTTGACAAAAATGACTCAATGTTATGTCGCCGTGGAAGAAGGGGGCGGGGCGACGTGACCAAGAGGCCGAGACTCACCTTGGCGCAGACGACGTTGCGGCACCAGTCCTCCACGGTGCCGTGCTTGCAGGTGGACGCGTCGACCTGGGTTCTGGTTGCCCCGCAAGACGGCGCCGCCTCCGTGTTTCTAAAGGGAAAACAAAGTTCATGTTTAGTTTTAAACCCTTAACTTAATTACTCCTTATGCCTATTAGAACATCTGTTCTAATAGGCATAAGGAACACATGTGGGTAAGTACAGCAACACTTATGAATCGAGGATGACCGTTGCAACCCAAAATTGTACCAAGAGAATTCCCCAGTTCCCGGAGGTCCCGCCGAAGGAGAGTGAACAGGGAAGACGGCAACAGGATGCGGCCATGGGGGAACCGGCCTCGTGGGAAGGGCGGCCCCCAGCGCCTGAGATGCGAGTGCGTGTGTGAGGGCCTCGCCGCTGAGTGGGTAATTGCGACCGAGCGAAGCCGACACACCGCGCCGCCCGCATGCTGCCCGTAACACACAGCACTCCACATCACAGCAACCAGAACCATTTTGAACACTTGTACTATTACTCTCGCGTTCATGCTCCCCA
>NC_051405.1:40929538-40929753 GCF_015228065.2 Penaeus monodon
TAACCCCTTTATAGGCAAACCAACAGGCAAACACTGTGTAAAGAAGATACTCACTGCACGGAGATGAGGAGGGAGCAGGCCAAGACGGCGAAAATCAGCATAAAGGTTCGGGACATGTTGACGAGGGGGGATCTGCAGGAGAGAGTGACCATGGTATATAGGTTTTGTATATATGCGTACGTATACAGGTACATATGCATAGGCTTACTTATAAA
>NC_051405.1:40930097-40930395 GCF_015228065.2 Penaeus monodon
CCATATGCCACTTAAAACAAAATATCAGTGAAAATAGTCAATTTAGAGTGGTGTTTGGCACTCATGAATGCAATTTTATGCACCGCTTTATTTAACTATAATAACAAATGAATTCAAGCAATGAACTATGTGAACCTTAAATACGTCCAGTCTTATTGAATATCAGACAAATGGTAAACAGAATGGGTAGACGAGTCACATCAAAATTTACCGAATTCTTAAAGTTTCAAAAGGCATTACATTGCTTCACTCGGTTTCAATAGGTAAACCAATTTCTTCTAACCTCAGTGTAAAGCAA
>NC_051405.1:40930416-40930898 GCF_015228065.2 Penaeus monodon
ACAAATTTAGCTTTTCGATTAATTTTACCTTTGGTTGTAGAAGTAAGAGAAGGGATTAGGGCAAGGGCGAGTTTGCTTCTACTCTCCTGCGCGCCGTCAGAAGGCTGGCAAGTTACTATGTCCAACTCGAGCTTATATATGCTGCCCCTCAACCGCGCAGCCGCGATGTGGATACTTACTATTGGCTGATACCGAGTGGAAGGAGGAGCTTAGCTTAGTCTTAGCCACGCCCTCATGGTCAAGGCCAGAAGGTACCAACTGCTTCCCTTGTCATAGCTGAAACACTCGACACAGGCAGGCCAAACACGAGAAAGCAATAAGAAAAAGGTAAAGGGGTTTCAAAAAAGCTAAATCACAGTTCTGAAACGGTTCGAATCTTCGTCGATGACTTATCACCTTTTGTCAGTAATTTGTTAATTCAACACAAATTGATATAAATAAATTTATATAAGTTTTTTTTATTGCTAATTGACATTTAATTG
>NC_051405.1:40930942-40931547 GCF_015228065.2 Penaeus monodon
TCATCGTCCTTTTTCTTCTTCTATCGTAACAGTCAGGCCAACCCTTCTCACAATAAGCATTTATTTTTTCCTTCTAAACCTATATACTGAAAAGTAGACAGATTTATTGAACTGAGATCAATGTTCACCTATATGATAAGCCATCACAATCCTCATCACCTGATGATATAACACAGAACATGCAAATAACCCCGTAATTACAAGTCGGATAATCTTTATCATTATCGAAGGTGGTGATCACGTGAACAGGAGAAGCAAGGTCCATTAACAGAGACTTCACCCTTCCCTGCCTTCGAACCTCACGTCGGCACTTCATACAGCAGCCGACACTAGTAGCAGTGTTAATTACGTATACTAGCCCATGGCTTAAACTAGTACGATATTAATGTAACAGGTATAACTTGTGTATTTCCTAGATAATCTCACTACGTAGGAATGGTTTGGCTGCAGAAAGGGTAATGAAGACAGTGGAAATTGTCATGGGAACAATTTTATAAAGTCTACGGAAGATAATCCTGCTTTTCTTTATTAGTTTATAAGGAGTAAAGAACTTATACTTGGAAACTGACACTTCGACTTTTTTTTTTTTGGCTAGAAATACTTAA
>NC_051405.1:40931608-40931824 GCF_015228065.2 Penaeus monodon
AATACCCACGGTCTCCTATCTTTTTTTTCCTCTTCTTTCATTTTTCTTTATTATCCTCTCTTATGGGACGAATTCCAGCTTATACTTATTGACCCGGCGTTGATTATAAACTGGTGTGTTCCGTCCGTAGGTTTTCACGCCGGAATAGTGTTTGTACCTCTTAAACGTTACTACATTTTGACCCGATGTTGTAGATGATCAGTTTCATTGTGCTTG
>NC_051405.1:40935379-40936392 GCF_015228065.2 Penaeus monodon
CCGGTATACTGCTGTTTCTCTGTTATTCTAGCATTGTTGGGTGTTCTTCTTGTGTATGATTGATCTTCTTCTTTACAACAACCTGTTCTTATTGAAATTTTAGAAGAGACCTTTGGAATGAGACGTTTCCGAATGCACTGTCTTCCTCACTGTCTCGTCTAATAACGGTTTGTTGTCACGTTGGCCATGGGAGCTTGTTTTCATTAACCGATTGTTATCATCAGTTAACGTGCCTTATCTGAAGTTTCTCAAGCCTCCACTCAAAGCCGTGGCACAAATCTTATCTATGATCTCCTGAGTTTATTATGCCAAAAATGTTGCTATGAGACTTATGGTTGGCCCTCTCCCCTGCCCCCATATACTTGAAGAACACATTTACACAAACCACGTGAGCGTGTTTACTTCAGGATTAGCACTTGTCAGTGATTGCTAAAAGATGGATGAATAAGGAAAGTGAAATAGATTTTTCTTTTTTATTTGCCGTCTACGTTACAAGTATCTAAAATCTGGGTCATAAATTGGCAAAGAAGTTGCAAAAATACGATGAGTTTGATTGACAAACCAAGCTAAAAAAAAGGGGATATTTTTGGTGGTGTTTTCGCTAACGATTTTCCCGATTCACAGTGCTTATTTGGTAGACGTTTCTCCACAATGGTTACTACTACCACACCATCTGAAATATTCAGAGTTTAAAATAGAACTTTTAATCAGGCTAAGCAACAGGGTGCACTGTCCTTCTATCGTGTGTTTAAACTTTCAACAGGAAGTTCCTTTTAGATTTGCCCCTCAATCTAATGCGTTATGTAATCAATATCAAAGCGTGAATTTGGGTAATAGAGTCTTGCATAAGACTTGTTGATTTGTTTTTTTTTGTGTGTGTGTTTTTTGTGCGTCTATAAGTTTCTATGGATGTGTATTGGCAGGCGCTTGTGTATTTAATAGTATGCATTTCAACACTCTTGACTCATGCTAATAATAGCAAAAAAGAACCGTATTGTTATCAATGTTTGCAC
>NC_051405.1:40936466-40937267 GCF_015228065.2 Penaeus monodon
AATCAACTCGTGCCCTCTCCCTATCGGACCCGAGATATCCCTCTCACTCTCTAAGCCACTCTAGAAAATGCTATCTCATTTCTTTCAGAGACATTATCATATTTCTTACCTGATAAAATGCCGCATATCAAGAAACATATAACAAGCATACACCATACAGTTCTAACATCTAATTCGACGAAAAAGGTCACCTCGGTATCGGCGCGAGTGACAAACGTTGTTTTTTTCAAGTTATTTATAGCAACCATCATTTGAGATAAAGGTTTTGACGAGTACCAACGTACTACTTTTTTCTTAGATCATGAGGTGAAACACTGAAACCAATTGTTAAAATTAGTTCGTAACGTTTGAATGTTTCCTTTTCGTAGTCAGCTGTTAAAAAAGTTTATTCTAGCGTCCGTGTTCCTGAAACATGTCTCTAAAGAATCATCTATGAATTATTGTTACATAAGGTTTACATTTTCTTGTTATTCATTACGAATTTGGGTATCTATTAGACTGCAACGGAAACAACAATATTCCAAAATAAACCATAATAAACCACTGCTTAAAAATCGTGTCAAGCAGGAGACGTCAGCATAATATTTTCTTATGACGAACGAGAAAGAGATTGTCTTTTTTTTCAGGCAATATTTTCGAAAGAATTACCCGGTCGCAAGCGGGCAGTTCCTTCATTTTATCAACACGGTAAAGTTTTGTCACTCACCTTCTAATGACCTTCTCAGCTAAGGAGCAGTTAAGTAAGCTCAAAATAGAAGGGACAAGAAGGGAGAGAGAAACAGAGTAAAGAGTATACTTTGA
>NC_051405.1:40937292-40938104 GCF_015228065.2 Penaeus monodon
GATTGGAGTCAGACAGAGTGTAGAGACTCATTAATTTTTGCAAGATAATTACTTCGGGTAGGTGCACAGCATGAGATCGGGACTTAATGTAAAACAGTTTCCTTAAATATTGGAGACTTTCCTTACTGCTTGGTAGTAATTACTTATGTACTATATACAAAATCTACCAAATACCCTTTTCAGTTTAGTACCGATTCATTTACAAAATAATTCCTAACTCATGTGACTCACAATGGATACAACTGGAATACTTTGACTGGATATTTTGAAGGGAAACAAAATTGGAAGAAACAAAAAACTGGTTCTTTATTACACTTTTTTTATATAAAAGTGAACGGACGAAGAATTTCATTTGCTCCATTTTCTCGATGTCATTGCTTCATGGTAATTGTGGAGCGATGAAGGAATGATAAACTACGTCCGCATCCCAGCAAGTTACTTAAGATGCTCATACCGTAACAGGAATAAATCCAGTAGTAGATGGAGCTTGTTAATATCAGGCTATTCATTGTAATCCAGACTTTAATTTGCTGGAATGCAAGATGGGATTGAGTCAAGTTGAAGAATGGAAAGAAATTTGAATAGAGAGGGATTATGGAACTTGCAGAGGTGATCGGATGGAACAGTTCAGTGCAAGGTCTCAAAGAGATTCAGGTTTGGAATAAGTTTAGGTACTTTCGGCACGCGATGGCACTCAGAAGACTAGTAAAAAGACACCAACGTAATCAAGAGCTAAAGTCTGCAAGAGATCAACTATAAATTCTTGAACCTCACAACATCTGATTGCGTTAAAATTCAGGATCCTCCGAGTG
>NC_051405.1:40938829-40939461 GCF_015228065.2 Penaeus monodon
TATGATAGTGTTTAGCCTTCCAACCGTTGTGTTTTACCCACATTCTTTGGAGCATATTTTAGCAACCTTAAGAACTCACATGACCTGAAGCTTTCTAGTAAACCCAGGGCACAGAAAACTGGCCCAAGCTTACGAGTTCTTCTGTTTATATACGTGATGTCTTTGATGGTTAAAAAAAAAAATAATAACTTTGGTCAAAACTTAGTGGAATTAAATACATCATATGTGCTGCTATTTGGTTGATTCACTTATAAACGAAACAAAACAGTCGGGTTCTTAATCAGTGGTGACTCGATTTCCTACAGGATTTGATCGTATCTTTGACCGCTAAATCTCCTAGCTATAAAAGACTAGTGGAAGTTCCCAGCTGACTGACAAAGTATAGTTCAACATCTCTGCTAAACTACACTTAAACCAAGCTACAGGCAGATTTAACTGTATAATAACTTGCATAATAACCACTTTACCACATGCCATTGCCTCTAGTGAGAGGGTAGGATAATGTACAAAGAGTCAGAAAAAGTATGGTAGCTTATGAGGTCACGGAATCAGAATATCAGTGCCAGGGTCTCCGGCAAGTTACTTGAGTTGGGCCTTGCAATATATCCAGATTCCGTTTTTTACGTCGCTCG
>NC_051405.1:40939699-40939804 GCF_015228065.2 Penaeus monodon
AATGAATGTGTATGTGTTTAAGAGTCCCTTCCACTTTCATATTTTAAAAAATCAATTATATCTCTTTATCTGTACCGCCTCTTCCTTTAACACATCTCAAAACAC
>NC_051405.1:40940181-40940337 GCF_015228065.2 Penaeus monodon
CATAGTTTGTGCACTGTGGATTTTTCTACCGTAGTATAGCGGTGGTTTACCATTCTATCTCTCCCTTTTTTCATGTTCACGCGAATAGTTTGACTGCAGAAATATTTCCTACACTTTCAGTCACAAATTCCATTAACAAAATAACTGAAACAGTCA
>NC_051405.1:40940704-40941413 GCF_015228065.2 Penaeus monodon
GGCAACTATGACCAGCCTTGTTGCTGACATCGCCAAGCAACTGCGTGCAACTCGATCCACTTCCGCAATAGCCAAGCCGTCAGCCACAAACACAGTAATGCCATCATTCGTCAACCAAACAACTCGCCATTTTATCACACTATTTCCCAACATATGCAATGCAACCACTGTTTAAAAAAGAACAAGATACTCGTCTCATAAAACACCTTTAAAAAAAAAACTATATCTACAAGCACGGGAAATCCCTCCGTCCTTACGAAAAGTTTGTGTTGCGGGAAATGGCAATTCCAGGAAAAACAGTCATTGGGTCATGGCTGCATGCGGTTCCAATTCTTTGTAGTATCCTTGACGTGGCTGTTCTTTGCCATAAACACTAGGTCAGAATTTTGCCATTATTGGTGTAGAGTCTTGATTATATGACCAAATACTATGATACAATAGTATTTGGTCTCAGTACTATTATGATTATAACTTTAGTTTCATCACGTGAATTGTTATTAGTATTAGAGGGCATTATACCAATAACATTATCACGTTAACTTTATACAGTAAGACAAAAAGGTGTATTTAAATTGGCTGCTTCCTGTATAATTATAATATGTGTTTATGATTATAAGGATTTTAAACGCAGTGCACTATATATGTGTGTTTTAGGAATCTTTTAGTAATTTCAGTGTGTATGATGATTATAATATTTCCCCTAATTTGT
>NC_051405.1:40943180-40943591 GCF_015228065.2 Penaeus monodon
TTAATCTCACTGTTTTGGAAGGATGGGAACAGACCGAGATACGCGGGGGACATTATAGGGATAAGGTGGCACTGATAAGATCCCCTCAGGTCAGGTCAGATAAGCCACGGAGCGATAGCAGGTAAATGTACGGTGATGTTTGATATATAGATAACAACGACCGCATGGAATTTATATTGATCTTCATGGGAGGGAGGGAGGAATGGGGAAAAGGAGAGAGACAGGGAGAGGGGAAGGAAGGAGGGAGAGGGAAGGGGAGGAGGGTGAGGGGAGTGAGGAAGTAGGAAGTGAGGGAGGGAGGGAGAGGAGAGAGAGACAGGGAGTGGGGAGGGAAGGAGGGAGAGGGGAGAGAAGGAGGGAGAGGAAGGGGAAGGAGGGAGAGGGGAGAGAAGGAGGGAGAGGGGAGGAGGG
>NC_051405.1:40943993-40944125 GCF_015228065.2 Penaeus monodon
AGTGTGATAACAAAGGTACAAAAGGTCACAAAGATAAATGATATTTTAGTCTTGGTTTAAGAACGCCAAACCCCGTCCAAGGTCACCGCTCTTTTCTCGGGCAATTGGAGGAGACGAAGGCGGGGAAGGCGA
>NC_051405.1:40944899-40945076 GCF_015228065.2 Penaeus monodon
ACCGCCGGTCTCACTAAACACTCGAAGATCTTGAGATTGATGGAGTGTAGATAAACAAGACAAATCAGATAATTCTCACAATCCTTGTCAAATCGCTTTGCGGATCAGAAAGGTCTGTGGGAACATTTGTTATCCCTTGAAGGTGTATTTTCAGGTAATGAATTCTTAACTTGCCCT
>NC_051405.1:40945797-40946279 GCF_015228065.2 Penaeus monodon
ACCAATCTACACAAGACTAGTTTACACGTAAAGCATAGTGAAAAGAGTACAACCCGAACTCTGATCAAAAGAATAAAAAATCATACTTCACTAAATCTTCGTTCACCCGGCTGATAACGCAAGGAACATCCACCTACACGGAACATAGTGACAAGAATGTGGAACGAATGACCTTAGTGCCTCTCCACATCCACGCTATAAATAGTACGATACCAGGAAGGGAGCTAAAAATAGAACTTACCCTGATTTTTTTTTTTAACTAATCTTTTCCATAATGCAGCACACTTATCTATACTTATCTTTAAGGAACGTTTTTTTTTTCTCTTCTTTTTTGTGATTATTAGTACTCATGACTCATACTGTAGATGTTACTACGTTCTGTAATCAGGTTGTTACTTGTATGACTAATGAACAGATTCCTATGAATGTGTATGTATTTGCCGAGGCAGATCTGGCTAACAAGCAGGTAGCCATAATCTTGT
>NC_051405.1:40949445-40949802 GCF_015228065.2 Penaeus monodon
GATATACAGACACACAGGTATAGAGATACTAAATTAGAGTATGGACCCAGTTAAGCGTCTGATGTAATCTATTGTTTATTGGGTCTGGAGCTTATGAAGCTTGTCATCAAACGCTACACTGTCAAGCACTTGCGGATGTGTTCTTGTGTTATCTTTATAGAATATGAATGCTTTACACGAAAATCTTATGCTTATTTTCATAATTATTTTGTAATTAGTGCTAATGGGTATTTGCTTTTGTGGAGTGAATGCCAATTGATTTACTTGATTGATTTCCTATACGTGTATCTTTGTTTGTTTTGTTGAATAAATTTGTGTACAGTGAATCTGGATCTGAAAAAAAAGAACGCTCTCAAG
>NC_051405.1:40950209-40951048 GCF_015228065.2 Penaeus monodon
TGTTAACCGAGTCACAAAAACAAAATTATTTGAAATTAAAAGAAATAAAGTCAGTGTTTAAATGTAATCACTTCATGGATACAATCTAATGATAACGTAAATGATAACCGTGATGATTATAACATTATAGACAAAATTAATTAACGCAGCAAGGACCATGGACCTGAAAAGTATACATTTTTAAGTTGCTGGAACTGCGCAGTTAACGCAAACAGTTGCAATATGTAGAAGCAACAGTTGCTGTGGTTGCAGAGAAGCCAGCATTGGTAACATTAATGAAACGCATATGCATTAAGATTTGAATACTATTATAAGAATGAGAGTGGTGCCAATGGTAATGTAGATAGGAAAAGCATTAGTAATAATACAACTAATGAGCATTTTGGTAGTGGATGTTCATTTTCCAATAGTCCCTTTAAGATAAAAAACAAAAAAGCAAAGAAAACCCTCTTCCTCTGTTTTATATAAATACATATGATTGTACTTGCGTGATACCTTTGAAATGTTTCCAACTAAAGCCAGACTTAAAGTACTTTCATAACTAGAACTTACCAGAACAGTAATTTTCAGGAGATTGCGAGAATAGTTCTGTTTCTTTATCCACAGCAAGTGAGCAAAAAAAGTTTTTGTTCTCAGCTCTGCTCGTTACATATCAACAATTTTAGGAATGAAAGCAGATATCACTCGATATCTTTCACGACTAGTATTATCTTTTTGCTTTTTTGGCTATCTATTTCGAAAACAAGGAATTATGATATAATAACTTAAACCAGCCACATTGGGAATCATCAATGGTCATCGATATTCTGATGCTCTACAGTCTCATTCAGTTTTTCACT
>NC_051405.1:40953774-40954344 GCF_015228065.2 Penaeus monodon
AAGCTTTCGTGGTAAAATACCTAGAGGAGCGGGTGGCGAGTGCCAAGCCTAAGCACCACCTGCGACCGGCGACCCTATCACCCCCTTGGTGTAGGTGGGCGTGTCAGTGCGGGGAAGCCACGCCCCTGCCTGCTTCCACCAACAGCCTTCGAGCCTGTTCATGCCACGGCCACGTGGTCGCTAGAGGGGCGCCTATAAAAGCCCTGCGGAGGACGAGGCTGTAGGTGCGGAACGGAGCGTTGTGCCGTCAATTGCAGGAGACTCTCCCGGAAGATTGGCTGCAACGGCTCTTGATCTCATCTCTGCTGCGAAGTCTGTCGGTCTGTACTCTGCCTGGCTCGAGGTTTGGTTCGAAGGGAATAACCGTGCTTGTTATTCTGCGTGTGGGAGGGGGACTGTCACTTATGTATTCAGTGTGTGACTCGGTCTCTCGTTGCTATTTTTCAAAAGTGATTTAAGAATGTATATTATTTTTTTTCGCGTGTGAAAGTTAGATCGTGTGTTATTATTAGGTAAATGGTGCGTGTTCTAGATTGCTGTTCATGTATAATTCCAAATTATGTTCTCTTC
>NC_051405.1:40954366-40954733 GCF_015228065.2 Penaeus monodon
CACATTTCAGTCAACTAAACCAGTTCATTGTTAATACAAGTTTTTATATGCTATAGTTTCTAGCATTCCCTGCGAATAGAAATGTACAAAACCAAAATGTTTCTCACTACCTTTCTAGACTAAACTGACAACGGAAAATGTTACCCAGGTTTATTAGTTCTCATAGATAGGAAGCTAATACTTAAGTGTCATGGCCCTGTAATGTCAGAACTATTTTGATAAACACCCTAAGCAGAGAAATCAACCATACACTGAGGTCTATGTTTGTATAGTTCATGACTACGTAATGTTGATATGTATTTTAACGTTTTCTCATGGGCATTATGTTAAGTAAGTAAAAATACATACATATGCTTGTAATTATTAT
>NC_051405.1:40954801-40955115 GCF_015228065.2 Penaeus monodon
GGTTTAATGGCTCATTTCCATATTATCTCACTTTAAATTTCTATCAATCCATTTTTGTATGTCTTCATTACCCCCTTTCGTTCATTTTCCCGCAGATTTATCAACGACAAAATGATGACCTTCCGCCCAGCTGGACTTCTGTTCGTGGCTCTTGCCTGCGTTATTCTCGTCACTGTCCAGTAAGTAGCAGCTCCCATTCATCGTCTTCTCTTTATCTTCCTTTATCTTCTTTCTCTTTCTCCTTCTCTCTCTTTTCTTTCTTTCATTTATCTCTCTCCTCTCCTTCCTCTGCTCCCCCTCTTTTCCTCTGCCTT
>NC_051405.1:40956772-40957288 GCF_015228065.2 Penaeus monodon
CGCGTATGTCTGTAAACACAGTGGCAGGTTTTCAGAGCATCACCTGGGAAGTACAGGAGTCAACTTCGGCTCTGATCTTGAGATCTGCCTTCCCATTATACCGTGTATACTTTTCCGTTATATCATACATGTCTTTTGTTCTTTCAGTGACACGGAGGCGGCGCCGTCGTGCGGGCCGACCAGAACCCATGTCGACGCGTCCACCTGCAAGCACGGCACCGTGGAGGACTGGTGCCGTAACCGCGTCTGCGCCAAGGTGAGTCCCGACCTCTTGGTCACGTGACAGGGACATGAGTTAGGCATTTTGTCCATCAAATGAAATGATCATACTTAGTTATTTGGCCCCGCGACCAAACTCTAATGACGATCGCTTTCTCCTCCCGCAGGGCCCCGGCGAGGAGTGCGGCGGCGAGTGGGGCGAACTCGGCAAGTGCGGCGGCGGCATGTACTGCTCGTGCGGCTTCTGCTCCGGCTGCAACACCAACCTGGAGTGCTGGTTCGGCCACTTCTGCTAGG
>NC_051405.1:40957357-40957584 GCF_015228065.2 Penaeus monodon
CGGGTCCAAGGGCCGCCTCACCGTCGAGCTGAACGTGGGCCGGCCGCCTCGGGTCCCGCTCGGGCCCCTTCCATCAGGCAGGAATGGAGGGCCTCGTCAGGTCGCCCACTAAAAGCGCTCTCGGTGGCGACCTTCTCACTACAGTACCTCGACCGCCGCCGGGAAGACGACCACAGTTAACTTTTGTTCTGTATCTACTCACTTCTATATTGTTCTGTGAGAGGAGA
>NC_051405.1:40957965-40958231 GCF_015228065.2 Penaeus monodon
AATGAAGGGTTCATCTTTTGATGTTCTCCCATGTGATAAAGAAGTACAAATAAACTTAGTTGGTTAAAGCTGAAGTCGGTTTATTATCTTTCCCGCTCCTCAAGGTATGACGTCAAGATTTCCGGGGAAATAAAGACTGAAAAAAGGGCTGTGGGACGTCGGGGGGGGGGGCGGTGTGAAGTGGGTGGGAAAAAAAAAATAGATAGGAAACACATAGCATCATATTACATTATGATTTTCTCGTTTTCGTGTCTATTGGAATCTTG
>NC_051405.1:40958979-40959054 GCF_015228065.2 Penaeus monodon
AAATGAAACACGGCGCAAATTTTCCCTAGATTTTAAGCGCGTAAGCTTCAATTTCTTGATAGTGTTAGGTAATGT
>NC_051405.1:40959498-40963162 GCF_015228065.2 Penaeus monodon
CAAATCAAAAGCCTTTACAAGATATTCTGCTTTAATATAGGCTAGGTCATACATTTGCGTACATTCAGGCCGCGGTCTCTCTCGCGCTCCTAACCAAAACAAAACCCGTAAATGTGACGCTCGCGAAGCGCAACATCTCAGTTAAACATAATGAACATATTCCCTCTCTTTTAAACAAAATAAATGCTTTCAAAGTTACACCACATTATATGGATGCAAAAACATTAACAAAATATTTTTTTCATAAATCAAAACAACTCAGATCCACTCTATCATTGTGAATATCCACTTTCAAAGACTTTAGCTATTTTCATAGGGTTCACTCCTTTTTTTGTCAATACATCTGCTAACTGTGATTTAGAATCCACTCAAAATATCTTCAACTCTCCACATTGAACCATCTCTTTGAGAATAGCTATGTCAATTCTCAATCTCTTTTCTGAAACGTTTTTCACTGAGTATACATTATCATAAAGTGAATGGTTATCTACATATAGTTCCACAGGTAATTTTCTCTCTTCATCATATAATATTTGAGATAACATATTTCCGAGATAATAGGCCATATCCACTGCCTCAGCAGCTGCTAGTGTTTCTGCTGCGAGAGTGCTTTTCACAACTCTTCTTATTTTCTTTGCCTCCCAATACAAAGGACAACTGTTTCCATTTTCACCTACAAGAAAAATCACAAATCCCCCAGCACTACTATATCCATCAGGGAGATTAGCATAGGAAGCATCACTGTATACAACTAACTTATACTTGCATATGTCACCAAGTTCTGGAAAGTACATTGAGCTCTCAAAAGTACAAGCTTTCCTTAGACACTTATTTGCTTCAATCAGATCTTCTACTTTGAGACTATTTACTTTACAGCTAAGTTCCAATACATCATACGTTAAGTCAGGCTTTGAATTAGTACATAACCATCCTAGTTGGCCAACTAGACTCCTAAAACTCTCCTTTTCTTCTACATTACACTCCATATTCTTGTTTAGTCCCCTCACAGCACTTACTTTTATGGATTCTAAAGATTTACAATACTCCTTTTGATGCAAAGTAACACCATATTCATTCTGTACAATATCTAATCCAATATATTTGAAAGTAGTATTACTTTGCTCCCTAACCTGAAAATTATTTCTGATTTGGGTAATGACCACATTTTCAAATCTTTCTGTTCCTCCCCATAAGAAATCATCTACATGCATTAAAAACATTCCACATAATTCTCCTTCATAATACCAATAGAATGCAGCAGGGTCAGTTTTCACCTCATTACATCCATCTTCAACAGGAAAGTTTTAACAGTGAGATACCACTTCCTAGCTGCATCATTAAGACCATAGACACATTTTTCCAATTTCCATAACACATTATCATTACAACAGCTTCAATAGGAGGAACAAGATACACTTCACGCTCAAACCTATCATAATGTTCTTTTTCTGTCACTACCCATCGAACTGACAATGCTTTTTGGCCCATGTTTGGAACTTCCTCATATACTCCAAACCTTTTCCAACTTGTCAGTTCTTCTTGTTTTGCTTTTTCAAGTTCCTGATTTTTCATATTTTCACAAGCCATGACTGTTTCACTGAGTTTTTGCACTTCATTCTCTTCCAATATTGGTACCCATTTTTCTACATCTTCGTTCCAGTTGATGGCTGATATGTGTCCATCTTGATGCTCAATATTCCTCCAACTATTATATTTTCCTGTAGATTTTCCAGCTCGACCATGTATTGTTACTGTTTTCCATTCATTTGACTCTTTTGGTAAGAATTTCACTCTTTGTCCAATCCTTGGAATATTCTTAACAATTATACCATCTTCTTCCTTTGTTTTACTACAATTTTCATTCTCTATATTATTTCCTGCTGAATTTATAACTGCTTCTGTCTCTTTCTTCTCACTCCTAGCTTTTTCTTCCATTTCTCTTTTCTGCCTCACCATATCAAGGAGAGCATTTCTGCCTTCTTCAGTATTTCTATCAAAACTATATGGAACTTCTTGAATATGTGTTTCATGCGCTCTTAAAATATTGGATCCATATTTCAAAATTACTGTTTTTCCATCTTGACCAATGACTGTGGCTGGTCCTTTCCATTCCTTTTGCTCTTCTCTCTTAAAATAGACTTGATTGCCACTTCTAAGGACTCTACCAGTGGTTCTTACTTTGTGTCTTAGAGCACGTCGTATTCTCTCAGAGGTTTCAGCAGCAATAAAAGCTTTTCTTGCTGAGTGACTAGCATTGATGTGCTTTGCAACCATTTCACTAGATGTTGTACCTTCCAGTGCTGGGAGTTCATCACTCATGGTACATGGCAGTTTGGGATTTCGTCCATATACAAGCTGATAAGGGCTAAAACCCCCTGTCATCTGGAGACAATTTTTAGCATTGACTGCCCATGCTAAAGCCACTTTTAAAGACAATTTTGGCTGCTCTGCCATAATCTTTACCACCATTTCATCTATAATTGCATGATTCCGTTCACAAAGGCCATTAGTGAAGGGTGAATATGCTGCAGTATGCATCACTTGAATGTTCATATTCTCACACATTTCCAGGAATGTGTTGTTGGCAAACTGTCCACCATTGTCACACAAAAAATTCACAGGAGCTCCTAAACCAGTCCCTAACCATGTCTCTATAATTTTCTCCACTATCTCGTCGGGTTCTTTGCTTTTTGTCACACATGATTTTGAGAACCTGGTTGACATGTCCACCATATGTAGGAAATAAATCTCTCCTTTCTTATATTCTTTTAGGTCTATTGCCACAACTTCATTGAAGTCCTTTGCCATATTTACACTCACAATTGGCCTTGATGGTGTCTTTTTATACTTGATGCATATTTCACAGCTATCTGACACCTCTTCAACATAAATGAAGCATAATTCATCATCAGTGCCTGCATCCTTCAACAGCTGAATTAATCTCTTGGAAGTGGGATGACCAAACTGTTGATGTAATTTTTCAATCTTCTTTTTCTTTTCTTTGTCACTAAGTCCTAAAGTTAACATTATTTCTTCGGTTTTCTTCCAAGCTTCCTTCTCATCCCTTAGTGGAAGGCAATAATGACCTGAAGAAGTGCACCTCAATTTCACCTCTTTTCCATGTATTACTGCAATATCATTTTCCAAGTCTAGTTTCATTTGTGCCCTCTTCATTGATTTCTTGCTAAACAGAAGGGGAATAGAACAATTCACAACATCGGCGGTTATATTTGCTCTATCACCTATGATGTTCACTGGAAATTTCACCTTCTTCATTGACTTAAACACATTACTGTCACCAAACTTAAATGTAGTTTCACTTTCATTTCCTTCTATTCTCAATTTCTCGTCTTCTGAGAAAGTTTGTATGTATGATTTCAACCAATCGATACCACACACAGTAGAACTACATGCTGTGTCCAGGATAGCATAATTTATAGTCTCTGTCATTAACACTGACATCATTCCAGGACTGTCAACCACAGTATATGACTCTTCCTCCTGTTTTGTTTTCTCATTTGTAGTATTCACATACACATTTCTCGGACAGACTGGAGACATATGGTACTCTGATCCACAGACAAGCACTTTCTAGTATTTCCATATTTGTCAGCAGAATTTCTTTGTTCATTTTTCTCAGTTTTATTCATCATATTTATCATAT
>NC_051405.1:40963202-40964118 GCF_015228065.2 Penaeus monodon
CCGTGTAACAACATTCACCTCCTCAGTGTTAAATACGGGTTCAGATTTTACAACCACTGCAGGAATTTCACTCCCAATACTCCCTGAAACTGCACCCAATGACAGTACTTCTTGACTTCCAAAAAATTTCTTAAGGGCTTGCTGCATGGAATCAAACATCCTATCTGGATCACTGAAGGATACTGCTGTCAGCACTATTTGTTTGTCTTTAACTTCTAGCCCTGCATTGTCTAATAGCTTGAATGCTAAAATACACTTTGGTATACTCACTTTGTATTTGCCCAAAACAGCACTTCTCTTCACAGATTCCAAAATATACTTCTCCATAGTGTCTTCTTTTACTCTTTTGTAGCTATCAAACCTTGTCCATGCCTCGTACGCTGCTGACATCTCGTCTTTTTTGTACCACTTGTCCATGTGTTGAAGCAAAACCTCCATTCCATCACCGTTTGCCAATTCTTCGATGTTCACTTCTTCAAAAATCTTGCCTCTCACCTCGCTTCCTTCCGGAAATGACAGGGCTACAGTCACAGCTTGTTTTTTCTTCCCTATGTTCGTGACAAGCTGCCATGCTTTCAATTCTTGTTTCCAGCGATCGTAACTCTTGTTTTCGCCGAAAACAGGCACTCTCGCCCGTCCGCCATCGTCGTTGCCGTTCATATTTTCTTCTTGTATCTTTTGTAATACTGAATGATCTGCTTCGCCTTACCACAAACCACGCTCTGCTACCATTTGTTGAGCTTCTGGATCGGTGTGGTAAGGCAAATCAAAAGCCTTTACAAGATATTCTGCTTTAATATAGGCTAGGTCATACATTTGCGTACATTCAGGCCGCGGTCTCTCTCGCGCTCCTAACCAAAACAAAACCCGTAAATGTGACGCTCGCGAAGCGCAACATCTCAGTTAAACATAATGA
>NC_051405.1:40964876-40965310 GCF_015228065.2 Penaeus monodon
ATATTTGCTTACTTTGTTCACCATGCATTCATTTCTTTACTCGCAAAATAATGGCCAGAAAAGGATCGCTGACTTTGCAAGAATTAAAGTGATAAAAATATCAGTTTAGAAGATTGTGCTGTTGCGTGACGCTCCTTTATGACTAAGCAAAAGTAATAACTCATAATTCTAGTTCTTAAAAAGCATTTCAGAAAGGGCCTAAAAATAACTTAAAAGGGGCAGGATGCGTATAATGGGAACATGCAAGGCGTTTCCTCTGATTATCAACTAAATTCATGCTAAATGATGAGGGTAAGAAAAACTGCAGTTTCATTGGCTATAAAAAGGAAATGAACTTTCCCACACAACACAACCATACATGGTGAGGATAACGAGAAAACCATTGTATTCACTGTAGAAAAAAGAAGAAATATTTGCGGACTCAATGAAACAAC
>NC_051405.1:40968302-40968692 GCF_015228065.2 Penaeus monodon
CTTTGATCCTCGAGTCACAAGTACTAATCACAACGCGATCTCTCTTCCCTTCGCCTTTGAGTCAACACTTGTCTCGGCTCGAACTCAGTGACTCCCCTGGCACGCTACGACGCCGTCCGTCCGCCAGGCGTTCCTCGGGCCTTATCAGCCGCGGTGCAAGGTCACGGGTGTTTACGCTCCGCCCCCTCGTTTCTCCTTCCCCTTTGTCCCTGGTGGCACCGCTGGCTCTCTGATATTAGAGGGGGGAGTCGAATTTTCGCTTGTGGTGGTATGTTTGTTTACTTTATTGTGGTTTTGGTTGGGAAGTAACGTTTTGAAAGGTGGGGGATTGTGGGTTAGTGTATCGACGTGTTTTGGTGTTCTCTGTGTGGTTATGTCATATGTACATGT
>NC_051405.1:40968805-40969094 GCF_015228065.2 Penaeus monodon
AGAAACACACAACTTAACAAATACGATACAAAAAAAATCCACTCGACCATTTTTTTTTTTTTTACAATAAAAGAGTAACATAAAGTCATCTTTTCGCACACATTATTGAATCAATATCCACCCCCAAACAGATGAAACGAAAACAAAAATATCAAAGACTAGTATTTAAACGGTTAACCCCAAAGAAGTGTGACAGCCTTGGCACTGAAGGATGGAGGGATGTACACGCCAAGGTGGCACCGTGTGTGACGCGGCCGAGATTTATGTACATTGTTCTGATATGATGGTG
>NC_051405.1:40969927-40970098 GCF_015228065.2 Penaeus monodon
CGCAAAACATTTTTATTTATCTGCTATTATGTTACTAGTTATCTGAACCATGCTTTAGAATTCCGTTTGTCATAAATAGACAAATAGATATAACAAAGTCTCTCTGGTTTTCTGTGCCGTAACCTCTTTCAAAAATTACAATAATTCCCGTCGATTTAAATTTAGAACGAC
>NC_051405.1:40970129-40970443 GCF_015228065.2 Penaeus monodon
CGCAAAACCTAATTCCGAAAATAGATTGAAAAATAAATCCACTGAAAATCCACCGGCAGAAATTCTGGCCTATGTTGCCATGCCCCTTCTTTATCCTCTTTTATCTTACATCACGTCATTCGTCATCACCTGTCACATACAACCCTGAGGTCGTTTTTTTTATTATCTCTCACCCCCCTCCTTTCTGACAGACATTTTTCTTCTGAGTAGACTGATTTCTCAAAATAGATATGTCACCTCAGGCTGAAGCAAATTTTAACACTAAATGCAAGTGGTGGACGAAATCAGGCATAAACTAATGGTAGTGATGCTCG
>NC_051405.1:40970581-40970669 GCF_015228065.2 Penaeus monodon
TATTGACCAATATCTCTGTAGACTTCTCCATACTCAAAAGTACTACCTCGGTCCTGTGTTCTCTCTCGAGGACAGTGATGCTTACCGT
>NC_051405.1:40970697-40971294 GCF_015228065.2 Penaeus monodon
GGGGGGGGGGATGCAGCATCCGCTCCTCCTCACAGTGAGAAGAGAAATTGTCTGACAACGACCCAGTGCTTTTTCGTCCCCTTTTTCGTACGACCTGGAGTCCTGGTGTACTAGTGGGTCGTGGTCACGTTACTGAGCAGTGGTCTGAGTGCAAGCATTCAATCCTTTTATCCAGCCTCTTGCCGATGAACGTCTGGAAAAAAAGAGAGCTCCAAGGTACAAATAAACACCCATTAAAGTACTCTGTAAACATTGAAAGCCGTGAGAATGACGCCAAGGGACCTCTCAATCAGGGAAGCTCGACGAAGAACTTGCTTGATCACAACAGGGCTTTCTGGAGCAAAAGAGAAGGGGCATCTTACGCAAAAGTTGCATGGCTGAGATGGCACTCATTTCGTAAAGTACGGGTGAGAGAACTGCACTTGCTTGCTCTGGTTCCTGGCAAAAAGGGTTGGTAGGCATCGTCAAAGTAGCTAGAGATTTACTCTGTAAATTAGTAGGTGATAATAAGAGATAGATAGAAAAAAGTACTCAAAAGTACTCCCTCGGTCCTGTGTTCTCTCTCGAGGACAGTGAAGCTTACCGTGAGGGAGTAAG
>NC_051405.1:40971585-40971845 GCF_015228065.2 Penaeus monodon
AAGGCAATTACTGGAAACAAAAATTAATCTCTCACGGACACTTGAGTATAGAACTGCGCAGTAAGGAACCTCCTTCGGCCTAGATCGTTGAAAACAATTGCCAAGATGACCGACGTGACTTGTAAAAATTTTGTGAGTCGAATTTCAAACAGGGACGAAAGGGGCGTGGCTTTGGGTGAAAAGTAGGAAGACTTTAGTCCTATTCAGACACGTATGTTATGTATGTATATGCGCAAAACACTCGCGCTTACACATGTACG
>NC_051405.1:40971897-40971984 GCF_015228065.2 Penaeus monodon
AACTACACGCATGCACGTCCATAGCATTATCATTATTTCCTTCTTACCCTGAACTATGATGTTTCATAATTTTTCATAAATTAGAGG
>NC_051405.1:40972818-40972918 GCF_015228065.2 Penaeus monodon
TCTTAATCTAATCTTTTATCAAGTTTACATGAATTCAAAATGCTTATTGCGCAGTTGAAGTATCCGGTGCTGTTACAATATCCAAAACCATTATACGAAA
>NC_051405.1:40973232-40973487 GCF_015228065.2 Penaeus monodon
TCACACAGCAGTTGAACGAGCCATTGTAATAGATGACATTGTTCAGCTCTTAAGGGGTGTGAGTAGCAGTTAAAAAGGATGTTTAATCGTTTAATCAGTCAAGACTCACGCAAGCATCTTCACTGTTATCGTAAAGCTGGGCGAGCGTGCTAAGCAACAACAGAAGTCTGGCTGAGCCCACGAACATGTCCAGTTATGCAATGTTGGTGTTGCCATTCACGGTGAATAAAAGGAGAGGCATGAAGGATGGCGTTG
>NC_051405.1:40974340-40974534 GCF_015228065.2 Penaeus monodon
CACATATAGTATTCCGATAATGAACTTTAAAGACTTTTTGAGAAATATTCCTAAAAGAAGTGAAAGAAAGGCACAGTTGACAAAACGAGGCCCTTTAAGCCACGAAGGAACCGTGTGTCTTCATCTCCGTCTTGGAGATGCGTGAGAGCGGCCGGCGTGGATGCTGGGGAGGCGGAGTCAAGGTCGCGGCGTCT
>NC_051405.1:40974991-40975167 GCF_015228065.2 Penaeus monodon
GAATTTCGCAGCGTCTCAGAGAAGAGCCAGATGGAAGCACATTCAAACATACCACGGATGTATCTCCTCATGCATGTACTGTGTAAGGTGTGTGAGCATGTAAACACGTTCTGGCTAAGCAACCCAGATGAGAAGGCGATAAAAAATAAGCCAGTGTTATGTCACGTTCTTGGAAA
>NC_051405.1:40975385-40975551 GCF_015228065.2 Penaeus monodon
CCTTTGCTGCGGTGCTGACATTTCCCTGTTGTTGCTCCGGCGAACCGATTCCTGTCGCCACTGCTGAGGCGCCGACCGGATGCGGTGACATTGGTCGGCGTCAGACATTTTGCTGCTGTTGCCACTGGGAGGGAGACTCCTATGCCTACAAACAGGCTAATCGACG
>NC_051405.1:40976084-40976613 GCF_015228065.2 Penaeus monodon
AAAAAAAAAAAAAATACATTTAAAAAATTAAACTCAGGTTTATTTGACTATACGGTAACCGATTTTTTTCAAACTTTGCAGTACTAACCTACATCTACATAATATATCTATACCCATTGTCTCATAACCAGTATTTCATGCATGATGCAAAGCCTCCTATTTTGGTTAACATACAGGAACTCTCCCCCCGACAACTAGTATCTAGGGGCTGGCATCAAAGAAATTCGAACTGCACAATAACATTCAAGAAACTCCTATGGCTGTATTCGCTACCAAGTGGAATCCCGGTTTAATAAAAATGATAAGCTTCTGTGCTGAAGAAAATTATTAAATCTTTGAAAGAGAAAATTACGTTGATGTCCAAAACTAGAATAAATTTCTTGTGCAAGTCATGTTCTTGTACAAGGCAGTTGGCTTAAAAGAAATCCTGAATTAATCTTATGCCTTGTCTTTATCACTTATGTTGAAGATTTGTTGGTGATAAATAGTGATAAAATGTACTTAAAATCGTAAGATAGCTTCCATATCT
>NC_051405.1:40976953-40977197 GCF_015228065.2 Penaeus monodon
AAAACCGCATTAGAAACTCCAATGCTAAGAGAGAAAAAGATAACTCGTTGGAGAGACCTCGGTTATGCAAGAGGGTACACAACACATGGCGAGGATCACAGTGCTTTTGCGTTTTTGTGCGCTGTGGAGGCGTATGCACCGAGCCTGTTGATCACGTAGCAAGTGCTGGGCGCGAGGGCATCCCTCGTGCCCGGCCCGGGACAGCCTGCACCGGGGCATCTTCGAACCGGCGCGCGGGGGGAAG
>NC_051405.1:40980752-40980893 GCF_015228065.2 Penaeus monodon
AAAGTCCAACTTCATATTCTTTCAGTAGGAAGATTGTCTGCTTACAGATCACGCTTACCTCTCAGAAGCTCCACTGATCAAAGTGTTTAGAAATTATAACGAAATTAAAATTCTAAAATTAGTAATGGAGAAACTAATCAG
>NC_051405.1:40981243-40981421 GCF_015228065.2 Penaeus monodon
TCTTTCACCTCCCCCTCCCACACAGTACTGCACGGACGGCGTCTGACCCTTCGCCCCTGAACAAACAAGCACTTTAGGAGCTGTGAAGGCTTTCGAGGAAGGGCGAAAACCCGCTGGGGGTTCGGCGAAACTCTCCTTCGTGGTCAGGATCTCCGCGGGATATCCCAGGCGTGTGTGT
>NC_051405.1:40983018-40983158 GCF_015228065.2 Penaeus monodon
CAACTTTAATGATACCGCATCATTTGCATAAAGTCACGCCTCCTCATGAAGACAAAATGCATATGTTTTTCTAATTGTCCAATTCCCTAATTTCACGCGATGAGCATTTAATTGCCAAAAGTTTCCTGCTATTTGTTGCA
>NC_051405.1:40983851-40983930 GCF_015228065.2 Penaeus monodon
TTGTGATAAAAGGGGGAAGAGGGCATAAGTGTGGAGAGCGAGGTGTAGAATGAAGAGAATTAGAGAGGAAATCAGGGAG
>NC_051405.1:40984441-40984668 GCF_015228065.2 Penaeus monodon
TCCTCTTTACACGGTCTTAAATACTGACATAAACCCTTCTACAGCTGACCGGACCATTCCTAGGAAGTGTTAGCCAAATACCGCCTTATTCCTTGCCCGCTCGAGGAAACTGTGTTAATGGCGGAAAATAACTTTTTTTTTTCCTCGTCTCTGTCTCTCTTGTTTATTGCTTGCATTCACTAGGGGAAAGCAAGCGAGCGTGCTGTGTGAAGCTGATATCACCTCGA
>NC_051405.1:40984695-40984990 GCF_015228065.2 Penaeus monodon
CGCGAGGCTTAGGGATACCAGATCCAGATACCATGCTCTCGTCAACCAAGATCATCCTTTGGCGTAACGAAAGAGCTTAGGAGAACAAGATACACAGGACTTGAAGCTCCACAGTCTTCCGTGACTGTCAATGATCTTGAATTTCCTTGAGCCTCGGCCGGCCTTAGCAACAACAAGGGGTCGGCGTCTGCACTTTGCGTCACTTATTTTGACTCTCGGAAACGACGCGGAAAATTTAACATTGCGTTCGGCCTTTACGTCCACTTACGTGTGCAAGTATGTGTATGGGTATGAA
>NC_051405.1:40985226-40985583 GCF_015228065.2 Penaeus monodon
TGTGCAAGCAGACAGATCATCATCCTGGCGATAAAATATTACCACCTGTTACCACTTTATCTTAAGCTGCGAGTTTAAAAAAGCAAAATGTTCTCTCCTGCGCTGTGACACACGCATCACCCCCCCCCCCCCCACACACACACACAATACAGTATACAGGTCATTCTACAAGTGAAGAGAAAAATAAATTTCTTCAGAGCGAACTACGTGCTGGTTATCTCGTCTCTCCCTTCAGTTCTTGTTAATTAGGGTTCATGCACCGGCGTCATGAAACTAATTTGGACAAGAACACGCTAACGACTTTGTGCATGGTCTCTGCAATGTCGGCGTGTCGTGACAATGAATATCATGCTTATT
>NC_051405.1:40985889-40987030 GCF_015228065.2 Penaeus monodon
ATCGACGTAACATTGCTTCCAGATGTATGAACAACCCAGCGGTGCCGAAATAACATTATTACATGTTATGAAAGCGAATTCTAAAATACGAGGCCCCCAAAACGTCAGGACAAAGATGAAAAATGAGAAGCAAGGATTATTTTCCTACTTTATCATGTTTTTCCTCGTCTTGTTTGCGAGAAATGAGACCTTGCGAGGAGCTGATGAAGTCATGTTCACACGGCCTGACATCATGTGTGATAAGGGAGTCATTGAGTGTGTTAGTGTTTATACGAGATGCTCAGCAACACGCCCACCCACCCGTCCCTCCCTATCCCTCCTCCGCCTGGCCTGTCCCCCTCTCCTCACTCACTCACTCATTCACTCTCTTCCCTTTTTCTCCTCCCTTCCTCCGTTCCTCTCCCTCCTCTCACTCACTACTCCCATACCCTCATTGCCCCTTCCCACCTCCCCCTCCCTCCTCCTCACTTGCTTTCTCCTCACTAACTCACTCCCTTTCTCTCCTCTTCTCCCCTCCTCAATGCCTCCCCCCCTCCTCTCCCCCATCTCTCCACCTTCATCCCTCATCCTCCTCTCCCCCTCTCCCCCATTCCTCCCCTCCCACTTCCTCCCCTTCCCCCATTCCTCCCCATCCCCCTCTCCCCCCTCCCCCCCATTCCTCCCCTTCCTCCTCCTTCTCCTCCTCCTCCTCCTCCTCCCATCCCTGCCTGGTTCCCCTCAGCTAAGGCCCAGAGGTGTGCTTTTACCATTGACGTTGTTACTGTGGTAAGCCGTAGGGTAGATGGCTGACTCCTTCTATACGATTACTCTTTTTTATATAATCTTACATATGACTTGTAATTACTGATATAATGTGACTCTAGAACAAAAAAAAGGCAAGCAAAACATTCAGTGGTTATGCGGAAGTGGCATATTAACCGTTATAGTTTTAAGGGTGATATTCCCAAGTGTTGTCATGAGGAAGCTCGATCTTATGACCTGTGCTTCCTGTTGAGATGGAGGATTCGTGTTCTTGACTTTCTCTTACAACAGTCTGTTTGTAACTGAGTTGTTTACGAAAATGAATCCTTGGGGAAAAAAACAGCACCGTCTTTAGCTATTAAAAGAAGAAAAAAAAAGATAAATACATTAGTACGAAAAT
>NC_051405.1:40987865-40988623 GCF_015228065.2 Penaeus monodon
TCAGTGGACCCGCCTAAACATCTGTGCATATCTTCCCCTCCAGGCACGCCGCTCCTTCACCGATACCACGCTGATTTCCATCACGCTTCCCTCTCAGATTCCACGAGGAAAGCAACGTATAAACACAAGGAAACGCCGCCCGATAGCGCCGCAGCCTTGAAAGAGGGCGTGCTGACCTTGGGGGTGCAAGGGTACCAGGGCAGCCTACCCTAACCTGCTCTTCCTTCCCTATTGCGCGGCTCCTGTGGTATCTTATCGATACTTTCGCCCGTGCTTAGTCTTTCTTACTCTCCATCTTGGTGCTTTGTTCCGTCAGATCAATAGAAAGAAAGAAAGAAATGGATGCTTAGATCTTTGTATTTTGTTCCTAAAGATAAACAGAAAGCAAGACGGATGGAAGAAAATGTATGCTTAGATCGACATTTGCCATGATGTTGGAAAACGGAGGTTTGATTAATTACTGTCTTTAGATACACACCGATATATGTAGTTAGACTTATCCTTCCTCCTCGTAATAATATCATAATTTACCTCTCATATCTTTCCGTAACCGCCCTGTCCTAAACATCATTAAGAAATCCTTAATTACGTTCGTTTTGCTCGTGAATTGTTTGTCTTTCTGATTGACTTCCTCACTGGCTAGCACTTCCGGGGGGGGGGGGTGTCAGCAGTCGGCAAACTCCACGGAGATTACTATTCACTTTCTGTTGCAGCTGCTGTTGCTATGGACCTTGGGGTAACCCGTGTCGCGACTTCAA
>NC_051405.1:40989132-40989506 GCF_015228065.2 Penaeus monodon
AACCACATAAACCAGTGACTAGCGTGAAATTTCGTATTGCGCAATTAAACTCTCGGATCTTACATGTTTACAATAAGATAAACGTTTTTAGTTTTTAAAAAATATTCGGCATCAAAGGAGATTTTAATAACAGTAATCGAATTATAATCGACATCCAAAGATATTTCATTTAAATGCGTAACTGTTTTGTAAGTATAAATGTAAATCAGTGATATGAGAAGCAGTTGGATATAACTCTGAGCTTTATATACCATAACTTTCCATTAAAAAATGTACTCTATTTCAAAGGAGATGAAAAAGAAATAGGAAACCACTATTTACAAAGTTAATGGTAACTGACAGCTTAGACTGTGGAAACCGGAGCAGAAGAACAG
>NC_051405.1:40989560-40990044 GCF_015228065.2 Penaeus monodon
CAGAGTAAAGCAGAGTGAGGTTACGTGTAAAGTCATATAGGAAAACGAGATTTCAAGCAGAAGAAAAAATGTTTCGATTATGAAAGTGACAGGAATAAACATATGGACAATATCGCTCAATTATTATTATCAATTTGAGAAAATTCACAACACACCATAGGTTCGTAAGATTTTGAGAAAGAGAGAGGGAAAAAAAATTAGGAAGTGCCATACAGCTAAAACAAAGCTTAGAAATAACTAAAAGAAAATACACTTGAAAAAGGGGGGGCCCTGAGTACAGCATGGTATCAACTGTTTACCTTACATGACGTGGCTGGGAAAATGTAATCAACGGGAGAGAAAAAACGTCAAGCAAAAAGCAAGACGGGACGACGGCTTAAGCAAAGGCATACTCTCGTTATCCCGAATATAACGATGTTTACAGGGAGAAGGCAAACATAGCCAGAATAACTACAGGAAAAGCTCGACCATGATAAAGTCTTTT
>NC_051405.1:40990401-40990556 GCF_015228065.2 Penaeus monodon
ACCCCCCCCCCGGCCCTGGCCTCGTGGTAGGAGAGGGGGAGGGGGGTGGGGGGCGAATGATGATGGACGTGGAGGAGAGAATCGTCTAGAACTCTCGCCGTCACGTGACATGTTGTGGAATTTGTGTTTCTTTGTTTTTCTTTGTGGAGTTTGTG
>NC_051405.1:40990611-40990749 GCF_015228065.2 Penaeus monodon
TTGGGGGGGAATGTGTGGATTTTTTTTTTTTGGGGGGGGGGTATTTTTTGGAATTTTTGGAATTCGTAAAATTTTTTGGAATTTGTGGCATTTTGGGGGAATTTTTGAAATGTGTGGAAATTATATTTCTTTTGTCGA
>NC_051405.1:40990832-40991175 GCF_015228065.2 Penaeus monodon
GAGGGAAGTTGAATTTTTTCTTTGAGGAATTTTTCTTTCTTCGTGGAATTCGTCTGTCTTTGTGGAAGACATGCCAAGAATATTTTAATGACAAACGCTCCGACCTTCCCTTATTTCCTTATGGCCATTACATAGTTGGCAGTTAGCTAAAATGTCGATCGATATCTATTTCTTTGTTTACCGCATTATCGACATTCCCTCTCTAGTTTTTCGCCTGGCAGTGTCGAGTTTGTTTCCATGTATTGGCTTCAAGACTTTCACATTTTGGAATACTTATTCATTCTTACTTTTCACCCATTAGCTTGCTGTGGCAGTCTGCTCCCACGAATGAGATCAACACAGT
>NC_051405.1:40991676-40991912 GCF_015228065.2 Penaeus monodon
TGTACCAGACGCTTACGAATCAGCAGTAGCTAAGGAAAGATTCTGTCAACAAGATCATGCCATCGTGTCAGCTGATTCCATTAATAAAGCAAACGTGTTGCAATTGTTCACATGTCTTCGTAACATCAGATACTTGTGGCAGCCGCATGAAAGAAATGATATCCAATTATTTGGATTTGAAAAAAAAAAAGAGAGAGAGAGAAAAGTATGTCTTACATTTCTTTTTGTGAACGGTA
>NC_051405.1:40992037-40992950 GCF_015228065.2 Penaeus monodon
TATAATTGAATTTTCTAAACTGAATTCAGGCAATTATTTGTCTCTGTGTCACTGGTTTTCTTGCTGATTGATTTGGCAAAAGATGAACTCGCGGTTAAATTTTAAATCGCCAGCAAATAGTTCCTTAATCTCTACAGCGCAAGAGATATATTCCTAGTGACCATATAATCAAAACACGTTAAATACATCCATACCTCTTTCTACACACCGTGGTGGACAATATTTATTTCCTTATTCTTAATCTCTTGGACATAATTGCAATCTCATCTAATGATGTACAACAGAAAACGAATCATAATGGAAAACACATATATCCACATGACTGGGAAAAAGATAAAAACTGATTGCACCGCCCACATTCAACACATATATCCACATTGCTGGAACAAAATAAGAACTGATTGCACCGCCCACATTCAACACATATATCCACATTGCTGGAAAAAATTATGAATTGATTGCACCGCCCACGTTAAATGCACTGAGAAGCACAACATGCTTTTTTGTCTCTAAGGCTGTGTTGACCCCCAGCTATCTCTCATGCACTGACAATGTTTGACAGGGGTCAGCTGGCTTCTATTGATGTGTGATGCATGGCCATCATCGTGCACCACAGTGCCTTGCAACATTTTAGGGGCCGAGACTCCATAACAGCTGGTGCACCCACCCTCCAGCTTGGATTTGATAACGAGATAAGCAGAAGTGAAGTTAGTGCTCACTGTCTTCAAAAGGGTCTAGCTTTTGATTCCGTGAAGTGAGAGACTAGGACTCCACTGCAGTTAATAGTATCTAATAGCACGTTCAGTCGCATTCTCGAAAACAGTCTGATCAACTCTGAGAAACAATCTGTCACAGGGAGTTTTTTTTTCTCTCTCCTGGATCCAGGCTTGTGTTAAGTTTAGGTTGATGTTTC
>NC_051405.1:40993162-40993507 GCF_015228065.2 Penaeus monodon
GGAACATCAATTGCTAACAACTCAGATTTTTTTTTTTCTTTTTTGTCGCTACAATAAACCCCCAACTGTATGGATTTCTTCTTAACTTGGCGCAGTGTTATCAGTAAATATTTAGAATTAAGTTCTTTGTGACATTGGATTTATTGGCTAATTCCAGAATTGCAATGTATTAGTCGAAGAATTTTTGGCTATTTGATATTTATAAATGTATTTCTTCACTGGATATGACACCATGGAGTAACATTACTGGTGTTCTTTACGTCAGTTATGAAGAAAATTACACACACACCTGAGATTTTTTTTAGCTAGTTTCATTCGGGAACAGAACTAATCTTAGGAATAAGT
>NC_051405.1:40993525-40994109 GCF_015228065.2 Penaeus monodon
CTGGTAAACCTTTTTTTTTTTATACGAATAACATTTTCTTTTTTCTATTTTTTTCTCAATTTCCTCTCTCTCCACTCTCCTCCTTTTTTCTCATTCTCCTCTTTCTCTCCTCCTTTTTTCTCATTCTTCTCCTTCCTCTTCTCTCTTTTTTCTCATTCTCCCCCCTCCCTCCTCTCTTTTTCTCATACTCCTCCTCTCTCCTCTCTTTCTCTTTCTCATTCTCCCCCCTCTCTCCTCTCTTTCTCTTTCTCATTCTCCCCTCCCTCCTCTCTTTCTCTGTCTCATTCTCCTTCTCTCTCCTCCCTTTCTCTTTCTCATTTATTTATCTAACAACGAAGAGGACCTGTCTTGGTAGTCCCCTGGCTGTTACTATTCACAGATATCTATATCAACTTACGCAGACAAAATCTGGCACTGCAAGCCTCCCAACACCTGCCACAGGAGCTTCTGCCAGCACACGTACAAGTACCTATTGTTTCCTAAATCTTTAATTGTTTCTAGGGGCAGAGCAGAACGACATCGGGGGAAAACAAGGTGATACAAGAGGAGTGAAACTTCTTCGTGAAAGTCAGAACTGCGTACTG
>NC_051405.1:40994894-40995610 GCF_015228065.2 Penaeus monodon
TCTAGCAATACCAAATAATTCCCTCCTCAAGCGCCGCCATGACCCGCGCGGTTTTAGTAGTCTAAGCGACGTAAACAGACATCACAGGCGGCGTTCAGTCGGCGAGGCAAAAACACAACAGAAGCAGCATGGACAAGAAAGTTCTTACTGAGACGGCGAGATATTTGGGACTGGGGAAGGTGAAGATAGGGACAGATGAAGATAAGGTAGGATTTCGTGGTTTTTATATGTATTCCTTGTCCTACTTAGGATGATTTTTTTTTGCCGTATTGCGTGGTTTTCCGGAAATGGATCATATGTTTGTTGTTTGTGGAGTAGAGAATCGGTATATCATTACTAAATACACAAAACAAGGTTTAATGTAAGTTGTAAACATATAGTCTATCGAATTTGACGTTCTATATTATGGCTAGTTTGCATTTATAGTGCTCCTAGTTGGCACTGGCAACAATAGTGGCGATACTCGTGATATTAGGAGTATATTTAGACATCTAGAGTCCAAAGTAAATTGAATGCAAGTTTTTTATTTAAAAAAAGAAGAAGAGGAAATATTAAAAAAAAAGAAGTAAGTTGCCTGAATGTGTTATTTATGCCACATTTGGAAGTCTTTATCTTGCTCGGCCAGACAACAGGACCAGCTGGACAAAAAGGCCGTGCTCAAAGACCATCATTACCCACAGTAAAGTAGATCAATAGTAAACATTTACTATGTTGGT
>NC_051405.1:40995673-40995851 GCF_015228065.2 Penaeus monodon
TCTTTACTATACGTGTATCAAAATTATGCCATGGAATACCTTAAATGGCCCTCTTTAGTGAAACAAAAATTCAGTGCAGACTGGTGAAAGTCTCCTAAATTAGAATAAATAGTTCCAGTTGGTAACTTACATTTTGTGAATATTATCATTCCAATTAATATTTTACAACTATATTCAC
>NC_051405.1:40996054-40997246 GCF_015228065.2 Penaeus monodon
GTCAATTATTAATAATTGAATTTTATAATCTGTTTTCACCATGTCATGTGCCAAAATAGAGGGGAAGGCATATCTTTGGAGTGACTTACTTCATTCTCATAATCCTCGATTTTTACACATATTACTTTGAAGTAACACATCTCTAAATATGTCATTAACCTATTTTTCATATAATTTCTTTGTTGCTTCCTGTTCAAACAGTCCTAAAGGTTATGAAAAGTGGAATTTCAAACTAAAATGATTGTCAGTGATGATAATAGTATAAGATATAGGAGGTTCAACCCCCTCCAACCCCTCTCTCCTACTGTACTGTTATATGTTCTATGACTATAATGTAGCTAATGTAAACATGGATATCAGCAGACTTAGCATAAAAGAAAAATCAAGTGATACTATTTTAGTATAGGAAAGGTGGTCATGGAGTGTTGGTCTGTGCAGCAGCTGATTGTTAATTTCGAAATTATATATGGCAGTATTCATTGTCTTGACCTGACCTTATCTTTGCTAAATTAATGGTAATAACATTTTCATCCTTAAATCTTGGGAATTCATTTTGAATACAGTATGTATATTATAACAGAAGTGAATGTCCAGCATTATTATATTTTACAGTTAAACTCGGTGAGTGATAAAAGCTTATAGGACACTAATAAACAAGGAAAACGAGGTTGGAAAGCTTGTCAACTGTACACCAAATCAGATAATGTTTTCCTCCGGAATTTTGCTCCCTGATTTGAATAAGCATCGTCAGCTTTTGTGGCTTTTAACTGTATATATGATTTGATAATCTGTCATTATTTGCACATGTATAGTGTTTAAGTTTTCATTACTGTAAGTAGATACTGATGATGTCTAATACAAATTAGGAACCAAACACAAAAATAAAAATTTATTTGAAAAAAACTATAAAATGTATGCTTATTAAATCAAATTTTATATTGGAAAAGCAAGTAAACTAATATTGGCCATGTGTGGTACTTTTATTATTTTTGTGATAGGTCTGTTCAAGGCAACTAATAGTATTTACACATTTCTATGTGCTAACTTCTGATTGTATTCCAGTACCACTACCATGAGTACTTAAGAATCAGTCTATCCATTTACAAGAAGGGAAAAAAATCCTCAGCAGTTCACCAAGAAGAGTAATCATGCCTGTAATTGTCTCTCATGAGCTAGTCCTTGATATGACCAC
>NC_051405.1:40997266-40997338 GCF_015228065.2 Penaeus monodon
CTGAGAGACTCAATTGCAGTAGTCTATCATTAAATATTATCACTCTTGATTATTAGATATCATCATCATCAT
>NC_051405.1:40997464-40998982 GCF_015228065.2 Penaeus monodon
TTTGAATTATGGCTAAAGATTCAGTATTCACCCTCCTTCCTCAACCATTTCCTTTTCATTACTCATTCCCTTACTATGACACACTACACAGAATGGGAGCATTTTTGAGATTGTATCTTTCAGCAGATAGGTGGTTATTTTTGTCTGTGACTCTACGTATATGATAACATATCCTAAAGTGCAGTTTTTAGATTAACTTAGATATAAGCTTTATAGGTATCTCATGGATTGGAAGTTTCTATTTTGTGGTATAATCTGATAGCATGTATTTGTTGGTCTATTTACTGTCTGTATTTTTGTAAAGTTATATATATGTGTTATTCACTGATTTCCATGTATTCCAGATTACAGTTGAGGTTGGAGGGAAAAAAACAGCAGGGTTCGTCTGTGGACTCCTGAGCCTCGTAAGAAAGCAGAAAGCTACCTTAGAGGGATCAACATTGTTGGAAAAGAGTCTCACCCACAATTGGCTAACGTACTGTGCCACTGACCTCTTCCACTGTCCAACTTACGAGGTGAGATATAGGGGCTGTAAATTTTTGGAATACATATTATTAGAATTATAAAAGATATACTGATGCTTCAAATAACTGTGTGATAAAGTCCTGAAAACCATAGTAATGTCTTTTTTATATTGCTTTCCAGGCCTTTTATTCATGTTTGAAGCACATTGATAGACAGCTTGCCAACCGAGCATTCTTCTGCGGCAGTTTACTAACCATTGCTGACGTGGCAGTATTTGTTGCCTTGCATCCATTTATTATTAACTGGTCTTTCCAGCAGAAGGTAAGTTGCTGATTTCCACACTCTTGATACTCATGTTAATAGGCTCATTTATGAACTACAGCTTTCACTTTTATATATTTATTCACTGAGCAATAAGCAAGTTGCCTGCTTATTGCTTCTTTCATATTTGATCTAGCCTTATAGTGTAAATAAAAATATGAGTGCAGTTTTTACAATAAAGTTAGGGCACTTGTTGAAATTGTTATTGCTTTCTATCCTATGGAGTGTTGGCTTTTTATAATGAAGAATTCTTGTAACCAGGGTTACTGTTTTGTATAATTTGATCTGCTAATGAAGTAACATTTTACAGTTCGGAATAGGTACTGTCTTCATCCATGCCAGTGTATAGTAAAATTTTTAGCAGCTATAGGTGACAACAAACTAAGACTTGATTAACTATCAAAGAGCCCATTTGAAAAGTAAGTGACAGGCTTCTTCAAGCACCGTCTACTGTAAGTGTAGAGCTCATGCCATTGCTGGTTGTAACTCTTAAGTAGTCTACATGTTGTAAGAAATAGATTTGAATATATAGTTCATTTGATAAGAGTGTTGAAGTTGGATAAGTAGTCCTTCCATAATTTCTTTATAGAGAGGTAAGTCTTTGAGGTAATTCATAGCAAAAGTGAGAGTATTTTCTGCTTTATTTTATGTTTTTCATGCATATTTCTTTATTACTATTATTATTTCTTTTTGTTGTTGTTTAAACACATGTAACTGAAGTAAGTTGGCCAG
>NC_051405.1:40999080-40999789 GCF_015228065.2 Penaeus monodon
TAAAGTTCCCTTGATATCACATTAATGTGGTAATATTCATTTTTTATTATTTGTTTAGAAGATATCCTAACTCATGTTATTTTATGACCAACTGTATTTAACTTTTGCAATCTTCCACAGGAACAGTACATCAACATTTCTCGATGGTTTGACTCCATGCAGAGTGACACGTACCTCAGCAAAACCTACTCGAAGGTCAAGTTTTCCCGCACTCTCCTCTATGACGGAACTGGTAGAGGTCACTGATAATAGCCTTGCATTAGCTACATTGGAAGTTTATTTCATATGTAAAGCTAATGATTGGTACACACTGTTTCCTACTAAATGATACATGAATGACTGAGTTGTTTGATATGATATCCTTACAGATTGAAAAAATATATTCTACTGTACAAGTAATCAAATTCATGAGAGTCTATGCAGTTATTACCAAACTGTAAATAAATACATGATGAAGATTTGATAAAATGAGATATAGAATGCATCACCATATATAGAAATGCTATAAGAAATTTATAGCTTCAGGAGTATAACTTTCAGTAATTGGCAAGGTTATATTCAAAATTACTTTTTTTATACATTCCAAAAAGGAGTACTAGCAGTTTGCATAATTATTCTTGCACACATTGGGTATCTAATCTGACATCTTATTTTATTTATTTTTTTGGTCTTGGAAAAGGTGTTTAATTAATGTGTTTATGCCAGGAGT
>NC_051405.1:40999985-41000872 GCF_015228065.2 Penaeus monodon
GAATATGAAAATGGCAATAATAATAACTTTAATTGTAATAGTAATGGAATTCGAACTTTTTTCCCCAAAAATTCAGTAGCATATTCCTACGAATATGTGCAAACAAAACTAGTAAAACAAAGTACAGTAAACAGGGAATGTCTCCAACATGGCTAGGTTAAAGTATAATTTGCATTACAGTAGTAGTTTTGAGATACATTTTTTTTTTTTCTGCTTAATCATTTGATGTTTTTTATACTAGGTTATCATCTAGAAAAAAATCATCTCAGCAGTTGATTGTGTTTATTAAAGTAAGTGTAGTAACCTGAAGCTTTTACAAATATTGTATTTTATTTCCATCGAACATCATTAAGTTACAGTTACCTGTAGATTACACACAAAATGCAGATTATATGTTTGGAAATTGTTTGAGACATGACTATCAATTAAACTAGAAATGAAAAATATTTACAGAATAGTTTTACAATTTCCTTTGTGAAATTTTCAACCAGAAACTAAAAGCTCCATATAACAGAATTTATTTTACATTACTTGCTTGACACCTAAGCTATTTAACTGCTGTATTCCAAGGAACAGGTGAAAGCATTACCTGAATTTATTTTATTTCTAGAAATAAACGTACAATGATTAAGGGAGCACAGTAATCTCTAATGACAACAACTGCATATATGTACAGCTTACATACTATGAAATGCACATTTACAGACATCATTGTACACAGTACAATATGTACACAAGATAGTATTTGGCAACTAAATAACGAAAAATGTTGAGTCAAAGATACTAGGTCAGTGATCATCAACCAGAAGCCACTTGGCTCCAGGCAAGGAATTTAAAGAGTCAGAATGGGTTTTGCGGAGGAAGGATCTTGGGAGAATTTTCTCCTT
>NC_051405.1:41001826-41001922 GCF_015228065.2 Penaeus monodon
CAGTAAACTCTGTTTTGTAGATAATAATTAAATAACACTCTAAAGCTTCCTCTGCACAAGAGCCAAAGGGAAATTTTTCTGGTATGTTGAATTAAG
>NC_051405.1:41001975-41002315 GCF_015228065.2 Penaeus monodon
AAACTGTTTCAATCATTTCAAAAAAAGAGCAAGAATCTGTATATTCAAGGATTTGCAAGGAGAGGAATCTAACCTAAAGAATTGAGAACCACTGGACTAGATGAGATTATTTTTGATTTCATGTAAATGAACGAGAAATTGCTTCATATGGTACATTTTCATTGCTATTAGTGTTTACTTTTGCTTCTGCTGCTTCACCAGAATGTATTTCTTGGTGATGAAATTTTAGATCGAAAAATCCTTCCTGGTATCATGTAAATTTTATTGGCAATAGGCTTGCTAGAATGCCATTGGTAAACATTAGATGCAATTTCAAGAAAGAGTAATGCAGTTTGATTAC
>NC_051405.1:41002399-41003228 GCF_015228065.2 Penaeus monodon
TTAAAATATGAGAAGTTTTAATTCTTGAAGGTACTTCTTCATATATAGGATTCTTTGCCATTACTTGTAATTATTAGAATTAACATTTAGGCAATTATAACAGTAATAGCAATTCAAAGAACTGAGCATTTTTGCACTCAGTCTGCAAACCGGGTTTGAGTAGATAACAATTTTGTCTTATTTATGAATAGCATACATATAAGTGACTGATGTTATTTATCCCGAAATGGGGATATTTTATGTATTATGAGATGTAACGTCATGTACAATCTCTGAACTTTTGTGAAATTGTTAAGGGATGTCCTACGAGCTATGCATTTGACAAAAGCCTGCCTGTGTCTGTCAGTTCAGACATCTTTAAAGCTATTTCTTGAGACTCCAAAATCTGTTTGTCTCAGTAAATGATCTGCAACATATTTTACAAATAAGATAAGTTCATTTTGCCTCAATCATTCTCAGATGAGGTGTTGCCAAGTCTAAACTGCAATTTGATTCCATGTAAAGAATTTCTAACAAGGTTTAAAGGTGCAAAGGTGTATCCATAGTCTATATTAACAATGAAGAAATTGAAGAAATATCCTAGCCTCAAATCCTTGTACAATAAAAATTCATTTTACAAGGGGACATCAATTCATTGATACAATTATTACAAAGAAACTATATTTATTTGAACGCAGTCTTAATTACAATATCATTATATACAATTTTCAAAATGACTCATTTATTCTCATCACTTAGCTTTCAACTATAGACATACCAGTTCTACCACTAACCTATTTCACAGACATAGAAGCTAAATATATAACAGATGAAATATGCAAATGTATGA
>NC_051405.1:41003280-41004357 GCF_015228065.2 Penaeus monodon
GTTGTCAGAAAGACGACTAATAAATAGTGTTCAATAATTGTTGTTAATAAAACAGTTATTATATGAACTGTTAAACCAAGTACAGCAACTATGACCTACACTACGGAACTAAATACGAAAGTATGTATATGCAATTAAGTGTTACATATGGTCTGGTAAAGAGAATAGTTAGAAATTAAGGATTTGGAAGACAAGATTAAGATTAATAACCTGTTTAAAATGTAGGCGATTATTGTGTTTAAAGAAAGAAAAATGAATGGAATGGTCATCCTCGGAAGTGACATGGACACATGACATAACTGTAGTGAAGCATTACACAACGAAAAAAAAAATCCACATTTTTCCCAACTCGGTATTGCAGTAGAGGCAGTGGTGGCACGTGTCCTCCGTGCCTACTTGACGAGGGAGCGAGCGGTACGGTGGACGAGCCTCTTCAGGAGTTTCCCCCAACGGCGGAGCAGAAGACGTACGGCGCCATGGCCGTGGCTCAGGTCGCTGGACAGTTCCTCGAGCTGTTGGAGCATCAGGTACAAGAGTCAAGTGGTATCTCGGTATCGTAATAAGCGTCGAAAATAAAATTGTACATCTGTAGCGTTATTTGAGAATCAATGCGCTCGTGGACGTGGGTGAAGATTGATAAGTAGGTAAACAGATATATAACATAAACAGAGAGGAACGTAAGGGAGGAGGAAAGAGAGAGTGAGTGGAAGACAGAAACATAGAGTGCATTTCACACAGCCAAGAAACGGGGTGTTTAGATGCAATGCGTACTGTTTATGTGCACACCAACCTTCGTTTGGACCTGCTGGCGCACCCACTCCGGCGGGTAAGCTCCTGGTTGTAGCGTCAACTTCGTGTTTGCGATACTGACGTCACTGTGCACCCACAGCACCTTCACGCGCCCGTGCCTGCTTTGGGAAAATAGAAATCATTCACGTGCATACACATTCCCGTGTCCCTTAATTTGGCGAACAGTCATATCAAGTGGTCTGTGCATTAACAGATGACCATGAATCGCTTTATATCACATGATTACTGACCTTAAAGTATCATGCAATGAAAGAGCATTCGGAAATA
>NC_051405.1:41004480-41005173 GCF_015228065.2 Penaeus monodon
CTACCTGGGTATGAGCCTGCGGCGGGACGAGTCGCTGAACCCCGGCAGCGTCACGTTGAGGCGCGAGGTGAGGAACACGGTGGGCACGGCCAGGGTGAGGTCCCCGCCCTCTCGGAAGGTGAAGAAGCCGCCCGCGCTGCCCCTCACCTGGTACGTGGCCTTCACCTTCACCTGCTTGAACGCCACGCGCACCAGGCCCTCCGAGGTGACCGGCGGGCGCTGCTTCCGCTCACGCCCCTGCCGCTCACGCCGCTCGGCTCCTCCCCTGGCCGCGCCCCCGCCCTCGGCCGCCTCCGGGTCCTGCATGGCCAGCTTCTCCCACCTCTCGTAGCGGTACAGGTCGTCGTCCCAGGAAGGCTCCTCCGCGTCGGCCTCCTCCTCGCCATCGTCGTACCAGTCGGCCTCGTGGGCCTCGCCGCCCTCCGCGCCCGCCGCCACGCCCTCGTGATGGCCGCGCGACACGCCCGCGAACAGGTCGTCGTACAGGTCGTCCGGGTGGAGGTTGAAGCTCACCTGCAGGGACGAGGGAAAGCGAGTCACCGACATGACACTGGTTGCACTGGCGGGCATGATGTTTTGCTACACATTAAGGGAAAGAGATATTATAAACACTTGACATACCCTTATAAAGCACAGTGATCATCGTCGTCACCACCGTCATCGTCGTCATTAATGCAATGCTGTGTTTAAAAA
>NC_051405.1:41005667-41005841 GCF_015228065.2 Penaeus monodon
GCCTCTGAACTGACGAATTAAGGGAAGATTATTCATTTGTGCAGAGTACGTGTTCTATAGGTGTATATTTTTTCACGGTAGTTGTCAAATCTCACTTCTTAATTGCAAGTGAAGGGCAGACATTCGCCTTCGGAGGGACCCCTGGCGGAGAGGCAACGCCGGGCTGAGGCTCTA
>NC_051405.1:41005868-41006351 GCF_015228065.2 Penaeus monodon
CCTGAGTACGCTCCTGTAAGAGCCTCAGTGGAGAGTCTGCAGCTGTTGGCCAGACTCAAAGGGCGTACAAAAGGACAAAAAAGCACTTTAAAGCAGGACCTCAAAGTGCTTTTAAGGCTACGCATAATCCTTATTATACCTGTGCAACAACCCGACCTTTTGTGAAGTACAACAAAGGGTTATGAAACAAGAATTAAAAAAAAAAATCGAATCTGTGTTAGAATATGCTACAGAAGATGGTTTATTCAAAGGAGATTCTGTCCAGCTTCAGGTTCGGAACAACAGTCTGAACATCAGTAGCGTAGGATGGCCAACTTGAGAACTTAGAGAGCTAAAATATTAACCAAGAGATGTCAACTTAAGAATCAGGAGAGAGAAAATTCAGTGAAAAGAATTTTGGTCGGAAGCAGGTTGGGATGAGAGTGGCAAAGGACAAACACGCATACCATTATCACCTGAAATCAAATGCGTATTAATGTCTCT
>NC_051405.1:41006720-41006987 GCF_015228065.2 Penaeus monodon
TCATCATTTCTGTGAGGGATGCTATTGTAAAAAAAATGAATTCAGGTTCTATAAAATCAGTGACGGCCACATGCTCCAGTGAAGCCAGAGTCAGCTGTTTGAGAATTGCCTTAATGGAATACCTTGAGGTTCTATGATTCATTTTTGTGTTCCATGAATAGGTGATTTTTTTTTTTTTTTTACTGCACATGCATATATAAACACAGGTTTACACAATATACCAACATACCACACACACAGGCACGTACATACAATCACGAACATACT
>NC_051405.1:41007162-41007241 GCF_015228065.2 Penaeus monodon
ATAATGGACATGATTATACTGTACAATAAAGATAACCTTATGATTTCGAACGCAAGATGATGATGAGGAAGCTAAATTT
>NC_051405.1:41007685-41007958 GCF_015228065.2 Penaeus monodon
GTGTAAACATAAATTTCAGGTGTAAGCTGATTAAAATGTATCAGTTGCCAGTTTATCCTTTCCTGAAATTTGGCGCATTTAAAGAGGTGTTTACGAGTAGTGTCTAATTTGATTGTCATTTCGTTCCTTTTCCCCTTGTCAGTTCTTGTTCTAGCTTTTAGCCTTAATTATTAATTCGTCTGTTCGATCCCCTTTGGTCCAATAAATCTACCTTTTCTATCCTGGGTGATCTTTTGTGAAATCGCGATGGTACGAAGTTCTCTCAGTCATATA
>NC_051405.1:41008353-41008748 GCF_015228065.2 Penaeus monodon
CTAGTTTGAGAGGCACACGGTAGTTCCCTTTGCTTTCTTGATGTTCATCTCTAGGGCGATGCTATTCAAATTGCTTTATAAATACCAGTCTTTTCCTCATGCAGCTGTCGTATAATAAAGGATCATCAGCATACACGTATCTCGGGTACCTTGTATATAAAACAAAAGAGAAGAACGTCCAGGAGCATGACCAGAGAGAGAGAGAGAAAAAAAATGGTCAGAGGACGTCGTTAACAAACATGCGAGGAAGCGACTTGGGTTGAATGGTAGGGGAACTGGTGTGTAAAAGAGGCCTCTCACATACCTCCTGAACCGTCATGGATTTGAAGCCCTCCAGCGTCACGTTGTCGAGAACGAGCCGGAGCCTGAGGAGGTCGCCCTCATGAACGTACTTC
>NC_051405.1:41008817-41009038 GCF_015228065.2 Penaeus monodon
GACTTAGCCAAAGAGGACAGGCGTCTGCTGGTGGCCTCTGCCAGGTCCTGAACCGTGGGCGGGGACTCGGTTCCTGTGGGCGGGCGAGACAGAGGATCTGAAGACCGTCGGATTTTCCTGCAGCTGCTAGGATACTTTCAAAATAAATCCCAGTGGAAGAACACACAATTCTCATACACACAGTGTATCGATTTTGTTATATTAAACTAAATGCAACTGCA
>NC_051405.1:41010056-41011295 GCF_015228065.2 Penaeus monodon
TCTTTCCTGCAAGTTGAAAAGCAGCACATTTTCTGCCGTGATGAAATATAAAAGAAATACGAAAGACAGAAGGAGGACGTGGGTATGAAAAATGCACATCAGGAGGAGTTCGTAAAAAAAAAAAAACGAAGAGGAAAGGATGAAAATCCGATTACAGGCATGAAGAAAGTGGGAGGAGGAAAAGGCGGGAAGACGAAAAACAAGCAGAAGAGGGGAAAAGGTAGGAAAAAAGAGGCGAAAAGGTACATGGAAGGGAAAAGGCAAGAAAATGGGACGGCTAGTAGGAAAAGGCAGGAAAGAACAGAGGGGAAAAGGCAGAAAAAACGGAGGGCAAAAAGGCAGGAAAAACAGAGGGGAAAAGGTAAGACAAACAGAGGGGAAAAGGCAGGAAAAAAATAGAAAAAGGAAAAGGCAGGAAAAAAAACAGAAAGAATAAGGCAGAAAAAAACAGAAGGGAAAGGCAGGAAAAACAGAAAGGAAAAAGCAGAAAAAAATGGGAAAAGACAGGAAAAAAACAGAAGGGAAAAGGCAGGAAAAACAAAAGGAAAAAGGCAGAAAAAACGGAAGGGAAAGGCAGGAAAAACAGAAGGGAATGGTAGGAAAGACAAATGGAAAAAGCCAGGAAAAATAGAGGGGAGAAGGTAGGGAAAAAACAGAGGGGGAAAAGGCAGGAAAATCAGAAGGGAAATAAGATGAAAGTAAGGGAAAGGGCAGGAAAAAAACAGAGGGAAAAGGCAAGAAAGAAACAGAGGGGGAAAAGGCAGGAATATCAGAGGGGAAATAAGGGAAAATGAGGGAAAAGGCAGGAAGGAGAACAACGAACAGAGGGGACAGGAAGACGCCCAACAAGCAGAGGGGGAAAGCGGAAAGAGGGGAAAAAGAAGCAGGAGAACAACAAGAAGAGAGAGAAAAGGAAGAAATAAACAACAACTAGCAGGTAAGCGAAAGGCAAGTAGAGAGGAAAAAGAAGAAGAAGAGGTAAAGAAGAAGAAAAATAGAGAAAGATGAACAAGCAGAGAGGGAAAACAAACAATAGAGAAAGGGAGAAAGAGAGGAGGATACACAGCAAGTAAAAGGGGAAAGAGAGAAAATGATAAAGAAGCAGAAGGAAAGGAAGAGGTGATAACACAACAGGAAGTAGAAGAGGGACACGAACAAACGATAATAAGAAAGAAAAAAGAGATGAATAAAAGGGAGAGGGGAAAGACGAAAAAGATAGTGAGGACTGAATAGATAGAT
>NC_051405.1:41011698-41011764 GCF_015228065.2 Penaeus monodon
TATGGAAGGATTATTAATAAGAAATGTCCGTAACATTTTCCATAAATTTCGAATACATCGCAATGC
>NC_051405.1:41011814-41012014 GCF_015228065.2 Penaeus monodon
GATACTCTATTTGTGAAGAAAGATTTTTTTTTTCTCTCGTTCTTCCCCTTCCATTCAAACATTTATTCATTTTCCATTTTCTTATTTTCATCTTGTATTTCTTTTTCTTTGAAAGTTCATTATGTGTTACTTTCGTTTTATATAAAAATGAAATGCAGGTTGGCGACGAATGATGGTAAAAGTTTGTGGTTATTAATGAC
>NC_051405.1:41012511-41012652 GCF_015228065.2 Penaeus monodon
GGGATTAAGGTTGGAGATTAATGGCAAGTTGGTGATGACTGATAAGAGATTGGTTGTGGCTGGAAGGAAATTGCTGACGAGGATTAGAAATGCACTGACGTCAAATGGTCAATCTCTTTAAGTGTATCTCCGCCTCAAAAA
>NC_051405.1:41013444-41014232 GCF_015228065.2 Penaeus monodon
GTGCTTGCAGATTTTATACCATCGTGAGCATCATTTTATCACATATGCATTTTGTATTTTTCCTCCTGCGTATGTTTCCTCTCATTTACAAATTATATTTAATGCACTAATATATATTTTCTATTTAATCCTTTCATTTGCATTATTTCTTAATAATATTCTATGAAATCATTGTTTTTGTCTATTTTATATGATCATTGCTCTTGTGCCTTTTATATAATCATTAGATTCAATCCTATGCATTACTTTCACTCTTATGCAATCATATAATTTATTCCATATGATCCTTTCCATAGCTATGTCATTTATACCACAATTATGTCATCTATACGAGAATTATGTCCTTTATATCTCATTTAGGTCATCTATACCATAGTTATGTCATCTGTACACCAGTTATGTCATCTAAGCCACAGTTATGTCATCTATACCTCAGTTATGCCATCTATACTTTCGTTATGACATCTATACCTCGTTATGTCATCTATTCCTCAGATGTGTCGTCTATACTTTAGTTATGTCATCTATACCACAGTTATGTCACCTACAAACCCATGACATACGTCCTCCTCGCGATCAATAGTCGCACAACTCACCCTTCTGATCTTTCCACTGCCCATTCAAGGGCTCGTGAACCAACCGCCTCTCCCTGCGTTCAAGCCGTAAATTAGGGTGTTCTCCGCGAGTGAACAGGGAGACGCGAGGCAACACTCACACGGCGGATTTCGGTTGTTGACTTTTTTTTTTTTGCGTTGATTACGATATCATGGGGCGATGTGTTTGATAAC
>NC_051405.1:41014354-41015323 GCF_015228065.2 Penaeus monodon
TGAATGGAAGAATACGTCGATACTATGATAGAAGAAAATACACAATGCACACACTAATAAATCTAGTTTGTGCTTTTGGGTTTTTCTACCATAATATTTTTTACTTGTTTTTTTCAGATATTTATCATGAAGAAAAACCGAACATGCAGACTAATATTCCTGAACAAACACACGCTAACAAACACACAGATTCAAACTACGAGCATAAATACCAACCAAAATCAAACGAAGAGCAATATCGAAAATTGTTGGAGTCAGCGCCCGATCGGTGATTTGAAAAGTTTGCGAATGATGAAAGGGAGGTATTATCGGCTCATACTACACGTCTGGTGTCAAGAAATCTCCGCTACGTACGGTAAACTTTATCAAAATCAAATGTAAACATTCCCACGACACACTTCAAGGAAATTAAATAAATGACCCTCTTTTGTCTTCTTTTATTTTTAGAACATTTTAGTCCTCTTCATGTTGGCTTCAAATACCGCAGCAACTGGGAAATACCCTGGCCACGCTGTACACAGAGGACCATATATCCCCTGGAGAAATATGTACACTGATATCAGGGGAACTATACCCTTTGCTGCTAATTACACTTGTGACACTGCAAAATGTCCAAACATGGTCATGGAAGGGGGAAACTGAATACACTGGTACAGTTGATATGACGATTTGGCTCAGAGATTACACAATTAACTGTTTGTTTCTTTGGTTGTTGTGCGTATAGTAGGATTTGACAGGAAGCCAAGTCGACGATTTTTTTAGATTTAATTACCGGACATTTTTTAAGCACCTTTTGTGCAGAGCGGACTAAACTTCAGGAAATTGATTCTAAAATGCCTGTTAAAATACCTGCTACTATTGTTTTCTATACGATTAAAGAGATCATTATGCAATTAAGGACAAATGAAAATAGTAATGTTTACCCCAGTAGTCCCCCAACATCACGCAATTTTACCTTTACCTTTTTTT
>NC_051405.1:41015439-41015795 GCF_015228065.2 Penaeus monodon
AAGATACTTAAAATCTGAATACAAAATCTATTTTACTACGGAATATTGCTTCACACAAGGATATCACATACCCCAGAGACAGCTTGCGTTTACTTGTATGACCTAACGGTGTGATTTTTAAAATGAAGTTATTGCTATGTTTTTTTTTTCTAATTCCAGAAGATATGTTAATAGGGCACCACAATAACACGAATAAAATCGTCTGCCAATCTACCCTGCGAAATACAAAATACGTTCGATATCCCTCAGAATATAATTCGGCTATAGAGGATTTGAAAAAAAAAAATGATGAAAGAGCAGCGTTCTATGTCCGAAACACGTCGCCGGTGATTCCGAGAATGCTTAATTACACACGT
>NC_051405.1:41015886-41016348 GCF_015228065.2 Penaeus monodon
TATATATATACGATTTTTACGCACGAGTGCGCGTATTGCGTAATAAACTCAAGATTCTCGCCGTAACCTTTCCGGCCAAATCAAATTACCTCATTCCGCTATGTTTGCCTCTCTCTCCCTGGCGAAGGCAATAGTTCGATTTCATATCGCACGATATAACATTTCATATAAACCCGAGAGAACTCTCAGAAATATGAAATTCCTTGCTTGATAACACCGGAAAGTTCTGCAAGAAAAATGCAATTTCCTTCGGCAATGCGTTTGCGACTTTGGAAAATATGGCGCTTGGGAGGGAGTCGGAGTGAAAGGCGAGAGGCGAGCGGAGACGCGCCGGAGGAGAGGCTGCGGGAGAGGCAAACAGAGGGTCGGGGACGAGCTGAGGGAGAGGCATCGGCTCGAAGGGCGCAGAGGAAGACGCGCGCGGGGCCATCGCCATACGGAGTCGGAGGAATAACCCACATG
>NC_051405.1:41018198-41019339 GCF_015228065.2 Penaeus monodon
CCCGTTATATATGTACATCATATATATAAGCGACGACGTTTGGGGATCTGTGGTCGAGTTCGAAGCAAAATTAAAGCCATTTAAAGGTTTCACTCATGCCACATTTTTCGCCCTAAACCTTTTACAGTGGGGCTTCCCTCTGTGAGGAACCTTTTAACTGAGATTAACCAATGGCATTCTTTGATAGCTTGAACTTTTTACGCGGCCATAAAAGGAAACTTGTCCCTCTGTTGACAAAGTTCATTGTCACGAGCTTCTCTTCGTACACGGGCGTGGCTGAACAATAATGCGACATTGTCTATCTTCCTTAATACTAAGATGCAACCCGTCAACTATGATCTGATATATTGTTTGGAAGATAATAGAATCCTTATTTCTCAGCTAAGAATATAAGATTAAAGTATAAACTATTATCACAACAATCATCCGCACACATAGACTTAATCAGTCTCTTGAAGTAGGGTATTTTTTTTTACAGATCTTCAACTCTTATCCTTTTTTGGGACAGGCCATAAGGGAAAACGGGAGAGCACAAAGGACTAACTAAGCTATACTGGCATAAAGTAAAACATGCATACCATTAGAAGATCACCTTGGGACCTACTCTCAAAGATTAGCAAAGAACAATGACGTTCGCCACACATTGTCTATCCCCGCGTGGGAGAACCGATGCCCCGTTTCGAAGCCGAGAGAGACTCTGAAAGGTGCTTCACACCAAATTGAAGCACCCTGCGTGAACCAGCTGATGCCTATCGAAATTCCATGGACTATTTTTTTCCGACTGCATGAACAAGTGAATTCATGCATTGTGAGCGATGTTCTTAATTAATAACCAAGCGCTGTGACTGTATTGGTTATGTCAAATTCTTGTAATTTTCACCAATATCATTCATAAGATATTTACTCATATCGGCAATTACCATTATAACGTGTATATTGTACGCTGACCAGTTTACTAATAGATACTAGGTCCAACTATCCAGGTTTAAGTTACCGTCGCTCATGGAAGCATAATGAAGTCATAAAGACTGACCAATACTTTTGAAATTTTGTACAGTCTGGTAATCTTGGGATTCAAACTCCTCTTAACCAGAGTGGATGACCCGTTCCTCGCTTGAAACTAGAAACATTCATTTAATGT
>NC_051405.1:41019833-41020159 GCF_015228065.2 Penaeus monodon
CGAGCCAACAGTCGAAACGTTCACCTGTTTGGCAAATTTGTATTCCAGCGACGCGTCTCCGAGATCACACACGCTGCTGACTTCGACATATTCCAAATATAATTCACTTAGTAAGGAAAGTGCGAGTAGAACCGCAATGTAGTTGTAAACACGTAAAATAAATATCTTACACCACGGACGCAATTAGCGTTATATTATTCTCGCAAAGCGTAAATTTTGTTGATCTTGGTATGTTTTGGATAAACTAACGTCAGTGATACATTGCATTTTACTTTCTGTGTATTAGGATTTGTGATCAAGAAAAAAAGGCATCTCCATGTAACTCT
>NC_051405.1:41020819-41021124 GCF_015228065.2 Penaeus monodon
AACTTCCCTTAACTCAACTCATACCTTCCGACTTGTGAAACGCTAACTTCCTTCCTCTTTCGCCCAATGTCCCTGTCCCGTAGCTCCTCCCCCTTTGATGATTTCTTAGTCTTATTTGACTTTCAGTTCGATCTAACTCTCCTAAGCCCCTTTACCAAGCACTTTGCTTCTCTCGCAACTAGGTCTTCCAGTTTTCCCTCCGCTTAAGGTGCAGGTTAAGGAGAGATGCAGCTAGATTCCTTAAAGAATTTGTGTGTTGATTACGTGGTTTGATCTGTTGTGTTTGGAAGCATTTTCCCCCCCTG
>NC_051405.1:41021446-41022258 GCF_015228065.2 Penaeus monodon
ATTTTGCTAAATTAATTTGAATCCCATTCTATTTAACATTTTCAAATACACTCCGATGTCCTTTTTCTTCTTTCCGATCAACGCAATATGCTTCCTCTTCTCTCACTCACAAAAGGCCACCCTCCTTCAGCTTTTTTTTTTTTTTTTGGAAAAATAACGTCTCCTGTTACTTATTCTGTTCCTTGGGATTCAGTCATCTCCCTCCTGTTCGAATTTTCATTAATAATCCTCAATCAGAGTTAAACCCAGACCATTCATCCGCACGCTGATGGCTCAATTATAGATGAATCTGCAGCCTTTTATCACAATCCTCGCCTTCAGTTCATATCGCTTTATCTTCCTCTGCCAATGCCAACTTGTCTCAGACTTGTAACTGAGGAAAAGAGGGTTTCGTTCTTTTTTTTGGAATATTCCTGATCCCTTTTTCTCTGTACTTCTTATTTTGCCACTGCTTTTGAAATTGTTGTGTTTTTTTTCGTACCTTTCTTTGTTTTGAGGAAAAGGGAGTTTAGTTGATTTTTGGGGATTTTCCTTAACTATTTCTCTTTCCAGCTCTCGTTTTTTTGACACTGTCTTTGAAGGTGCCATTTTTCTTTGTTATGAGAATGAGTATATGCTTTGATCTGGCTTGGAAACGTAAGATCTGTAGCTGAGAGGTGTTGGGTCTTGATCAGGTCTTGGTCTTTTTTTTCAGAACAGATTTTCCATTATTACAGATATTTATGTATGGGAGGAACCACCGGTTTGTTCCTCCTGAGAAGAGTGAGTTCAGGCTTATTACTTTAATACGACACTCGTTGTGTTTGTCGGTT
>NC_051405.1:41022549-41024301 GCF_015228065.2 Penaeus monodon
TTTACCGATACTTCGTCGGCTCCTCTTCAAACGATCTGTTCGGTTGTGTGCCAATCATTTCCATTCCCTCACTACCCGTCAGCCAACGTCAGGAGATGCGTTTAAACGATAAATCGACTACAAGATCTAGCACTCCTTTCCAGATGGTCTTTCCTCAATCTTTCAGTCTTTCTTCTTTCGAGAGGAAGATCTATCACCATCTAAGGCGGGCCTCGGGGACTCTCTCTCGCCATTCTTTTGTTTGGCGATTCTGCTTGTGGGTCCGCGTGGGGATACGGAGGTACTTGTCAATACATGTTATCTTTTTTTCCCCAAATATATACGTAGTAAAAAACATAATCAACTTCTGTTAAGGGGAGATCAAACACTTAATTTACAGACGTACACATCGCCAGGCTTCAGCAACTGAAGCATTTGAGAAGGAGAAGCGTAATGAAATCGGAACTGTCGAGAAACAAGACAGCTCATCCCTCGTGCATCGATGGCGTTGCCTTTCTCAATATTCCTCTGCCGAATTACTTGAGGAAATTTCGGGAGGCAAGCAGGCGAGGCGACCGTCCCTTGGCAACAGCCAGGTGCTTGCCTCTTGCAGAGACGAGAATTTTAACTCCGGTTAACAATTAATGATTCGCAAGGAAATGAACAGCTTTTGTTTCAGTACAGTCCACTGAGGTTGAAGAAAATGTATGTCAATATCCGTGCATGCTAAGGTGTGATAACAATTAAGCATATTAAAAAAAAAAAAATCTACGTAGCGTCTCACTTTGATAGTTATTAAGCAAGAAAAAAGGTATATTGGATTTACAGTAACATGACTCCGGGGTACCTTGCCAAGCCATTCGAGCTACGTGACTATACCCATTTAACCAGCCTCTAGGTATCGTTTCACAGCAGCCTCATTCAACCACAGCAAGTCCACGTATAAACCTTTATCCTCAACCCACCAAAAATCGTTCACGCGATCCTGCTGACCAACCGAGAAACCAATTCACCAAGAAACCTATTAACCAAGAAACCAATGAACCAAGAAAAAGATACCAAATTAACCAAGAAATATATTAATCAAGAAAACTATTGACCAAGAAACCTATTAACCTAAAAACCAAGAAACCCATTAACCTATTAACCAAGAAACCCATTAACCTATTGACCAAGAAACCCATTAACCTAAAAAACAAGAAACCCATTAACCTAAAAAACAAGAAACCCATTAAACCTAAAAACCAAGAAACCCATTAACCTATTGACCAAGAAACCTATTAACCCAAAAACCAAGAAACCTATTAACCTAAAAACCAAGAAACCAGAACCCGCAGGCAAAACTTCCTCCTCTTCCATCCAACCTGGTCTTTATCGGTCTCGCATAAACTTTATAATCAGTGTTTATTAATTGTGCTCAAGCTCATGGAGACGTAATCACCGTCTGCTAATTTCTGTCTGCGATGGTTATGGTATCATTTCATTAATAAATAGCACGAGAGAGGAAGACAGAAAAGACCCGGGAAGTTTACAGGCCAGCGAGAGGGCTGAAAACGACGGGGCGGGACAGCAATATGCAGTTAGCAAGGTAATTACCTACTCGAGAGCGTTATCCGCGTAAAGGGCAGTTTCGTTGGACGTCGGATACTTTCTTCGGCTCTAAAGACTCCGCCCTTCGATCTCTGGGGACAAGGGGGGTGGGGTGGGGAGGGGAAAACGGGAGGGATTTTTAGTGATCGAGAAATCTTGCAAGGCTTCGGGTTTTTCGCTGTC
>NC_051405.1:41024566-41024789 GCF_015228065.2 Penaeus monodon
GAACGCCTTCTGAGTAGTTTCCTCACATAAATCGTGAAAGGTAATGCACCTTCTACTGTTTCACGGTAACACAGGACCACACGGCATACCTGTTGTCTGACGAAAAGGACTTGTAAAATTTAAACAACTATGACACAGCAAGGAAACATGTAGCATATCATCGTTCATTTTCTTGATTATATAGAGGCAATCATATCTATAGGCAATTATAGCCATACATGAC
>NC_051405.1:41025421-41025572 GCF_015228065.2 Penaeus monodon
ACAGACACGAAAATAAGAAACGCGATCCAATAAGCCACTAATGACATATCATTTCTGCTTCAGAAAACGACACGAAATATGTCGTAAATACTTCACACGATGATCGTAAATGGCCAGTAATACCAACAGATATTAAAGGTACGGCGTCGCA
>NC_051405.1:41025892-41026224 GCF_015228065.2 Penaeus monodon
AACATCGTATTCCCTATATATATGCCTCCTCCCTGAAGACCAGCCCCCTTTATATAACTAACGCACATATTCCCTTAACCAATAAACATCTTACTCAACATGATTAAAAGAAAACACCAATTGCTCACGCACAAGGAGTAAAAGGAACGGTCAGAAGGAGATAAAAGCGACTTATACCCAGACATAAAACATTATTGGCTTCTTGATTGTCCAGACAACGAGAGATTATATCCTCGAGGTACTGAGGTGATGGAAGGAAGAAAAAGTTAATTGCTTTATTAGGCCCGCGGGTTAATGCAACAGTAGCCTTTCTTATAGTGATGATGATAAGG
>NC_051405.1:41027050-41027942 GCF_015228065.2 Penaeus monodon
GATATCGGATTCTCGTACATTTTGTGTGTATATGCATGAAAATATATACCTATATGCATGTAAGGAAGTATATATATTTTATTTCATTTTATCGTTTTTTATTTCATTTCCATTTTATATACATTTTTTCACTTTTTCCATATTCATGGGGAACAGTGAGGGTACGAGGAAGCCGACAGAACAAGGGCCACTGATGCTTTATTGGGCGTTAGTGATAGACCAATAGGAAATCCCCTACAGCGCTCTCTACAGATATATGGCTATCTCGTTATCTCCCCCTGGGTATGTGGGGAGGAGGAGGTGGAGAGGAAGGGGAGGATGGGGAGGTGGGGAGGAGGTGGAGAGGTAGGGAAGAGTGGAGGAGGAGAGGAGGGAGGGTGGAGAGGTAGGGAGGAGGGGAGGGGAGTAGGGGAGGTGGGGAGGAGGAGAGGTGGGGAGGAGAGGTGGAGAGGTAGGGAGGCAGGAAGCAGGGAAGGAGATAGGGAGAGGAGGAGGGGAGGTGGAGAGATGGGGGTGAGGAGGGACGGAGGAGGTAGGAAACAGGGAAGGAAGTAGGGAAGGGAGGAGGGGAGGAGGGAGGAAGATAACAAGATAATATGGAGTGTGGTGTGATGATTTGCCGAATATGTTTGTAGGTTCATGTGAAACTAAGGTTCACTTATCAAGGCTATATTATTGTACACTGAGGAGCACTGCCGTATACGACCCTACAGTGAGCTCGCGGACGATGTTCTGCCCGAGGCGTGTTGTTACTGGAACATGCCACTAGCATACAAGTTGTTACATGGATGGAGGTAGATGTTTACATAGTTCATATTATATAAAGGGCGACAATCAATGGTGTACATGTTGTGGTATGGTATATACTGACACTAATATATAACATATCTAT
>NC_051405.1:41028625-41029079 GCF_015228065.2 Penaeus monodon
CACACCACATTCCCCTACAAGAAACCGTCAAAGACCACTGAATCATTGTGAGGCACCATTGTAATATTCGACCAAATTTCATCGGCAAATAAATACATCAGCCTCTGCAATGAATAGTATAGAAGCTATAGAAGCGACTACACAGGAACGCTTCCTTGTCCCTTGTGTTCTCGACTCTTGTATATGATTAATTAACACTTGTTCTGATGTGAAAATAAATGTTAAATAGTCTTTTTGTTTTCGATTTTTTTCAGTTGTGGCTCTGATGATATACTGGGTGGAAACAGAAGACTTTTTTTTCTCCCGTTAGACTAACATACTAACAGACTAAGACTTAACTAGTACTAACAGACAGACACAGATATTTCCGAAGAAAAAGAAGCATGCATCATATCCCTCTTTATTAAGAAGCTGTCTTTTCCTAGATAATTAATGTATCAAAGACTTGGGTGCA
>NC_051405.1:41029111-41029189 GCF_015228065.2 Penaeus monodon
GCCTGATCTTCAATAGCAAATCTTAGCTATTAGTTAAGGACTAAAGACGATCACTTGTGCCTGTTCTTACCTTATTCT
>NC_051405.1:41029323-41029555 GCF_015228065.2 Penaeus monodon
TCTTATACCTTACCTATATGTGTGAAGGACGCGGCAGGTTGCAGAAGGAGAGCAGACGCCAGAATCACCGTCACCCTCAGCGCCATGGCTCCTGACCTGCGAACGGAGGAGGACGCTGCTGTTAATTTGCATAGGAGCTTAATTTGCTGTTTAATTGTTTTAGTTGTTTTTCCTGTTTAATTGTTTTTCTGTTTAATTGTTTTAGTGTTATTTTCCTGTGTGTGTGTGTTTT
>NC_051405.1:41029668-41029997 GCF_015228065.2 Penaeus monodon
CCCCTCCCTACCCATCTGCTTATCCTACACATTTACCACTTTATAAACATAAACAAGAAGCATTACCATACAGTGTTTTTCTTCCACCAATAACGTAAAGTAAACAAGTCGATTAAACATCCCATCATTTTCAAAATATCGCTTCCACGAAACTGAAAAAAAAATGTGTTCGTTTGCTCGCTCTGGCCCAGATGCGTGTTCGGAATGGAAGTCGATTCTGTTATATGTTTTACGTTGTTTACCCTCCAACCCTCGCCTTGGAAGGGCCTTTGTCTCTCTCTCTCTCGCTTGAATTTCGTCTGGGTCTTCTTCATTTTTTGATCTAAGAA
>NC_051405.1:41030663-41030987 GCF_015228065.2 Penaeus monodon
TATAGTTCAGCTTCCCTTCACCGATGCTTTTACCTGTAAACAAAATAAATTCATACAAAGAGAGAAATCTATGACAAAATATTGACATATCCCGATGTATGTCGATCGTTTCATGGGAAACATGTTTCTAAATTCGTCACGGCGTCACAGCTGACTCAGCGGTGTTATATACGCCTCCGCATATAGATATCTTTGTCCCGAATACACTGCATTGTCCTCACACATGATCCGGTACTGCTTCTTATAGTTACCGTCACTGAAGCCTCGACTGGATTCAGGTCAGTATTTATCAGTATGGATGACAGAATTCTTTATAATAGGGTT
>NC_051405.1:41031176-41031788 GCF_015228065.2 Penaeus monodon
ACACCCTGAGACCTTGATTAGGATCATGTCGTCCATATAAGTATAAACGAAAGAATTCTTTTAAAAGTCAGATATCTACATCAAACTATTTTTTCTTTTTTTGTCACTCTTCATGTCGTCTATATATGTATAAACGATAGAATCTCCTACAAAAAAAAACGGATATTTGCCGAATCCAATAAGCAATTAGTACATGTTTTCCCCTGCCTCGCTTCTTTAAGGGGATCTCATCATTAGACCTGCTCCAGATGCCATATCGTTAGCTTAATTAGACTCAAAGACCAAAGTGGAATCAGGTGTAAGTCTGAGAGCAAAGAAATTATTAATCGGCCGAGTTCTCTTGGTCTCCAGATCGACATCGTGAAACTACACGTGTACACGGAATGTTGTATAGACGAAGAAGATGCTATAAATCTTTCTTAGAACTTTATCATTATATGTTTAAGGATATTCCTACGGGGGAAGTAAGCGTCTCTCATTAGTGGGTCGTATTATGATATATTTGTATACATTAAGCTATACTTACTGCGGGGGGAGGGGGATTCCTGTTAGCTGTAAGTTTAGAACCTCCAATTACTATGTTCGCTTACGATGCTTTATATAATACTGCTG
>NC_051405.1:41032159-41032329 GCF_015228065.2 Penaeus monodon
CTGTTGTTGTTGTTATTATCATCGAATTACAAGTTGATTTTGTCTGCAAAATCGCCCTTAAGAAACTTCCCCATTTCTCTGTGAAATTATTCATAACGACACCAACTCCCTTGTTGCAAAGGCAGCATAACTGATCAAGGATGGAGTGAGTGGAAAAGAGAATTAAATAA
>NC_051405.1:41032420-41032491 GCF_015228065.2 Penaeus monodon
GTATGTAGGAAAAAGGAAACACGTAATGCGCATATTTTCTCCCTCTCATTATAAAGCCTTTTAATGGCGCG
>NC_051405.1:41032554-41032692 GCF_015228065.2 Penaeus monodon
CTTCGACTAGACAGATCCATAACAAAACAATAACAAAGACGAAATGAGAATAACAGAGGCACAGAACAAAAAGAAAATCACTCTGGGTTTGAATCTTAAACACTTGAACGTAAAATGAAAATTAACTGATAAATGATA
>NC_051405.1:41032922-41033126 GCF_015228065.2 Penaeus monodon
CGACCTAAAATATATACATATTGATTTTTCAAAGAATTACACATTTATGATAACAGATGAAACTTTTGATAATGAATTAGGGTAATGAGGTATTTTTGGTTGTTTGTAATTGTCATTTATTATTTGTTTCTACGTGTGGGATAAAAGTGCATAAAAAAAATTATGAACAATATATCAGATTTTGAAAGGAGAAAGGAGAGGTTG
>NC_051405.1:41033247-41033322 GCF_015228065.2 Penaeus monodon
ATCATCAGACTGAGCGAACAACTGACGCCAGCGAAGCGCAAAGCGATAGCATTCAAACTATGACAGACGACAAAG
>NC_051405.1:41033461-41033566 GCF_015228065.2 Penaeus monodon
TGACCCGGAGGTGCTAGCGCGGGAAAGTCATTCGAGGCGATCGACTTAATACAGAAAGTTTTGGGCGAAACGACAAGGTTCATTAATCTCACATTTCTGATCGAT
>NC_051405.1:41034871-41035074 GCF_015228065.2 Penaeus monodon
AACATCACGCCGAAGTCAGACACAACGGTTACGGACAAGCTAGGAACCTGAGCTATACATCAAGCGCCATTTTAAAAGTTTTTTTTTTCGCGTGTCACTAAATGTTTCCATTGACTATCCTTTACCTGTTCAGGATAAAGGAATTATAATCTCTTTTTTCACCTGTAGACTTTTATTCAACGTGTGGAAGTTAAATAACCAAA
>NC_051405.1:41035842-41036023 GCF_015228065.2 Penaeus monodon
ACGAACACCGTCATATAGTGGCGCTTGTCCACAAAGCGAAGGTCAGAGAGGAAGCAACGTTTAATCTAGAAATGTGTCGTCAGTAAAACGTTCCATTTTTCATAAATCTAATTTTACTTTGTAACCATTTACTCCAGTACGATTACTCTCTCTCTCTACATAGGTAGATAGATAGACGTAC
>NC_051405.1:41036128-41036437 GCF_015228065.2 Penaeus monodon
CACACATACATAACAAACACACAACACCTTATTCAGCATGCTTAATAAAACAGAGACTAAAGCTGTAACCGCATTTAATTAAACATCACTCTGCGTCAAAACCAGCACTGTGCTGTTCGCCGGACCCGTCTCATGCTCTGATGGTTCGTAAGATTTACATTCGAGAAATTACTCTGCCAAACCTGCGTTGTCCGAGCAGCCACACGAAGGTCAGTTGCGTCAGTGTGTCTCTCATCACGGGGTAGGAGCGGGTGTATAACGATACCAATTTCTTTGTTTTGGAGTACCTCAATTTGTCTCTTTAGAGGG
>NC_051405.1:41036461-41037045 GCF_015228065.2 Penaeus monodon
GGTGTGTTTGATGCTCGTAAATTTAATTAAGAAAGAATGTTGTTTTAAAGTTTTAGATATATGAAACATTAAATATCACTTTCTTTTTACGAAACTTGGTGAATCGGAGTACTCCCAAGGTGCGGGGTGGGTTGCCCGTTTTAATTATTTACCTGAGACGGACAACAACGTACGTCAAGCTGGCTCACTCTCAGCTCTCCCACTTAATCACGCCTACGAATATCAAGATGAAATTCCAGCTGCCGCGTTAATTACTTCGCCTCGTAGGGTCTCTTCAGGTGAAGCCGACGCTGCCCTTTGCGACCGTCCCAACCCAGCGGACAACCAGATACTGCGAGTGGCGACGATTCCTCTAACGACTACAGCCGCCGGTGTGTACGGTAAAGAAAGAAATGTAGGAGGGAGAGAAGGCTCCTCATAAAAGCGGAAGAAGGTTCATTAGAGGAAATTTAATTTGATATGAAATAGAATAAGCATATAAAGCAAATCTAACAGAGAGATGTTCAAAAACGGTCGTGCTGCAACTGCCGATGTCGCTAGTTTTCGTTTCTAACGAAATTGAGCGTTGGTAGGAAAGCATATAC
>NC_051405.1:41038653-41040241 GCF_015228065.2 Penaeus monodon
CTGAGAAATGGAATATACTTAAAAATGGTTAATGTATTTATTTAGACGATGCGATAATTGCTGACTCTCGAAGCAAATCAAGCGATATCCGTCCGAATGCGACGATTACTGACGAGTAGCCTATGAAATTTTCCTGCCAATCAAATCGCTCATTTTGCTAGTTACCACTTTATTTACCCTTAGATAAGAAAGTGATAATGAGGAAAGAAGAAAATAGAAAGATTCCAGTTAATTTTCGACTGAAAGAAATGAGTGACAGAAGGTCGGGGAAGTGGAGGCGGTAGGGGGGAAGGGGGGAGAAGAAGTGGGGGGTGGGGAGTGGAGGGCGAAGTGGGGGGAGGCGGGTGGGAGGAGGGGGGGAGGCGAAGGCACAAACAACCTGTGGGAACCTGACTTGACTCTCCTTTGTCCAACGGGGAGACTCCATTAGGTGGGCAAATATTCTCTCGTCTGCGATCTGTCACAGCTGGTGACAGGACCAGCTGGTGAAGGGAAGGAGACAGAGATTTAGGAATAAGTGGTGGGAGGAAAGGGAGAGAGGGAGAAGCTCTAAGAGATAAGTTTCAGGTAAGAGATGGGGAGGGAGGGAAGGCACACAATTATTCATCATGTCATTACAAATTGTTGTCTATACCACATTCACGTACACAGGAAAAATCGCAAGAAAAACAAAAATATTCCTTTAAAAAAAAGATGCGGCAGGATTACCAAAACAATCAGAATGAAATCCGATTCGACGCCAGGATTACGGCAGAAGCTCCTGTTTTAGCAGAGAGCTCGTGTAAATCGTGCAGGATTAGAGAGCACAGCCTGCGGCAAAAACAGCGTTGCGCCGCGTGTCTCCTTAATGAACCAGGAACGCGAGGCTCTGAGGCGAGAGAGAGGCCTTCATTGTTCGCGAATGAGGAGCATTATGCCACAACGGGGAACACGTGTGCAGGGCGAGTCCGAAGAACGGCAGGAAGTCCAACGCACTTAGCGTATTTCTCGTCTTGAATACACAGCTGATCAGCGCGTGCTCGTGCGAGTCTATGCTTCACAATGCAAGGCCTCCCAGAATCCTGTCTTGGCCTCGCGCGTGTTGAGACGCCGCATAAAGCCCTGCATTATAAAAGCAGTAACTAGTGAAAAGCTAACAATTAGAGGTCGGGAAAAGAATGAGGAAGTATAGTATTGAATCGGCCTGTGCGTTTCGCGACCGCAACTTTAACGGATCGTACGCCCCTGGGCTACGGGTAACCCTGGATAAGAATCACTGGTTTAGTCGCTGCAGGCTCTGTGTTTATGAAGCATTATCAATTTTTTTTTGGTTTGTTTTTTTCACCTCGGGAAAAACAGCCGGAGTTTACTATCTGGAAAAAAAATGGATGAAAAGGGATAACGCTTATTGTCATTCATTGTGCATATCATGGATTGCATTATTTCAAAATACATTTAGTACTGTAATCGCAAGATATTTAGTATTATTTTGGAATGTTTTTTTATGATTTTGATAGACATTTAATATCATTTCGTTCATGGTTCTTATTTTTAAGGCGAATGTGAATGTAACTGATATTTTTTTTCCGAGTTACAGAAGATATCTAGT
>NC_051405.1:41040439-41040739 GCF_015228065.2 Penaeus monodon
TGTGATCATAACATTATAATATAATACCGCGTTACAACTTTAGAGTACAAGATAATCATATCTTCTAATACGAGTAAACTCATACCGCATAGTTGACTTACAGTTCTATGATATAGCATTATTTACATCATCTAGTTCATCGACTGAAAGAAAATGTTTTCATATTCTTTCGTACTATCCAACCAGTGCAGCCTGTACTGAAGCCTAATTCACGCGCTCATTAAAAAAAGAAGTAAAATTGATTATATTGCGGCTTTCAATGCTTGGAATTTTGTCAGCTCAGTGAAGTACTAAAGAGTA
>NC_051405.1:41041958-41042026 GCF_015228065.2 Penaeus monodon
AGGAAAAGACAGTGAAATGTTTCAACGTAGGACCGTAGAGTTTTCACAAAATCTTTCGTCCAAAAAGA
>NC_051405.1:41042804-41043131 GCF_015228065.2 Penaeus monodon
CTCTCACTTATTTAAGCCGGTTTCTCCTCACACTCTAATAAGCTAAAGTGGCACGCAATAAAAAGCAACTCAGACGCGTGGCACAGAGAAAGGTAGTCTTGTGAGGAGCGGTGGTGTGAAGGATATTAGAACTGGACCTCCATGAATAAGCTCCGCGAACAGACATTTTGCTTAAATTCGCTTGCATACGGTTGTCACACGGCGTGCCACAGTTCCCAAGTTTTCCCTTTAAACTTGTGTAAGAAATGTTCCAGATGGCGTGACGTGTAGGGTATACAGTGTCACCAAAGTTAGTTAGATTTTTTTTTTTACCTTCCAAAGAATTAC
>NC_051405.1:41043240-41043872 GCF_015228065.2 Penaeus monodon
CGAGCGGCCACCCCAGCGGTTCACAGAGGTCACCCAGACATCAGATAGTGTTCGTCTTTCATCGCGATTATCCTCGTGCCATCAGCGTTACCAGCACTAACGTCGCACCCTCGACATTAGTGACTTCGACGCCCGTTGCCTAGAAGTCATAATTTAGCGAGTCTGCGGACGACGCTCACAAAGGCTGTCACATTCACTGCGCTAATTGGAAAGGTTCCATTGTTGTTGTAATCTAAGTCTCGTGCTTGGAATGGCCCCCAAGTTAGTTTGCCGTAAACGTTAGTGGGTGAGAATCGCGACTGTGTATCTGCAAGGTCACTCTACTGTTCAAGCTTGGCAAAAAAAGTTTCGTTTGGGTTGCATGACCATGTGGTAGCCCCAGAAACCCGGATGGACAAATATACACAAAAACGCCACATTTTAAACAAAGTTAAACAAACTCAACAAAGCTATAGATGCTACATGCCCTTTCAAAACGACAATTACTAGGATTAACTACAAACGTGAACTGCACAAGTTACACGGAGTGGAAATTATTTGATTAGTCCAAAGATGATATTAAATACATGGGACTCGTCAAAGAGAGATAAGAATATAGTAAACCATACAAGCGAAAAATACAAAAAAAATGG
>NC_051405.1:41044042-41044246 GCF_015228065.2 Penaeus monodon
ACACAGATAGACAAAAAAAAGCCTATTGGCCAGCTTCAATGTTCCAGTCGAAAAGATTCGAGGGTTCGCATTTTAATGGTAAAAAACAAGCAAAGAAACACAATCGGAAAAGTAGGGAGGGAGAATCAAAGGAAGTAATAATAGCGAAAGAGGAAGAAGGAGGAGACAAAAAAGTTCAAGGGAACGAGATCTAAGTGTTGCGGG
>NC_051405.1:41044494-41044947 GCF_015228065.2 Penaeus monodon
GTGCAGGAAGGGTAGAGAGAGACTAACTTTTCCCTCCCAAAAAATAGAGAAGTACTTTTTATTTTCCCAGATGACGTTTCAATCACTGCCTGTGGTGAGTAGCAGCGATGTTAGTCCCAGTTCTCCTCTCCCCTTCTCTCCCCTTTCCTCTTCTATCTGCTGCTTCCCCCTTCCTTTCTGCCTGTTTCCTTCCAACTTTTCTTTGTCGCTTTTTCCTTCCTTTCTACGTGTCTCTTCTCCTTTTCCCTCTTTCTCTCGACGCTTTCTGATTCCTTTCTGTTTGTCTCTTATCGTTTCTCCCTTGCTTCTACCCTCTCTTTGATTTGCTCATCCTTTCCGCCTGCCTCTTCTCTCTTGTGTTTCCCTCTTCCCCTTCGCTCTCACATGTCTCCTCTCTTTCTTTGCTCCTTCCTTTCCCGTCTGTTCTCTTTTTACCTGTTCCCTCTCTTTGTA
>NC_051405.1:41045631-41046963 GCF_015228065.2 Penaeus monodon
GACTGATGAAAGCTGGAGTTATAGCCACTCGTTTGGCCTTAATCGCGCGAATGGAGTGAGGGAAGATTGTCTCGCGCGTTATGGAGTGTGATGAAGAACACCTGTCAGAAGGGGAGGGGCATTCAAGCGAGGGGGAGGGGCATTCAGGTGGGGGGCGGGGCATTCAGGTGGGGGGAGGGGCATTAAAGCAAGGGGGCGGGGCATTCAGGTGGGGGGCGGGGCATTCAGGTGGGGGGAGGGGCATTCAGGTGGGGGGAGGGGCATTAAAGCAAGGGGGCGGGGCATATAGGTGGGGGGAGGGGCATTCAGGTGGGGGGAGGGGCATTAAAGCAAGGGGGCGGGGCATTCAGGTGGGGGGAAAGGGCATTCAAGTAGGGGAGGAGCATTCAAGCGGGGGAAAGGCATTCAAGCATTCATTTGGGATAGGCATTCGAGAAGGGGGAGGGGCATTTAAGAGGGGGGAGGGGCATTCGAGCGAGGGGGAGGGCATTCAAGCAACGGGGAAGGGCATTCAAGCGGAGTATTCAAGCAAGGGGGCGGGACATTCGAATGAGGGAGGGGCATTCAAGCGAGGGGGAGGGGCATTCATGCGAGGGGGAGGGCATTCAAGAGAGAGGGAGGGACATTCAAGCGAGGGGGAGGGCATTCAAGCGAGGGGGAGGGCATTCAAGAGAGGGGAGGGGCATCCAAGAGAGGAGGAGGGGCATTCATGCGAGGGGGAGGGCATTCAAGCGAGGGGGAGGGGCATTCATGCGAGGGGGAGGGGCATTCATGCGAGGGGGAGGGCATTCACGAGAGGGGGAGGGACATTCAAGCGAGGGGGAGGGGCATTCAAGCGAGGGGGAGGGGCATTCAAGAATGAAAGAGGATGGAGATGGTGATAGATGTGTGAAGATAGGTAAGAGCATAAACTGATGGTGACAGATATGTGGAGATGGAGGAGAAGGAAAAGAGTGAAGAAGGACAGAGAGAGTAAGCGAGGGAGGAGAGGAAAAGGATGAAGGAGGCGAGAGAGGAGAGAGAGACAGCAAGAGAGGCGAGAGAAGAGAGGGAGACGGCGAGGGAGGCGAGAGAGGAGAGAGAGACAGAAGGGAGGCGAGAGAGGAGAGGGAGACGGCGAGGAAGGCGAGAGAGCAAAGGGAGAGAGCGAGGGAGGCGAGAGAGGAGAGAGAGACAGCAAGAGAGGCGAGAGAGGAAAGAGAGACGGCGAGGGAGGCGAGAGAGGAGAGAGAGACAGCAAGAGAGGCGAGAGAGGAGAGAGAGACGGCGAGGGAGGCGAGAGAATGAGAGAAATCGTCCCTTGGAGAACGCACGAGTGAGGACAAACAAATG
>NC_051405.1:41046987-41047342 GCF_015228065.2 Penaeus monodon
TTCAGCGCCAGCAAACACAGCAAAGTCAAAGTCTGTAACGAAGATGGTGTTTACAGACTGACTATTGTGTTTTTTTTCCCTAATACTTACGCGTAATGTTTCAATTAGGAAAAGTCACTTGTGTCCATTTCATTAACGGTTTGAAGTGAACAGAACGGCCCGAGAACGAAATGTTAACGTGATATACATCTATCTTGACGCACTCTATATATACGACTGCGCATCTTTCTTTACAATACTGGCGCCTATGATGTTCATTTATGACGCGGCAAGGTAAGGCTCTTAGGCAAGGGAGGGGTGTGACGTCAGAGCTTCCAGAATTAATAAATGGTTCGCACATCAAGCTACATGACAA
>NC_051405.1:41047384-41048183 GCF_015228065.2 Penaeus monodon
GTCAAAGAATAAGAAAAAAATATATATACATTTTTAATGAACACAACACTTACTAACATGTTTTATTTATTCCAATATCCAAAATATTCAGTATATACGCGTTGGTATGAACAGCCATTCATATAAAGAAACCACGTACGTAATTGTACAAATTCATTCATAAAAGGTGAACATTACCTACACGCAGCTAGTAACGCTCACACATAAAATGTTACATAAACGTTACATAAAACGCTTATGCCTTACATTTGTGTCTGTAGTTACACACGCATTGAAGGCACAAACACGTTTAAAGAGCCTAACATAACAGTAAAGCGGCTATTCCACAAGGGGTTAAATTTCCGCCAACAATCGCTGATCGCCGACAATAGTCAGACAAAACTGCCCCGTCACCCTTTGGTCCAGCACCAGGCTTCGACACCCGTCAATCGCTCTCGTCGTCGAAATCGGATTTTCCCATTGTTGCTAGTAAACGGCTTACGGTTCCAAAAACGTTGCCTGATTGTAAGTAAGTGTTATTGCGAATGTGTATATTGTATGATGATAGCGTGTCTGGTCTCAGGAAAGAATATAAATAATAAAAGGAATGGAGCAGTCCGATTTCCTGTCTCTTTGGAGAACAAATGATAAAGTGTTGAAAACAGCAAATTCTGTGACAAACTAGAACAGAACGTTGTACACAGGTTATAAAACTACAAAGCATGTAAGCATAAGTGTTAAGTATCAGCTGATTGAAATATAAAAGAGGACTAGGCGAATCGGAGAGCGTTGCCATTTTTTCATTCCATTTATCCATCTA
>NC_051405.1:41048201-41048398 GCF_015228065.2 Penaeus monodon
ACTGAACCTTTTATAGATCAGTGGAATCACTAGCAAGTACTGTGGGTGGCGAATATATGTTTCCAAACGAACATATGGATATTTATATTTACACGCAGATAAATTGGCATCCTGGTAAACACACGCGCGCTGCACTGGGTATGGTATACACGTACAGAAGTGTTGATACTTGGATGATTGGTGGTATGTACATTCAC
>NC_051405.1:41048567-41048792 GCF_015228065.2 Penaeus monodon
GTGCTGTTCCTTCATATATTATCTCTCTCTCCCTCTCTTTCCACTTATTTTTTTTCTTTATACCGTTCTACCCATCCTTTCACACTCTGTTTTTCCCTTTCTCTCATATTCAAGCTTTTCACATCCAGTACTCTTATACTTCGTGGAGCTCACTATTGTTGCCCAGCTTGGAAATTACGTTTAATTAGGGGCCATTAAGCTTTTCTTGTAACGGGGCCACGCGTT
>NC_051405.1:41049260-41049600 GCF_015228065.2 Penaeus monodon
GGCGGTATCGGGTGACCCAACTGCGGTAAACAACCGTGATGGGAGAAGGCGATCCCAATGGTATGAGAGCGACGCGCGGTAGACAAGGCATGAGGCTCTTCTGGGGCAAAAGACACGGTATGCGTCGATAAAAATGTATCTTCTGGGGCAAAAGACACGGTATGCGTCGATAAAAATGTATCTTCTGGGGCAAAAGACACGATGAACAAGGATAAAAATGTATCTTCTGGGGGCAAAAGACACGGTATGCGACGATAAAGAAATGTCTTCTGGGGCAAAAGATGAACAATTATAAAAAATATATCTTCTGGGGCAAAAGATACGATGAACAACGATCGCC
>NC_051405.1:41049654-41049910 GCF_015228065.2 Penaeus monodon
CACGCGAAAATAACAGTGACACCCCAACTTTACGAGTTCTCAAAGTCCCTTACACACTTAACACTCAGGAGAGAAAGTAACTTGGGTTGTAGATACAAGGAATTTTGCAGCGAGGGAGATGCTGCGGCGCCAATAACAGCCGAGATGCGACCGAAGAGCAGCATCACAAACATTTTTTAGGCGAAACTGTTAATGATGGGGGACTTTGTTGGGGGAAAGTCCACAGGGTCATTGAAAGGAGGGTGTTGGGGAAGAA
>NC_051405.1:41050391-41050649 GCF_015228065.2 Penaeus monodon
AAACCGCCATCCTTAATCGCGACTTCCATACAGTAATTAATTCTGGTGATGAGACCGCTGGGTTAAAAGCATTACGTAAGATGGTGACGCCGACGGACTTATTTCAATACCAGATGCCACGGTGTGAGTTGATATGTTAAAGGCGAAAGAGGAATAAATGGTGAAAAATAGAGAGTTTGTGCACACGAATGTCACACGAATTTACTTTTCGTTATTATAGCTCAGTAATCACATCATGGCATCAAAGAGTCTAACGAA
>NC_051405.1:41050882-41051529 GCF_015228065.2 Penaeus monodon
GTGGAATTTAAGATAATATGGTTTCCTTAACATCAATTTTTAACACAGTGTCTCAGAAAGCGAACACGAAATTTCAAACTGCGTCCACAAGAAATTTTATTTACGAAATTCCACGGACATTTATCTACCGAATAATACAGCAAATACACAATAGATATATTGTACCGATCTCTTGAGGATCTGAGAATATGATATACGTAACCAATACTCTAAATGCGTTTCTATCTCCAGAAAGGCATTCAATTCCTCTCACACTTTAGTCATATATTCCAATCAGCCTAACTTAACAATCTATCCCTTACTTCAGTTTAGAGATATTTTGATTTGCAAATATACAGAGAAGTTTGATTCGGATAAAAACAATCTCCATGATTCCTTATTCCTTGGTTAATTCCTCTATTACGAAATATACCTCTTTGTCCACGCCTACGTGCAAAGATACGAAATAAGTAGGAGAAAAAGGTCTGATAAATTGGCGGAAATAGGCAGAGCAAGAGAGAAGTCGCTTGGTCGGTTTTCCTCTTCCCCTTTCGTCTTAATGGCATGGCAGTTATAAAGGTAGAAAAGTTTGTATAAAATGTTTATATAAAATCATGCTAATTTCGAGCGGAATGGGCGTCTTAAAAGGTTTGGAACAGGTAAAGAGT
>NC_051405.1:41053445-41053933 GCF_015228065.2 Penaeus monodon
ACCGTACACGCGCATGTACAGCAACTGTGACCTGACAGCTGCGGACGCAATATATTTTACAAACCCTTTCCACTGCAACAAATTGGTAACGTTTTTGATTTTTCGTCTCGTCTCCGAGCGGGTCTGCTGTCACCAGATACACAGGACGTTAAAGCATATTTTCATCAATCCCTTTTGTGTATTCACTGACGAAGATTCATTTAGATAAAACTGTTGACTTTATACACATGCCGGAATAACTTTGATATATGTATATACTCCTCATGGCAAGCTTTCGTTATATAATGCCATGAAGTGTAGTCCTTTGTTCATCAAATATACTTCATTTATTTTACAAATATAGAAATGGAAATAGATATACTACTTCCGACATTATCGTGGATATGGTTTCCATCACAACCAAATATTATTCATTTCTAGAGTGACATTCAGCCAGGAAGAAAAAATACTGAAAAAACACTGAAAATATACTGAAAAAATATGTTTTC
>NC_051405.1:41056474-41057666 GCF_015228065.2 Penaeus monodon
TGAAGCCAAAGAAATCCATAACATTTGTTTTCCGCCATTTCAAAACCAGGACGCCCATGAAAAGCCATTGTATCCACACACAAATGCCGTAAACTCGTGGTACACACAGTTCCAATTGTCCCACGTATAACTTCTGTTATACGTATCACTTTTGTTAGAATTCTGATTGGGAATACGGTGATATAAGGGGAGCTTTCACATACAATACAATCCATTATTTATATTCATGAAAGGTCATAGACTCCGAAATTCGTCTTTGACAGAAGAAAAAAAGCCTTTAACTCCGAGATTTTGTCCTTAACACCCGATTTTTGTCTATGACTCGGGCGATGTTAAAGACAGGTCTGGAGGTGTCCTGCACGACTAAGAACTGTCTTTAAATTGTCCTTATGAGACGCCTGCAACAATGGTGCGATTTTACAGTCTTTGAAGACAACTCTGCATCAGTAGTGATATGAAAATCCTCCATGCCACCTTTTTACTTACTTCCAAACGTTAAGTGAGCCGTTTCCTCCGTGATTGCCGTAGTTTTGTCGCAGGTAAATACTAAAGGCGCCTTGCGCTTCCTCACAAATGAGGTGCTTCGTAAACATAGAAAATATATCAGATAGGTAATATTTTAGTCAGTATATACTTGGGATTCACCGAAAAAGTATTTTGATCTTAGTTCTGCATTAAATTATTATTAATTATTAACTTTTGAAATGCGAGTCAAACGCGAAGTCGCTAAGGACAGCCTTTAAAACGAATCATAGACCAATTCTGCAACGGTTTTGGAGTCAAAGACCATTTCTAGGACAGCCCTTGATTTTGTCAAAGGCCATTGCTAAAAACCCAATCTAATCCTTCTTGAATAACATTCCCCCTCCAGTATTTCTTCGCTTCGTTGATTTTGAAGTATGCACACTCTGTGTCTAAGTTACGTTTAAACTCAATGAAAGAATGGTTATGCTAGAGTGAACGTAACTACCGAGGGTGTTTGACCAAAATTTCGTCGGGTAAATTCAGCACTAAATGATGTTCAATGCTTTTGCAACTGCAATAACGATAAAAAACATGTCTTTGTCACGCAAGGGCATGCTAGTTATCATCCTTCTCGACGTATTGCAAAATATACCTGTGTATGGCGCGCCCTTTACCAAATGTAAGTTTCGTCGTGGAAAAAAAAGATAAATAACATCTTGTGCGTCAG
>NC_051405.1:41057872-41058232 GCF_015228065.2 Penaeus monodon
ACCTATAAATTCCCTTTTTTCTATTAATATGCCTTCGCCCGACTAGCCATATGGCTCCCCGAAAGAACAGTAATGGAGGAACCGGTACTCGCCCGATTCACCAACAATATTGGAACGCGGATTTCGTTTTTTTTAGGGGGGGAGGGGGGGTAAGGGGCGAAACTAAAATTGTTCACTGAGGGCGAAAGACTTTTTAGGAGGTTTTCATTCATGTTTTAACGAGTTTTCGCCGGGCGATGCGGGAAAAATTGTCGGATAAAAGCGCTGACATCTTCCCAGGGTAAAATATAATGTATAGGAACCTTTGTGTGTTAACTTCCTGCTTGCTGACTTGAGTTCTTAGCTTACTCAGCGCGACTC
>NC_051405.1:41058534-41058682 GCF_015228065.2 Penaeus monodon
AATACACCGAAGACAAAGGATTAAAAGCGCCTGAAATGCCAAAATAAAGGCTGCAAGATACTCAAGAATTACGTGACTGAGACATTCTTCGAAAAAAAACAGGTCTTTAGCTGTGCAATCGAGAGAACAGCAGCTGCAATCTGCAATC
>NC_051405.1:41058896-41059212 GCF_015228065.2 Penaeus monodon
GGGTCCTGCAGTCTAGAAGCAGACTGCTGCCATTGCGTCTGAGCTCTCATCTCAATGAGCGGAAATCATTTTATAAGCGCACAAAATTTTGATATATAATATATACGTTATTCGCATTCATTTTTTAATACTAGCAAAAAAGAAAAAAAAATGCAGCGCCCGTAGATCCTGTCTGATTGCTCACTCACGACAAATAACCAAACGTTTCAAAACTTTTATATATCACCAGAGAAGAACCTTTGGTGATACTTAAAGATATATGACTAAATTAAACACGTACAGTATCTTGCCTTCTTCATCCCTGCATTTAACTAGA
>NC_051405.1:41059378-41059735 GCF_015228065.2 Penaeus monodon
GATATTAAAAACAATCCATTTAGTATTCTGATGCGCAATATGACACAAACTGTTAACATTGTCCCTCCTTCGCTAATAAACGTAAAGTCGTTTCTCAATGTCGTTTCAAAACATGTCCCGAATATTGTCTCGAAAATCATCAAAACTCCTCTAATTCCGAAGCATCTGAAGGCTTCATTTGCGAGAAACGAACCTTTGACTTGCATAGCGGGTTTCGAGTCGAGTGAACAAGGCACTAACGAACATTGTACACTTGCCATGTCGAGGGAAGCACGGGATTATTATCGAATCTAACGCAGGGCTTGCTTCGGGCCCGGTTCGAGCCGGGTTTTAAAATTCCTTTATCGGCTTTGAATT
>NC_051405.1:41061084-41061720 GCF_015228065.2 Penaeus monodon
ATAGCAGCTCCTTCTACCGTGGATGTTTGCAAGCCGCCTTTGCATTGCTCCGCCGTGCCTGAGATAACACGAACACCAAGGCAATATCTCAGTCCCGGTCATGCCTGGTTAATGAATGGCTATGTTCTCTTGGCTAATCCTGTAATCTCACTCGTGCCTGGTTTGCTGTAGTGTCTGTTGCAATCATGATGTTATTATTATTATGGAGAATGGAAGAAATATGCGGTAACAGTATATATAGTACTGTTTCTTATCGCTACGAAGAAACATTTTTTTTTATCCTGTTTATGAAACTTTAGAAAATAGTCAAAATTATAGTAAATGTGTAATATTAGTTGTCGTTTTGTGTTTTGTTGGTGTTGGGAATTTCAATGGCTTGTTAAATGTTCAAAAAAGGCTGTCAATGTAAATATACCTATAGTATGACATTGGTCACTAAAAAAATTGGCAAGAATTACACTAAAAATACAGGTGGATGAATCATTTCATTTACTCGTTATACAGAGTAAATAAATATGTAACGATTCATCTGCTGCTTCCTGAAGTTTTCACGCTGTGATCCCATTAACTTTATAAATTTTTATGTGCCTTTTTGTAGAAACCAGACTGATTTTTGACACAATAATCAAATGACCC
>NC_051405.1:41063147-41063816 GCF_015228065.2 Penaeus monodon
AAGATGATCTATCAGTATGAAACTGATCGCAATATGGAAATTAGTCATCACGTCGAAATTCTAATCCCAAAAGCTCACGTTTTAACAAGTTTTAATAAAATTTCCCCTCCAATCTGCTGAAACTGTTTCTCATCGACTTGTAAAATAGATTAAACGATCACCCAAGAAACCTTGATATCCACAACCACATCAAAATGATCAAGTGGCATTCAGTTTGTAGAATAAAGACATTTTAGACATTATTTTCTGATGGAGATTCTCACAAATTCTAACAAACTGGAATTGCCTGCCAACAACACCCACTCCCTGAGGGCTAGAAAAAAAATCATATCCAAAATTAATTATACATTGCAACTTAACTGCATCAAACTCATTAACATTTTTTTCTTAATTAGAAAAGCATAACATACAGTAATCTTATATAATAACATTATGCTCGAATGACTCGACATATTCACTCAGAAGGACACTGCCAAAATGTGAATAAATAATAATCTTTGGGATGCAGATAGTATATTGATCAGTCCATTAATATGTGTAATTTAATATCATGAGCATTTATATTCTAGGTGTTAATGGATTCCCTGTAGGCTTTCACGAATTATGTCGAGACCAACAGGAGAGCATGGAAGGAAATCCATGACTAAACAACAGGGATCCCGGAGGCGG
>NC_051405.1:41064122-41064519 GCF_015228065.2 Penaeus monodon
ACATTTACCGACATTCATTTCCAGCTTCAGTTTCTCGCGTCTTTCCTCCTTGCAGTGTCTTTGTCACAGCATCCCACTTTCAGTTTGCAGCACACAGCCTTACTGATATATTTCATCCGAGTGAAAACAGAAAAATAAAATGAATTTGTTTTATCCAGCGCCCTGATGAAGCAAATAGACTTTTTCCTATCCTCAGTGTCAGCTTGCTCTCGAAAGTGTAACACATAACAAACATAAAACTCTCTTACGTAACGACAGGCAAAATATTTCTCCGTTTTCATAAAGGCATACTTCTGAGCGATATACACTGATGTATGAAGTGTACATTTCGCACCGTGTATTCCGTCAGAATAAGAAAGAGGGAACAACAGTCCATTGTAATGGTAATTTGAATATC
>NC_051405.1:41064897-41065338 GCF_015228065.2 Penaeus monodon
TGAAAATAATAATAATGATAACATTCATAAACAGAAAACAAACAACCCACATAAAAAAGAATAAACAACAACAAAAATAAATCTCCATAGAGAGAATAACAAAACTAATTAAATATTAAAATTAAAAAAATAAGAAAAAAAAAAAATAAATCTCCATAGAGAAATAAAAAAGAGAATAACAAAACTAGATAAATATAAAAAAAAATCTCAATAGAGAAATAAAAAAGAAAATAATAAAAATAAAAATGAAAATTAAATATCCATAAAAAAACAATACTAACTAACTAAAAAAAAAACAGGATAACAAATAAAATAATGAAAATAGTCACGTAGCCCCACCTGGTCCTCGATAGATTGCCTTCCCTTGTTCTCTCGTGTTCAAGCGAAACGCAGCCCTGAAGAACATGATTGGACTCTGACCCTGAACATCTTAATAATCAA
>NC_051405.1:41065439-41065540 GCF_015228065.2 Penaeus monodon
TATTTGCTGCTTCACTTGGTGGTTCGTTATTACTGTTTTGTCTGTTTGTTTATATTTCGGTTATTTATTTTGTTCTGTTTTTTTTATGTCTTTAGTTTTGT
>NC_051405.1:41065895-41066016 GCF_015228065.2 Penaeus monodon
TTTTTTAAGCTCCAATGACCGACTTCATCATTTCATTTGCTGTCTGATAATTGCTTTGCTCAAAATAGATACCCAAACGAGAGGAAGAGAAATCAGAGGTATATTGGAAAACAAAATTGGA
>NC_051405.1:41066209-41066653 GCF_015228065.2 Penaeus monodon
TCCCTTCAACCCTGTTGTATTAGCTGGTGATGCAACTGTTGCATTCGAGTGAGAGACAGATAGATAGAAATTGCGGGATGCAGATAACAGGTTTTATGCATTTAATAACATTTGTCCGAATCGATGTGCGAGTCGGAAATTTGGGTATGTGGAATAAAATCGTTATTTGGCAGGTGAATTGATAAATAAAGGAATAGAAATAAGGATAAAAGATATATAAAATACGAAAAAAATGTATGGTAAGCAGGACGTTCGTCGGTTAAAAAAAACATGGAATATCATTATCTTTTTTTCAGTATTATTTTTGCGCTTGGAAATATATTAGTTTACAATGTCAAGGAATGTTTCTATGTTCAGAATTGTACCCGTGTTTGATTTTGTTGCTAAGACCATATTTACAGATATATCATTATATGTGAAATTGGAATGCGTTTGGATTTGTTT
>NC_051405.1:41066978-41067113 GCF_015228065.2 Penaeus monodon
GACGGTTAATGAGATGTCAACCCTACGTCCTTTTTGGTAATGAGATTATCTGCTTCTTATTTAGCATCTGGTCAACGAACAAATACAGAAACGCCAAACGAAAAGAGAAGAAAAATAAGGAACAAAATAGGTTAA
>NC_051405.1:41067934-41068641 GCF_015228065.2 Penaeus monodon
GGCCGCAGCAGCTGATCAAGTCTTTCGACAACTCGCGTGGCAGCTTCGTTAGCGAGAGGGGGGGGGGAGGGCGAGGGGGGAGGAAGGGGAGGGCGAGGGGGCGGAGGGGGAGAGGGGGGGGATAAAGGGAGGTGGGGGAGGGATGTGAATAAAGAGAAGTGGGGAGGAGGGAGAGAGGGAAGTGTAAAACGAAGGGTGGATGGAAGAGGAAGGTAAGGGAGAGGGGAGACGAGAGGGAAGGGGGGGGGGAGGAGGGTAAAAGGAAGGTAAGGGAGAGAGGAGAAGGAAGAGAGGAAAGGTGAGAGGAAGGCAAGGAAAAGGGGAGACGAAAGAGGAGGGTAAAAGGAAGGTAAGGGAGAGGGGGGAGGGGAGAGGGAAGGGTAAGAAGAAAACTAGGAAGAGGGGAGAGGGAAGGGAGGTTGAAAAGAAAGGGAGAGGAGAGAGAGAGAGGAAGGAGTTAGGTAGGTAGATATGAAAGGGCGAAAGGGAAGGAAAGGGTTAAGGAAGAGAACGGGAGAGGGGAAGGGGAAGAGAAGAGAGAAGGAGAGAGGACTGAAAAGGTAGAAGAGGAGGGGAGAAGAAGAGAGAAGAGCTAGTGAAGGAGAGGGAATGGAAAGAGGAGGAGAGAGAAAAAGGGAAGGAAAAAGTTCGAGGAGAGGGAAAGATTGGGGGACAAGGAGGGGGGAGGAAAGGGAGGAAAAGAAGAA
>NC_051405.1:41068806-41069408 GCF_015228065.2 Penaeus monodon
ACAGTAAGGTGAACATTGTGTGTTTTTCCCTTTTACTTATACATAGTATACTTGTTAGAGTTTAGTATATAATATACTTGATAGAGCTTAGTATATAGAGATACTTGATAGAGCTTTGTATATAGTATACTCGTTAGAGTTTAGTATATATTATCGTGATACCGTATCCTGATTTAGTATGGTATATACTTTATCGGATAAGATAAAGTTTGTAGTATCTGGACTAAGTATAGTGTTTAATATACTTCGAATAGTATGGTTTGTGATATCTTGATATAGTAAATATTATACTTGATACAGCATCGTATACTTGATATAGCATATTTTATCACTAATTTCGTAATATCTTTTTCGCGATAACTCGAACCATAAAACACCAATATTCTTAAAGTATCCTTGGTATTCATAGGGGACTTCCGGACACATTCATATTGCTTTAGTGAACAGGCTATTCGCGCAGGGAAATTAGGCGTGAAATAAATATTGGAAACCTCTCTGATTTTTGCGTTAATGAATCTCCCAGGAATCTGGTTCTGCGGTTCGTGGAAACCTCTTAGAATTTGCAGTTGCTTGCGCTTGTGGGAAGTACTACGCTTAGGATT
>NC_051405.1:41070028-41070128 GCF_015228065.2 Penaeus monodon
ATATACAGCATTTTATAGGCGATTTCCATGCGTTATGTGTACGCGAAGGCAAACGTTATTTAAGTTATTTACTAATGGACAACGTGTCTAAAGGAATATG
>NC_051405.1:41070194-41070263 GCF_015228065.2 Penaeus monodon
CGTTTTTTGAGTTGTAGTTAGCAATGTTCAGGCATTTTTAAGTTCGTTGTACAATATATAATCGTTTGA
>NC_051405.1:41070419-41070648 GCF_015228065.2 Penaeus monodon
GTAATCGTTTTGTGAGATGTAGCTAGCAATGTTCAGGCATTTTTGAGTTCGTTGTACAACACAAGTTCTCCAGAATTACAGTTTTCGTTACGAATAACCACCGGGAAATGGAGGGAAGAATAAGGACTTATGAAACTGAAACTTATTCCCACTTATTCTTAAGAGTTTAAATTCTCTGAAGTCAACACGCTGCAATTTTCATTACTTGTCCTTATCTACCAAGCTTTTC
>NC_051405.1:41070974-41071152 GCF_015228065.2 Penaeus monodon
CTGTATCTACCATGATTTTCCCTTACACCCCCCCCCATACCCCACTCCCCATGTATCCACAGCCTCCACGTGCGCACTCGGTAATTTCAGGCTGGGTAAAATCTCGACCGAAATATCACATGCATAATTGGAGGCTGAGAGGAAATGTGGGCGGACTGAGTGACGGGGCTCGGGCCTA
>NC_051405.1:41071235-41071325 GCF_015228065.2 Penaeus monodon
CCAGAAGCGGGTGAAAACTTCCCATAACAAATTCTGACAGGTGCTGCTTCATAAACTTTCCCAATATGAGATTCAGAGGGAGAGCAATGC
>NC_051405.1:41071439-41071530 GCF_015228065.2 Penaeus monodon
GTGTATATACCCACACACACATGGCGTTACTTAAATGTTGAACTCAACTAATGATTAATCATAAGTACAAATAAAGGCTGTATACTATGGT
>NC_051405.1:41071876-41072626 GCF_015228065.2 Penaeus monodon
GTTGTCTGTGTGGGTCACGCGTTCAAAAAAAAAAAAAAGTGAACCACTTATTTCGCAATTCCAGAAAACTACACGCAGACACTATGCATGTCTGTGTATATATAAACACACTTCGCGACCATGCAGGTAATATCCTGCCTCGCGCCGAGCTTTGTCGACGAGGCGAGCCAGCGGCGCCACAGTAAAGAGGAGCAGATGAGTGTCCATTGACGCGTCCCCATGGCGTTGGTCGTCGCTTCGTCCTGCTTGTGCTACGGAGGGCGAGGGCGAGGGCCGGGGACACAAGGATCCACGTGGGAAACAATGGGGCAGAACATGGCATAATGGGAGGCAATTAGAGAGAGGGTAAACAAGGGAGTTTCTCAAGTGCGCGGAGGCAAAAAGAGCAGTAAGAAATGGATGTGAGAGCGAAGTGCGTTTCGGTCGAGTGGAGGAGTATGGGAAAGCGTGAGAATGGCATTGCGCAACGATAGGGGAAAATATAAACTTAAAGAGGGTAAATAGTTATGCAAGAGAAGACAGGGAGAGACAATAAGAGCCCGGGCGGGGAGAGGCAGGGGCCGGGAGGACCAACAAAGGGCGCGCCGCTGGCAGGACGGGACCCGCGGGAACAAAGGCGGAGGAGCGCCAGGACCCCGCTGTCCGACAATGGATCTCCGCCGTATTCAAATTAGGCAGAAGAGGCCGCGTGCTCCGGGCACTAATTTTTAAGCATATATTGAAGATGAGGAAAGAGAGTGAAGGGCCATT
>NC_051405.1:41072681-41074479 GCF_015228065.2 Penaeus monodon
GTGTACCTGTCCGACTTCGCTTAATTGTGCCCATGTCTGCTCTCCGTCTTACCTGTCTCTACGTCGGCGAGAGACCCTGGCCGCCCGCCTCTCGCCCACCTGCTGGCGCTTTAAAGGTGGAATCGTCACCTTTGTCGAGGGAAAACTCCTTAGGGAATCAAGTGTCTCCGTGTATTAAATGTGCCGCATATGTGAGTGCCATCGATTAGTGCCGCGTCTCCGGGAGCGGCTGCGATTCCTGGAGTTTCGCCCGTGCCTCTTCTGTTCTTCCTCGCCTGCGACAGCCACCACGCCGCCCTCCTGCGACGCCTTTCCTCGCATCCGAACAGAATTCTGTACGTAATAGCATTTCCATTGTCAGTGAATTTCCATTTTCTGTCCGAACGGGCGTCAAGTCGCTTCCGTTAGACAAAGCGAAATATAACCAAGTTATCTTGCGCATCACAGTAATCGTTATTACATCAATCCAAAGTAAAAATGATCCGCAAAGCTGCACGCGACATTGATCATATTACTTTCAACCTTCGTAAGCGAGTGAAGCATGTTTGTAACCCAGACCTTAAAGACACAGACGTCCCCGAGTTCCAGCCTTGTGAAGAAGCTGCTCTCGCGTCGAATACGATGCGAAAGAGTCCTATTACTTTTCACGGTAAACTAAAGATGTCGGTTTTCCGAGATAAGGGAACGAAATACTGCTTAGTGAGGTCAGAAGGTCCTAGTTGATGGCTGCAGCAACTGAGCACACTATCTGAAAATCTCATTTTCTGGTATGAAATGTTAATGGGAAGAAGTGAATGAAAACAGTTATTGCCTCGGTTTTTCTTTCCATATATACACATTCATTTGATACCGTAATGGAATAGTCAGTATACATGCGCACATTCCTTTGATAACATAATATAAAAATCTGTGTGCACGTATACATTATCTTGATAGCATAATTGAGGTCTGTATACGTGTATGTATTATCTTAGTATCATATTTGCTCAAATTATAAGCACTTATATTTTCATTATCACATATTTGTATACGTTCATGTATTCTTTTATCATCATATATGTTCAAAATATAAGCATTTATACTTTCATTATCACATTTCTGTATAAGTTCATGTATTCATTTATCACTATTTATGTTCAGAATATAAGCATTTATACTTTCGCTATCACATTTCTCAAGGAACTGGAAATTCTATCGACGGGGAGTTAAGCCATCGAAGATATTTGAGTGGCACCCTTTTAACAGCTTTTCAGAACTGCCACCGATTCCTCACAGCTCTTGAGTTGCCTATTTATAATTATAACGAAGTCGTATGATACTGGTAGAGCATTTTCGAAAGTATTAGGAGAAAATATATGCTTAGGGAATCAACTTCTACTGTAATCTCTAACTAAAGAAATTTCGATATTGCGTCTTGATTAAGGAGTGTAGAATTATGACTTTTTAGGCGCATATGTAGAGCGGCCAGTGGACGTGTCATTATTAAATGAAGCCCGAGTAGATCTTCCTCTTCTGTTAAAATTGATCAGAAAAAAAACTTTTGTTCGTACATTTATCAGTCAAAACGGTCAACGCCTCTCTCTCTCTGGAATGTCACTTCACCTTAACCAATATCCCCAGTCTTCTTTACAGCCTCGACCTCTTATATCGCTTATATTACTTTCTCAATAACGCCGACTGCCTCTCTTCCAATCTGAATTCTCTCATTTTTCAGTCTCCCTCTAGCGACGCCCATAATTTCCAAAGCTTCGATCTCAATTCAGTTCTTTTTGGCTCCACCTGTTCTTCACTCCCGCCA
>NC_051405.1:41074529-41076050 GCF_015228065.2 Penaeus monodon
AGTATGTCATTATCGATTTTATCACATTTCCACCTGTTTATCACATCTGTTTCTTTTACGCCTTTTCTTCTTCTCCTTTCTCTCTCCTTCTCTCCTTCCACATTATCTATTACGAGGATTTTCTCTCGCTTCCTTCCGGGCGGCCTGTCCCCCCCTTCAAGTATTGATACTTAATACCCAAGCGTCTACATCTGTTTCACTTCCTCACTTTGGCTTCGCAGATTGCATCTTCTCATCACCGGCCTCTATATCTCTACCTCCCTCGAGTTCACCTTAAAACGTGTCAATCTGGTAAGTAATGGAGTTATTATTTGGTAATGCCTGTCTTCCTTTGAGAGTTTTCACCTGGCGAATGATTTTTGAATCTTCAGAAAACAGGAATTCCTCCCAAATATTCCTTTCCGAAGGTCTCATTAAGCGCATCCACATAGTCAAAAAAAAAAAAAAACTCAGCAAGTGTTAAAAAAAAGACACGACGCCATCATGTGGATATTTGGCAAAGCTATTGGGATTATATCCAATCAGAAAGCGGGAAAAAGTTAGCCTGAAAAAATGCAATGATTCGATGTCTGATTTTGAAATGAGGTACACCTTCCTACGCAGAATAGAAAATTCGAAATTTGAATTTTTCATTGAAAAAAAACGAAGAAGCTTTAAACAAAAAAGTTGAAAACGATGTTTTCATAAAGTAGCTGGAGACAGCTAAACAAAGAACAGATACAAACTTCAAATATTAATATTACTACATCTCGCTATTATCTCTGAATGCTACCGTGAGCGAATAACACTGTAATAATAAATAAAATTAAAATTTACCATAATACCATAATGATAACAGAACCAAGAGAGAGAAATCATACATAAATGCACATAGTATATTCAAAAGGAAAACCACACCAAAATGGCAAATAAATGATATTTTGAAAAACAAAAAGCTCTCAAAAATATAATTCCTCTGAAATTTAATACCTCCATATATTTAACTTCTAAATCATATTACTGTGAAATATCCTGAAACACAATTTTGTAAGGCAAAGGCTCTCAGCTGATAAGTGAAATTAACAAACTCTGCAGGTTGGTAATAACAGTTCTAAACCAAATGTTCTGTGAAAATGGTAGAAATTATTGAACATTATTCAGTAAGAACAACAGTTCTATAAAAAAAAAATTGTAACTCAATAATATAGATACATAATTAAGTAAAAAGCTATATATAAATTATTGAAGAGAATATGACTACCATAATATGAATAGATAACGTGTCTTATTGCAAATATCATATTAAGACGAAAATGATCAAATGAATGAAGTCTTATTACAGGAAAAAGATGGAATATTCTTCCTTATAAATTGATACTTAATTTTCTGGGTAATTTTTGGCTTGATTGCTTATTGCACAATACTTCCGGGAAACTTTTTGCATTAGTTTCCTTGCATTTAGACTCAATGACTTGATGCTGAATCTTTCAAGATTTGATTACAGGTGCCTTCGTGTTTGTTTGTTTTTTTATAGTAATTTAC
>NC_051405.1:41076272-41076578 GCF_015228065.2 Penaeus monodon
GCCTTCAAGTTCTCCTTTCAATCACACGCTGATTATCCCCTCTGAGACTTACACGCTATTGCGACTATTACGACATTACGAAACGAAGCTGTGTTCGAAAAAATCGTGATTATTTTCAGCGCAAATCCAAATTCGGAAAAGATCCAGACATGTCACATCTTGTTACATCATTCTCGTCGTTTTTTGTTTTTTTTTCAGGTTATTTCTGTATTACGGTCTTTGTTGCATCTCCGCGTGATATCAAGGTATCTGTTACTCGTTCCATCCCAAACTTGTATATGTTTATTTACCATTTTGAAAACAAGC
>NC_051405.1:41076694-41076790 GCF_015228065.2 Penaeus monodon
GGGTGAATTATCCTGTTGAAGACGATGGTCTTATATTATGGCGGTTGACTATCTATATTAGTTTGATCACTTTATAATCGAAAACTTATTGCGCAC
>NC_051405.1:41076981-41077131 GCF_015228065.2 Penaeus monodon
GCGGGAAAACATCAATGGGCAAGTATTTGTTGGTGACAAAATAAAATTCCTCGATACTGACAGAGGTAATGCGGCAACACTGCAGGAAACTTTCTTGTACTGTGTAATATAAACTACCGGTATATACTGAGTACAGGCAATATGTGCAAA
>NC_051405.1:41078005-41078084 GCF_015228065.2 Penaeus monodon
TGGCAAGATTGTGTATGCATTTTGGGTATTTGTTCGTCCGGTGTTGAACTCTTCATGTATAAACATATACATAAACATA
>NC_051405.1:41078359-41078544 GCF_015228065.2 Penaeus monodon
CAGATAGTGTGTGTATGTGTGTGTATAAACTATACTAAACTATGCGGAAGGAAAGGCGCAGCAGAACAGGGAATATCTTGAGTTACGATAATCCCAGAGACACCGGAGAGAAATGGCCATGGCGAGAGAGACGGAGATCCAAAGGAAGCGACGCTGGCGGAAGCCCCAATGTTGGAAAAGAAACT
>NC_051405.1:41078954-41079079 GCF_015228065.2 Penaeus monodon
CCTCTGCTGACACTAATTGTGAGTGTCGTGTTGTGGACATCCCAGCGCTGTTACCAATCTATCAAGGGGTTTCTTGTTGGGTTCCCCGTGTTGGTGGTTCGGGGAAATGCACTGACTGGTTCGCT
>NC_051405.1:41079251-41079326 GCF_015228065.2 Penaeus monodon
CCTGTCCCCTGAGCATATCAAGTTCAAGATGCTGCCCCGTCGAGGATGATGGGTGGGTGCGTGTGTCGAATGGTC
>NC_051405.1:41079547-41079679 GCF_015228065.2 Penaeus monodon
TCTCCAATAACCTTGACGAACCAGTCAGTGCGTTTCCCCGAACCACCAACACGGGGAACCCAACAAGAAACCCCTTGATAGATTGGTAACAGCGATGGGATGTCCATAACACGACACTCACAACTGGTGTCA
>NC_051405.1:41080006-41081814 GCF_015228065.2 Penaeus monodon
GCAACATGAGATCTTACCACTCTAAGCCCTGTCATCGGTGCTTTATTAAGAGCACCGATTGCATGGTTTCTCCTAAACGGAAGGAAACACGTCGTTTTAACTGCTTATTTACCGCCTTAGAAATAAGTCATGCTCTCGTGTTATTATGGTTTATTTGGTTATATCAGAAAATACACGCTATCATACGATTTTTTTTATATTCCTAAGTTAGTAAATTATACGTGAAATTTAGTGATAAAACGTAAATTGTCATAAACAGTAGAAGCAGAAAATCGGAAATGAGCTTGTTATAAGTTTGTTTTCGATTTCACCCTTGCGAGCCTTGAACAGGAAAAAAAATAAAGTGAAATAAACACATTATTACATTGCAGAAGTCCAGACATTTCTTCGCTGCGGGATACTTCTCAGAATTCAGGTATTAAAGAGACCAGAGATAAAAAGTATTGTTTGGAGTCTTTGAGATGTTACGTCAGACAAACAAACTGTATGAGGAATTTCTTTACACATATTGAAAATATAGGTACTTGCTTTTAATCCAAACTGTCCATTCGTTTGTATGCAGAAAGGTACAGTTTCCTATTACCTAGTATAGCCTTTAAGTTTAGTACACGAGTCAAAATTTTCCTTCTGAAAATAATGATATATAAATACAAAGTAAACGTCCCTTACTCTAGTTTATGTACACACCAACGTTGCTTATTTAAGTCCTAAAAGCTTTCTTCATCCGCCCAGTAACATCTCCCACAGCAAACCAAGTGAAATGTTCTCTTAAATCATTAACTAAATGTTCGGTTTTTTTCCATAGGCTCTTGGGTAAATCACAAGTAGGATTACTATCATAGGCAAGCGTGCTAGATCCCGCCTCGGTCGCTATCTTTGTTGACAAGTCAGCCTAAAATTGTGAAGACCTAGAGTGAGACTAATGATTGGGTGTTTAATTGATAAATTTTGTAGTTCATCTTTTTAAAAACATGTTATTATTGAGAATTAAATAATTGCATTCGTAGCATACTATCTTACGCATTCCAATATAATTTATTATAAAGAAAGTGAGTTATCTGATATCATACGATCGCAATATGCAAACGATGAACTTTACTTCAAATGTCGTTCATATCTGAGCATCCGCTAGATACTCCCACCAGAGAGATAGATAAGGGATCATTAGTATATATTTTTCCACAAGTAATGTAAGAAATGTGGCCCAAAGTTAGAACTTTTCACTAATATAATCAGTGTGAACAAAATACTCTTACATTATTAAGATATTCTGCGATTAGTAAAATGAGTAGGATTTCTTATTGATCTCATACTCCAGTTGGCGTCCGTAGAGGTTAAGATTTCTGCTAATGCTTTTGAAATATGTTACAAAATGATTACCGAAATGACAATATCCTTCCATAATATGTAGCAGAAACCTATATGACGTCTCGACTTTATTTAATTATTTGATCACATTTACGGTGCGCTTCATATGAATTTCCATAGGCGAAAATGGCTCTCCTATAACATTGCTCTCCTGCAAGTGAATATCATATGGGAGATTTTTTTCCCTTGAATTTAGCAATACAATTCGCGAGTACCGTCTCGGCTTTCAGTCCCAAGGGAGATTTCCGGCAAGTCCGACAGTCGGATCGGTAATATTACCCATTCTAAGAGGTATTCTGGGGAGCGTGGTTTCGGATCCCTTTTCAGAAGAGATGGTTATACGACTATATCAGGAGAATAGGATGAGGGATGATTCCCAGGCGCTACTGAGGAAACGAATTTCCCACCGGACTCTACTGCTGGCATTAAACTGTTGCTTG
>NC_051405.1:41082422-41083541 GCF_015228065.2 Penaeus monodon
AATTTAAGACAAACAATACAGACCATCTAGCTTAAATACAGAACGGCTCGCTGACTGTAAACGAGTGGCAAAACATCGGTTTTAAAATCACTTCAGCCTCATATTCACTTAACTTCTCTGTTTGTTTACTTGCTGTACTGCTGCACTACTGCTGAACAGAATAAGCCACGCAGAATTTGCCAAGAATTGCAATTTGGATACGGTTTTCTGTCCAGTGCAGCACTCTCCTCGGTTCCTGGAAATGTTTTATACATTTAATTACTTTTACTAGATGAACAGAAAAAAAATTACGTTTTCTTTAATTTCTTATCGGTTACAGAAAAAGATATAATTCAAGTTACAGTTGTATCTTTCTTAAAATTGTGTTGTCTTGGGATCAAAACAAAGGGAGTCTCATTATTCATATTCCGCGTAACAGTTCAGACACGCTTCTGTACTGTTTAATTTTGCGTAGATGAATTGACTTATCATCTGTTACTTTAACCTTTCTTCCTCTTTATCATTGCCTCTTTTATGTTTAGTAATACGGATTCGGGAAACTTACTTGTTATAACTGAACCTTATATGTATTTTCCTTTCTCTTGTTATGCATTCGACAATAGTTCAAGAATTTTTCACATTTCGTCCCACGCATTTGTCGATCAATGTAACCTGTATTTCCTTTTTCTCTTGTATTACTTTGATAATTAGAGAACACTCTGGAGTCTCTCACCATTTCCTTACACGATTACATTAGCAAATGCAATCTGCACAGACAGTGTCACTTTAAAACTCCGAAACCGTAGCGTCCAAAAAAGAAAAATTGTTCCGAATCTCATTTAAAAATAAAAACTTTTTTTTCAGTATCAACTATAAATTGTGGAGCCTTAGAGAACAAGGAAAACCCGCTGCCCCGAGTTTCACAACTTAAGCAACGAGAGCCCTTGACATTCCCCGACCTACTTGATAATAGTTTATGCAAATCAGATCTCGTCCGGAAGGTTCATACACAAGTTGGTGCGCTCGTTGGAAAAGGCGGCGTGCATGAGCCGGCTGGGAGGAAATTAATGTTTGATTAATGTGCCTCCAAGACGGAAACAGGTAAACGTACGCTCTGAGAGATGCTCACGCAGCGGAAAC
>NC_051405.1:41084265-41084379 GCF_015228065.2 Penaeus monodon
CATGTGTGTATGGTGTATATGTGCGTCTGATCGAAAAGTATCCAACCTTTCGCTATAAAAGGATAAACGCACTTGTTAAATTGAGGAAACTTTTCTCCCCTTCAGAGCAGAACT
>NC_051405.1:41084442-41084682 GCF_015228065.2 Penaeus monodon
GGTTCTCCCAACACCAAACTCGGCGTTTTTTCTACCGACAAAAGTTTTTTTTTTTTTTTATAGAAAAGTTGTCTCGTTTTTATTTAACTCCGAGATGATCTCTCCTGTTGGTAGATCGTCCCCTTCGGCGCGTCCTCGCAGATCAAGGAAACATGGCAGGCGCCTCATGCAGGTTGCAAAAGGCCTTGGAGAAATCTTTCCAGCCGGGGAATTATCGATCAAATTAAGGATGCGTCTCCC
>NC_051405.1:41085280-41085724 GCF_015228065.2 Penaeus monodon
TATTAATTTCTACTTCTTGTTGTATATTTAAAATGAGAGCAAGTCAGTGAATAAACAGGGGAAAGATTTATTTTTTCAATAAAAGAAAAAAAAAATAAGGACAGGAAACACCACGCAAATGAGTGAGACTAAATCCTTCCACAACACCAGAACGAACAAGCTAAATCACACGTCACATTTCTCTTGCGTCGCGAGGGCATTCCTCCTCACCCCATACCTTTCCTCCCTCTGTCACACCGACCTCCCGTCGCTTCAGAGGCCCCGGCGCAGAGCCAGTGGCAGGAGGTGAGTCCTGCCGAGGGAGGATCAACAGCGTGAGGAGGGAGGCTGTTCGGGAGAGCAGCAGCAGGAGAGGTGAAGTGGGCCGGTAATCTGGGAGAGACGCGGCTGGAGCCATATCCTGGCCCTTGATCTTCTTATGACTTACGAGGCAGGGAAAAAAAG
>NC_051405.1:41086097-41086304 GCF_015228065.2 Penaeus monodon
AACATTAAAAAATGTAATTAGAGAATAAACCGTGATGAACTGTGCAGAGGGAAATCTGGGTCTGTTTGTATTTCATTAATTTGTGATTATAATTCGTACTTTTGCATGAAGTCTAAAGCTGCGCATAATGCTGCCGGAAATTTCTATACATCATGCTTTATAAAATATGAAAATATATTTATCATCAATGTATCAAATTTGAATTGT
>NC_051405.1:41086605-41086906 GCF_015228065.2 Penaeus monodon
TTCCTATTTGTTGTCACAGGACTTCGGCATTAGGAGTGTGCTCTGCAGTACCAGGATATTGCTCGATTAACTATGAAATCGGATTTCAATAACTTTTTCGGATATGGCCCCTGCGTCGGCAGTATTTCATTCTGGCTCCATAACACTACCAGGTCTCATTTCAATGCCCTGGAGTATAAAACGTGTCTTCGCTATGCCCTTGGACCTTTGCTTGCTTACTTTCGATAAAAGATAAAGATTACTCGAAGATATCTTTCATAAATGTTTGGCAAAGAGATCAAGTAAACAGGCGCAATTTGGC
>NC_051405.1:41086934-41087074 GCF_015228065.2 Penaeus monodon
TTGTGTAAATTTATAAAGCAAACTAAAGATAATTGTAAGCCAGTTGAAACAATTTGACGAAAGGAGATCATTAAGTAAACTACAATAATCTGACAAAAGAACATGATAAGTAAACTGGAATTATTTGACAGAAAGAAAAC
>NC_051405.1:41087311-41087909 GCF_015228065.2 Penaeus monodon
ATCTGGCAAAGACAAAGTCGGCGGAAATAAGAAATAAAATCTCCGACCTTGTGATAGATGGCGCCCTGTAAAATCACGACCCTTTCACGATCCGTAAAACTTTGGGAAGGAGGATTATAGTCCATAAATTCAACGGGCTTGTTGAGAAGGTCTCGGCCGATCGAACGCGAAAATTTAATAGGCGTTACGGTCCTTTGACGGAACATGCTTGTAAAGTATCGGAACCGACAGTTACTTTGGAATTTCGATTATAAGGGATTCAGAATCTATAATACGGAGGATTAAGAGATGTAGTATCAGTTGTTGTATTGCCACGAAATTCAGATACACAATATACGAATAAATTTAGCATATGAACAATAGTTTTTCTTCAGACATTCAAGCCTAAAACCAATAGGTTTAATAATACCCGAATCCTTAAGTAAAGTATGAATAGCTTTCCAAAGAGGAAAGGACTGCTGAGTCAGCACCGTAAGTTAGATTCCTGCTGTTTCACGACTAACGGAATTCATGGAGCGATTATTTGACACAGAATAAGATATTTTTTGTGTCCAAGTAAATCGTATCAGGATATAAGGTGTTATATGTGAGTGCAGGA
>NC_051405.1:41088147-41088828 GCF_015228065.2 Penaeus monodon
AAATACATAAATTCCCACGCCTGCACGAATTCGCACATCGAATGAAGCTCCGACACCCGAAGACAAACTCACGCGGACGAAAAGAATCACACACGTCCGAAAATTTACAGCCGGGACGTCCAACTGTCACCGAAATAAGTCCTAAAACTTTGGACTTTGCTCAGCACTCAAGGTGAAGTTCGCCAGCACCTCCAGGCTCTACAAAATACATAAAACCCATTTTTATGGGGCGCCCGACGTTATTTTTGTCGAGGTTGGACGTATTATCAGGCAGGGATCCCTTACGCCAAGATCCCAAGTTACATTAAAGTGAAAATAGAAAATAATGGTATGAAGAGACGTGTTATTGTTTTATTGATAGAGGAAATTAATAAGGAAAAATGTTAGGAAAGTCATTCACTGAAGATGGTGTATATTGTTGACAGAATTGAGTAACATTACTTTCATCGACAGAAGGTGTCAATGAAAATCGGAAAAATCCATCTCTTAAAAACATTCTAGTTTTGTTAACGGAAGAAATCAACAAAGGAATCATGAGAATAAATATGCTTTTCTTTAAATATTTCATGTAAAATTAACAATAGAATGATACATAAGTTAGTATGATGACACAGCAGACAATGAAGGGAAGTCGAGCACAAGAATCCAGAGTTGAAGCTATACCAACAACACATATGTTGC
>NC_051405.1:41088876-41089803 GCF_015228065.2 Penaeus monodon
CACTGCAATTAATTTTCTCCTTAGAATGTTAAACACAAGACTCCGGTCACGTCGATTTCCATTTTTATGATTTAAGATGAAAGAAAGTGTTATATCGTACTAAAAGTAGACGATAGATTGAAATCGATCATTCCCGATTTGCCGAGTTACAGACATTTCCATTTCAGGATACCAGCGATTCCGGAGTTCATAGATTTCTCTCCTTAAGGCTGGTGATGATAAACTCATACTTACATACTTCTCTATATGCTGTTTATGTTCAACTCTGTTAGTTATTAAAATCGGCTAGGTGCGTAAATGAAACTTTGAGCTCTGCATAAAAATCAATAAATTCAAGAGTTCTTTGTTCGGTTAAAAAAAAATATTAAGAACACTATTATTTGGTTCAGGGAAGACTAGACCAACATTTCACTGACTTACTGAAAGACAGTATCAAAATTCATTTACAAAAACTACACAAATATCCAGACACGTAATCATATTGTTTGTGTGACACATATAGATATATATTCACACTAGGATTTAGATATACCAGACCTCCAGTGATGGTATGTATCAATATCTTTACGACAGGTGCTCTCTGGATGAATCTTTTTCATCAAATTTGTACATTTATTCGCGAAACTCAGGGCAAGGTTTTTTGCAATGTTAATTGGTTATCATAAAAAAGGTAAATACATAAATACACAAGTAAATAATGAATAGATTAATAAATGGAAGAGTAAAAAGATGAATAAGTGAATTGATGAAATGACGAATGAATAAATAGATACACATAAAAAGATAAGTAGATAGATTAATTAACAAAAAGTGGACTAAATGAATAGATACAAAGAGGAATGAATAAATAAATAGATAGAAAGTAAAATGAATAAGTAGACACAAAGAGGAATAAACGAAGAAATTAAAAAACAACAACTGCATATG
>NC_051405.1:41089846-41090058 GCF_015228065.2 Penaeus monodon
TAAGTCTAAAAATCCCCCCCCCCTCGAAAAAAAAAAATTGGCTCGTCATCTTCAGGAAATCACGCATCTTCTCCGATCTTTCGACGACCAAACAGACCTTCCCAAAAGCTCTCTCGGGGACCTCCGCTTTCCACGTATCGCTGCATTCGGTCGAGAGCCTTATCGGACCGGCCTCGGGGTCTCAGGATGAGCTCTTAAACCACGCAGTCTAG
>NC_051405.1:41090498-41090907 GCF_015228065.2 Penaeus monodon
GGAATGTACGTGTTATAATACATTCCTGAACAATGTGAACTGAAACTTTTGGTCTTTTTACCTGGAAACTGAATATTTAGGTATTTCATAACTAATCGTTTAGGGAGAACGGGAAGACTTATGAATGGAAAACGGAAAAAGCCATGAATGGAAAACGGGCAAAATCATTAATAGAAAACGGGAAAAACCATGAATGGAAACCGGGAAAATCATTAGTAAAAAACGGAAAAGTCTTCTTTTTTTAATGTCAAGTAGATTCTTTTAAAGGACTTTTTTCTTTTTATAAGAAACATTAGTATGAGACGCAAATTACGAATGACTATAAAGTGTTAATATTGTAAACGAATATGTTGCGAGTGTGTTACCGTAAGCTCGATATGTGAATGTATGTTTTAAACAGATTAACAGC
>NC_051405.1:41091127-41091327 GCF_015228065.2 Penaeus monodon
GAAACACGATGTAGCCTACAAAGGAATGTGCTACAATAGCTAAAATGCGAACAAACAATTTCGAACACCCAGCAGGTGCGCATGGAATGAGATCAACATCAAACTGCAGAGAGCTGACACGAGCGTTTTTCCTCAGATTATGAGAAAGAAAGAGATATTGAAGATTATTCCGGGCGACAGACAAATATTGTGAACTCTGT
>NC_051405.1:41092159-41092406 GCF_015228065.2 Penaeus monodon
ATTTAAAAGGGATGGCGCGGGAAGTTTTAACCGTAATGCACGCGTAATGAACAGTTGTCTGTAAACAAATTGCCTGTCAGAGTTGTTGGGACTTGTGGACGGAGCCGTTGACCTGTGGGCGCGCAGGGGAAAGGGTTAAGTGAAGGCCAGAGAGTCGCAAAGCCGCAATCTCATTCCCTTGGCTATTCGCGGGTGAAGCTCCATTCGAAAAGCACTGACGGTTAACGCGGGCAAACGTTCGTCATCG
>NC_051405.1:41092486-41093133 GCF_015228065.2 Penaeus monodon
TCGCTGGTGGTATGTTATTGGATGACGTTGTAAGCTAATGCGGAGGGAGGATGAGGGATAGGGTTGAGGATAGAAAGGCTCGGAAGGGGGGGAGAGGGGGAATGGTTAGAGGTGGAGAGGTGAGGATAGAGGGGTAAAGTGGGCTCGAAAGCTGAGGAAACGGAATAGAATGGGGAAGGTAGAAAGTCGGTTCCTGGTAGAGGCCCGAGGTTGAAGCAGAGGGGCCAAGGGAGAGCAGGGTCGGCAAGCCGTAACTGGTCGTAGCCTCCCTCGTTGTCCCTGGCTGAAGCGGCGCCGTAAACAGCACGAGCCCTAAACCTCCAGCTCGCAAAGCTAACCAGTTCGCCACATTGCGTTCCCTCCCCATATTGCGTCCAGGCAATTGCTATGATGAAAAGAGAGAGGAAAGTAAACCGACGGAGGGAGAGAAAAGAGAACGAGAGAGAAGACAGTGTTAGAATTAGAGGGAGAGAATAGGAGAGAGATAGAGAGGTGTAAAAGAGAAAAGAGATAGAATGAGAGGGAGAGAATGAGAGAGATATGTAGGGAGAGAAAACAGAGAAGGCGTTAGATGGTGAGAATGGGAGAGAGAGGGGGGAGAGGAGGATGGGCAAGGAAAAAGAGAAAGGGAGGGTGACTAAATGAGT
>NC_051405.1:41093150-41093749 GCF_015228065.2 Penaeus monodon
AAGAGAAAGATGAATAAAAAGAGAAACAAAGAAGCCAAAACCATAGAAGAGAGATACACAAGGAAACATCCATATAAAAGAGAGAAGAGAAGAGAGAAAGAAAGGGAAAAAGAATTAGACCGAGAGAAGGAGAAAAGGAAGCAGAGATGCCCTTGCCAGGACCTGATTAGGCCAAAATTCACAATAGTCGCGAGAGAAGCCAGAAGTCGTGGGTTCTTTGAAAGGGCCTTGCAGATGAATCCGACGCACGCAACGGTGACTTAGGGACAGCAAAAAAAGGAGATTCAGATTAAAAAAACGACGAAATGCCAAGGAATATTAGAAGATTGAAAAGTATCTTTTTCTGAATTTTTCCTGTTATGATGTTTAATGTAATACGCTTCTCATTGCGAGGCGTTAAAAGAAAAAAAATTACGTTAGGGCCATCTAACTCACTCCCGGAATATGAAAATATGAATACAAGACATAAATTTACAAATAAAGAACGAGTGCATATGCGAACGATACACGACAAAGCGTCAAAAGAAAATGAAATGAAATTGCAAAAAAATCTAACATGTTAAGGTAAGCTAAAGATTAACTTCGTTTCAGAAGGAGAG
>NC_051405.1:41093807-41093905 GCF_015228065.2 Penaeus monodon
GTTGTGACAGAAAGCATATGTAATGATGTCTTGAGGTTGCACACAAACAGGTAAATAAAGGAAGGGGAAATCATTATTTGATAGATAGATAGATAGAA
>NC_051405.1:41093964-41094036 GCF_015228065.2 Penaeus monodon
CTAATTGAGTTAGGTTAGGCTTATGTGTGCTAGTAGCAGTAGTGGCAACATTAGTAATAATAGAACTTGTAA
>NC_051405.1:41094100-41094356 GCF_015228065.2 Penaeus monodon
CGTTGTTGAGTAGAAGAGAGAGTATGAATGGACCCTCGGCCCAAATCTGTCTACGCAAAGCTTGCTGAAATCTGCGAAAAATATGAACTCAGGAGCCGATCTGCTTCACTATGCTCGGATGAAGCTCGATCGTCTGGTCTTGCTGCCACGTCTCCCTGAGACTGAGGGCTACGTGCCAGCGGTCGCCGAGAGTTGCATAAGAACGCAACTCAATTAATGAATGGAACGGGAATGATAGCATGCCGTGGGTTCTGTG
>NC_051405.1:41094448-41095430 GCF_015228065.2 Penaeus monodon
GGTCTAGACATTGCTGAAAGGATTGAAAACCATATATAAAAAAAGAGTGACAGTAGTAAAAGTCAAGGTACTTTAACACTTATCTATTCATCTACTTAATTACTATCTAACTTATATGTACTGTACCTTGGGGAGAAGTAATACAGCGTGAAAGCCCGGAATCGAACACTTCCGCTCGGGCGACAGCCTTGGTTTACTTCTGGTACAGTGTTGTGTTCGCCTTCACGCGGCTTTAGGTAGGATTTGTAAGGCATGCATGTAGTGGGAGATCAAGGTTAAGATTGCTTATCAAGGAAATTAGCATCATAATAGTTTCATTTTGTATGAGGCATATGAATTGTTCCTGAAGCATATGCCAATCATGAAGCTAGCGTGCGGGGTCTCGGGAATTTCTAAAGTATTGGAATGTCAAGGTAATTTTAAGGAAATAAAAGGCAACATGATGTCAAAACAAGTTCCCGGTTAATTTTAACAACAACAAAAATCAGCATCGTCGTATTTTTTTTCTCTTAAGAGAATAGCACAAGTTATACAACTTTTCCAAAAGATATGAAGGGCAAGAAATGAAATATGATAGGAAATATGAGGAATGAAAGACACAGCCCTATGTTATTTCACCATCACTCTTACGTGGCTGTACACCAAAATTCACGTAATATTGTATAAACTTCTGCCCTGTGTGATCAGACTCAGTACATGTTCATCGAGGGTTGCGAGTTAAATTTAACGAGTTTACAGCATGTACTCTACGAAGCCAACCTCACGAATATCAGCCATCAACGTCCGGCATGATCGGCCTTGTAGCAGACTCCATTTTCCATGTCAGGCCAGTATTGCAATTCAGAGAATCTCGGATCTCAAACCTAACAGAGTAGAGTTGGTCAGTTTTCATTCTAGGTCAGTATGTTGTGATTTTGTCAGCTGTGGCTCCACTAGTGAACTGGGTCAGCTGTAGTCTAGTTGATATTTTTTCTGTTCTCTT
>NC_051405.1:41095593-41096494 GCF_015228065.2 Penaeus monodon
TTCATTAGTGATTCCATGGAATCTTTGTTTAAAAGTCCACAAAGTCCACCTTTGTGGCCTTTGTCCTCACTGGCTGTTCCCGCTTTCTGAGCTGTGTTGAACCTTTGCACACTACCACCTGGATAGGTTGCTTGTGAGTTCCATATGTGATATTTAAATATACTCTTATATTATATTCTGAACACATCATCAAAAGATTTACGTACGTTTGTCATCCGCAACACTAATCAGCAACAACAGATGTGTTTTACAGACGAGTAATTATAACTCCCAGTGTTCATTTCCTGTATTTTTGTTTTTAAACTCTTTACACTGAAGCTATGATATTAAGCTACATTCTATTATCTTTGCTCCTGGGAAAGACTCTTGACAACCCTTAGGTGGAGACTATATAACTACATTTGAAAGGTCAGAGACTAAGCTATTAAAATTATAGGAAAAGGTAGAAGCAAATACATGGACAAGTTAACTGGAGAAGGTATGAACTCTATGTTTTATTAATAAAATCAGCTACGAACGAACACACGGTCAGTAGATGATAGAAGTTAATGGTAGGGACGCATCGGACATCTACCAGCGAAATTCTAATAAGATTATTGTAAGCAAAAGATGTAACTTCACTGTTCCAAGAGATGCCCTTACATGGCGACTGAACAGACCATTAGTCATCCCTCGTGGAAAAAAAAAATGAAATTCCGCATTAGACTTGGAACTTCAATACCAAATCACAAGGGTGAATGACTGTTTACGTTAGGTATGACTATTTCTATACATCACCCCTCGCTTTATTCACTGCATCTTACATCACATATGACACTATAACATGGTTCATGGCAACCTCACTTTCGACGCGTCCCTCGTAAGTTCCTCGGCTCTTTTTAAACGAGTATTTTCTTCTCCG
>NC_051405.1:41096511-41096708 GCF_015228065.2 Penaeus monodon
CACTCAGACGTCACAATCTGGAAAGGGAATTCAGGATGTGGTCGTCTACATACATCAAAAAGATACTTGGTATAACGAGCCTTATTCAACGTTACTGGTTTATTACCCAGAGTTATGCGCTCCGCGTAGTTACAAGAAGGAAATGGAATTATGGAGGATTCTTATGTACACGTACACGCAGGTACACACTCTCTCTC
>NC_051405.1:41097229-41097528 GCF_015228065.2 Penaeus monodon
CATGAACCCGCTATTATGATCAATATTACCCCAAGCCCCAAACCCCGACAGGAAAAGCAGAATACAAGCCTAAAAGCGGGCGAGGTACCTCACTGAGGAAAAATAAATAACTGGCAAAAACGTATAAGTAACAGGCAAATAAAACGAACGACTGGGCGAGTTTACTTACTTAAAAACGCAAGTTCGCTGTCCAAATATTGGCATTTCCAGTTTGGTGGCGGTTAGAATTATGTTTTTTGGGAGACCTTTACACGTCTAAAACTACAGCATGGAAGCGTTTCTGATTAGAAAGATTTTTT
>NC_051405.1:41097653-41097756 GCF_015228065.2 Penaeus monodon
ACATGCATGATATTTTCTTTTATATTGTCTGTACATAAGATTTAAATGAAGACGAAGTATTTGAATTCCGTCACGGGAATGAAAACCGTACCCCTAAAGAATA
>NC_051405.1:41097806-41098013 GCF_015228065.2 Penaeus monodon
AGGTTTAATAAACAGATATTACGATTTTTCGTCCCTGTGGAGGAGACAGAACCAAAATAGTATTAGGATAAAAATATATATTGTTGACACTTCCTTGCGCCAGGTTTGAAGTAAAAGTGTTCAGGTCTAATCAGCACCAATAATGTCAGCTTCGAATTGTTAGTTTAAGAAATGGAATTGAGTTTATGTAGATTAGTTTACGCTGCC
>NC_051405.1:41098106-41098177 GCF_015228065.2 Penaeus monodon
ACAAGGACTTCATGAGCTATAGTTCTAGTGTTGTATTCTCGTATACATATAAATATGTACATATATACACA
>NC_051405.1:41099006-41099211 GCF_015228065.2 Penaeus monodon
TGTGGCCGCTCGTCACTGCTCGACATCAGCCCTGCAATCACGCCGCATTTTGTAATTGAGTTCCTGTGCCTTGCGTTTGAAAGATGGAACAAGAGGACGAGAGTTATTCGCCGCTGTGCCATTTCGCCGTCACTTCGCCTCCGCGCCGGTCCAGGTGTTTGAACACAGAATATGCACACGGAATAGATTCGTTTTCTGCAACAAA
>NC_051405.1:41099529-41099877 GCF_015228065.2 Penaeus monodon
ATAATATTCTCCTGTTTCGCTCTCTCACTGTTGCCAGCCTCCGAGACCGCCCTTTCAACTTCCCTTGAGAGACGGAGTCAGAAAACCACGATATAACGATACCATAAAAACCCGCGAAATGAAATTACACTCTATTGGAAAAGTGAAGCGTTCGAATTCCGTCTTTTAGTTGGCAGTGTTCGTTTATCTTCTTTTAGAAGACCGGCAAGTAAACACGGTTTGTGAAAGAACGCTGTAGAATTACTTTACAGGGTATATTGATATCACCGTGCAACAGGAAGTGTGAATGTTGTGATAGAGCCCAGATTTCGGATGAAAATGTTGGTAACTTCTTTAAATAACCATAAC
>NC_051405.1:41100036-41100134 GCF_015228065.2 Penaeus monodon
ATTTATACGGACAAATTCCGGATCAAAAGAGGGTTCTGATCATTGCCAATAGCTGCACATTTGCAACATCTTACTAGGAATTACGTTTTATTTTTTTT
>NC_051405.1:41100151-41102085 GCF_015228065.2 Penaeus monodon
TTAGGTGTGTGTTCGGACAGCCCAGGGCCACAGCTGCTGAGATATTCCTGTTTGTAGTTTCCTGTGCAGTGAGTTTCGTGGTTGGCTTGTTCCATGGTGGGTTAGGAACGTCTTGTAGTCGATCTGAACCAACCAGTGTTGTAGTTCGAGCGATGTGGATTGTCCTTTTTGGTTGTGTTATGGTAAGCATTTCCTTTTCGACTTTTTTTATTCTTCATTGCTAAGAAGTATCTCGCGTGGTGTTGCACCGAACTGCCTTTGTTACTGACGAAGCAGTAAGAGGTTTCGGTTCCACGGGATGTGAATAAGTAAATAAATGTAAGCATTGCCAAGTGCTGTGACATGGGTTATATTTTATATGATCGGGTATATTTGTTTTAGAAAGAATACATCTCATGCCTATGTATTATCTTCACCTCACATCACAAGTAAAGAAAATACATTTCTGATCCAACAGAAAGAACCGAATTTGGAAACGTAACTAATCTGGACACGTAACTAATTTGGACACGTAACTACAAATGCAACAATGGCTTATGTTTGCACAAAACATAATTGTATTTAACAGGCGAGGGAGAGCAGTATAGTCCTCTGCTATAAACATATTTAACATGCACTCTGCACAATTTACATACACGAGCTTTGTTTGAATAATACATTCTACTGTTTACTTTTCTCTATTACACAACCCTGTCAGGTAAATGTATATAGTCACAACACAACTTAAAATTGCTGTATTTCGCACAAAATTCACAGTTCGTACGAAATAAACATGCTGCAGTCAGTTTGAAACGCAGTTGTTTTATTTTGCGCTGTGACCCATAAGAATTTCATAGCTGCTGATCATTTATTCCTTGTGCGTGAGTGGTAGAAAACGTCATGCAGAAAAGGGTTGAAATAACAGTAACCAAAGTGAGAATAACAGGTATATGAACTCCTATATGTTATCGTAACCCACAATTTTGTCATCTTTTTTTTTTAGCGTTATTACTTCAACCACACTAACACTTACATCTCAAAAATGTCTGAATGTTATCGAAATCAAGCTCGCAATCACGTCACAAAGCAGTTTGTTGTTTCTCACTCGGCACTTCATTAGCAGAATCTCGTGCATAATTTAACCCATAGTTGTGTTACCCAAAGGGTGATAAGTCAGTGATCCAACTTTAACCTTAAGATATTGTAAATTCTTCATGTTCAGTTTTTATACATTTATATAGGATTAAAATGTATATACATTTACTGACTATACTAGCCGTATGTTGTATGGCAAAGTGTCTGTGTACGCCAGTGTTTGTTGGTTTACTGAATTAAGAACCTGATCACTGTCAATTTTGTAACACAAACTATTTAGGTTTTCGCGAACCTCCTTGCGGAATCATGGTAATGTTTTTCATTTCCCCTTATGAAATAAACATTCATACATCGACTAAGCGTCGAGTCATGTAACCGGAGTGTCTTGACAGTTTGATTATAATTAAGACACTAAATCCGTGTCAATTTCTAGAGCAACAACTTTTCCGTTTGCCTCCGACCCCGTTTGCCCGAATCAGCTGTTAAGTATTGCATCTTGCCATTACTCACTTCCCGATTTCAGCGTCGGCATTCATACGGAAGTAATAGCACTGAAGTCTTCCATCGAAACAAAACAAAATGTCAAAGATATCTTTGGAGGCGCCTCGTCTGCACTCCGACCTGATTTTTCTTTCATTTCCAGCGATGTAAGTTTTCATCAGTTTTCCTGTTCTCCTCCCCTTTTCATCCCCCCGTCAGAGACAAGTTAGAAGAATACCCCACAGGATCACGCCCACGGACGAAATGAATGGATATCCTTTGCGCGAGGACGCTGCACTGAAGTGTTTTCTCAGAGGGACGCTCAGTTATCTTAGTTCGCGTCTGCCTCGAGGAGCAGGTGGGAACAGCAAGGATTATCC
>NC_051405.1:41102711-41102972 GCF_015228065.2 Penaeus monodon
TCCGGATCCGACCGATGGGGAATGAGGTGGTAAATAGGAAAATATTGGCTTAAATGTAGGCGAGGCGAAGGGCAAGCCAGAGACGTGGAGATTGTGAGGTATCGGACTTTGTGAGGCCTAGGGACGGGTGCCGAGGGGGGGTGGGGCTGCTATGGAAGATTATGGAGGTTGTAAGGTTGTGAGTTATGGAACCCTTGATTAGACGAGCTGGCAGGGCGTGAAGACAGAAAATCTGAATTCATGCGCTTGCAAAAATATGAG
>NC_051405.1:41103199-41104050 GCF_015228065.2 Penaeus monodon
CAGAAACATAATGTGATCACACACTTTCTCACACGCCATGCGATCGAATAATCATCCCTTTCTCACCTAACATTATCCTGACTCTACCTGACTGCAACAACCGACATTTATTTATCCGAGATAGCAGTGTAAATTCACACCCTTGGGAGTTTTGCTTTCAAAGTCAACTCTTCAAAAATAACATTAGATATAGGCAATGTTATATGATAGTTTAAATGCATGCTCTTGGTTGCGACATGACAAAGTGGATTTAAACTCGTATAACATCCACTTTGAAGCTTTCAACAGGCACCTCGTTAAATGAGTGCACTGTATGGTCATTCCCCTTGATACATAGGATACATATATTACGTATCACGTATCCTGTTTCCAGATCGTTCGATAGCTTTGGTGTAACTTTCCGTGAACTGAAATCATCACATAATTTCTCCTGCAGTTGGAAGCAAGTAATCTAAACAATCGTTCACGCCACGGAAGTGATTGTTTCTGTGAAGCGAAATCATCAAATAAAGTTGATTGCTTTTTCGGAAATAAACAATCAGAATAAATCGCCTGCTATTCGTGAAAAAAATCGACCGTCAATAAACCTCAATAGACTCGAACTGCATCCTTGTTCCGAGCACCCATTCGATCATAGCGTACGTTAAGTTGCAAGATGCTAAGCTTGCAACTTAAAGACGTCCCTGAACGGATTCATGGCGCAAGCGAACGGGAGCAAGTTGCGTAACTCCGAAGGGAAAGTCGGCATGACGCGTGAAGTGACTAAGTTAAGCGCCATTAAGGATAATAAACTTTGGAAGTCTGACCAGGACGCGTCGAGGATGAACTGCCGCCCGCCATCTCCGAGACGC
>NC_051405.1:41104361-41105688 GCF_015228065.2 Penaeus monodon
TTTTAGTAGAGTCACATTGTAATTTTAGTATATTGCTATTAACATGAAATTGCAATCCGACTGACAATATAGCTCATACAGTTTGTTTCCAGCATTAATATGATACGACAACTTTTGTTCAGGAATCAGGTACATGCTAGTAATTGATATTAAAGTTCGTTAATATAAAAGCGTTAGATCTAATACTAACAGCTAGCATCATTTCCTGGAGTGTGTCTAGTCTCAGCTTTCATCAAGACGCCAATGAAACAATTACAACACAGATTTTCAGAAGATTCTTTAATAAACCTGATGGTTATTTCAGCATTGGACTCTTAACCATGTCGAATGACTTTATCTATTCATCTCGAAAATAATGATAATGATAGAAAAGGGTAAAAAAATAATTATTATTATTATTATCAATTCGTTACACAAGAAAAAATCAGGCATGAAAACCGATTGAGCAGACTATTTTGCTCTTTAAATTCTTAAATCCCGCGAAATCTGGTGGTCGCCATTATCGGAAGAGCAGAAAACGTGCGTAATATATTTACTGTCATGGATAATGTCAGGTTGCTGTCCCTGTGGGTGTAATAACCGTGTAGGGGCTGATAAAATAAGTAGAAAATCCATCGCAAAAGATGGATTTTTAGATATGTAATTATTCGATCTAATTCGTAGTATTTTTGGTATTTGCCGGTGACATGCATATCCATGGGAGGTTTACATATCCCGTGAAATTACCTATCTTGTCTCTTGTATCCATCAAACATAACATTTAATATATTAAATGACAATTGCAATTTATTGCCAAAATTATCTTTCCACAAACATTCCCGGCGTGAAATGAAACTTGATGCAGTGTTGAGTGTAATAGATTGGTATCATCAGAACTAAGATCTAAAATACTTTTCTAAACATTGCAACTGACCTACCGCAGTTTTAAAAGGAATCTTACCAAGTCTGGTCTCCCCTAAGACGGCCGCCAATTCGAATGGCTACCTCGGTAAAGCGAACCAATTTTCTCAATCTGGTCTTTTTTTTTCCCCGAGATCAGTGATGCTCCCCAGGCTAAAGAATATCTCCTTGTCTGTGGAGCTTCGGCCGAAACGGCGCTGCCATGAATCAAGGTGTGGAGATTTCCGCTCTGCTCTTCTGTGGCTGAGCCTGAGTGAGCGTCTCTAGCGCGTGCTGTGCCATCCGCGGAACTCGATCAAAGCAGTTTCATGAACGGTAGGATGGTACAGGATGCTGCTCCGGAAAGACTTCAGATGAAATGCTGAGATATGTCGTTTAGACTGCTTATCTATTTACTTTTTATTTTCTTTTATTCAGCTATGCATTA
>NC_051405.1:41106033-41107094 GCF_015228065.2 Penaeus monodon
TTGGCAATGCAAGATACACATCAAGGCCGCCATCCACCAAGCAGCGAGTGTGATTATTGACATCCCAGGCCGTGACGCAGATCACTGTTAACACCGGCCTTTGTCAACCCTTTGTCCACACGCCGTGTTATGTAACTGATAAGGTCAAACCGGTAACAGACGACGGCTGAGCCTCTGATGTTATCGCAAAGGCCGAGCTTTTGTGCGAAAACTTCCCATAACTTCACTGTTATGCTTCTTTCGAGAGTCCGCTCCGGACTGGCCTGCGGTTATCGAGAGATGTCGATGGGGTTGATACCAGGGTCGGGTGTGCAGTTGCAATCTCCTTTATTTCGGCTGGGAAATACTTTTATCTATACTCGAATGGTTGCAGAGAGGGGTAGTGAATCCGGGTCGAATTCATGCATTAGTCTTGCCTGAATTCCATCAAGGGCAGTTGATTTAGTGATCGTATTTTCCATGCGCTGGCTGGCTCGGTTGCATTGAAATACGCAGTTCCTGTTTCGAAAGAGTTCAAAGGAACATATGAAATTATACACAGGAATATCAAATACCTATTGGCAAATCGTGCTTTTGTACAGAAAAAAAACGTCGTAAATGCACATCCTTCCTGCAATGTGATTGAATAAACCTTGAGCAATTGAATGATCGACTAATATCAAAATAATCAATAATGATTCGAGGAAAAATGGTAAAATCTGCCCTGGAGATGAATAATCAGATCAACAATAATATAATAAATAAGTATTGGAAAATTTCTTACATCCAATCATGATCTTGTTTTTATTACGGTTTGACAAATACGCGCGCGTGGTTCCCAGAAGTTTCGACTCATTAATTCACAAAGTTATTGCCGTAGGTAACATTACATTATGCTAAGTTAGTTCCAGAAGTGTATGACCAGAATTCAAATCAGTTTATGTTGTAATTGGTAAAGTTTGTGTTGCACCTGCAGTGCTGTGATGCAGTAATTTGCTGCAAAAAGAATCAAAGTAAGGAATATAAAGTACTCCATTAAATATTAAGCTACAGAAGTTCATAAATACTTACATACACACACA
>NC_051405.1:41107422-41107982 GCF_015228065.2 Penaeus monodon
CGCCCGTATATCATGTTGCCAATACCTGTGCGCAACGCCTGCGGTGAGCCACAACCTACAACTTCCCATGATCAGTGTTTGGTTCTGCCTGATTTGTGCGTGAACAAGGTTATGCGACTCCTTTTATCTTTAGATGGATAAGGGATTTACGTTGCTCTTCCATGGTTTAAGGATGCATCAAGGCAAAGTATTTGAGGAAAACGTACAGGTGTATTTTCTTACAAGTGATCAGCATGCATATGTAGTTACAAATCTAACAACCACGAAAATTCTGCTGGCTAGCCGGGTTTTGTCGGTCAAAATTTACCTTGGTCATGGCCGCCGACTTTAAAAACTTTCCTTTTTTTTACAAGACATGGGTTCCAAGGAGTTATTTATTTCCATTTCGCTAAACCATTATCCCCACGCTCACCCTTACCCCATCTCAGTCTGTCTTTAGCTTGGGGTTTCTGTGGATTTAATGCATGGACCTGATTTTTTGTCACCTAGATTCCTGTATTTGACAAGAAAAAGTAGGTTTTCGAAATTCTCAACGAAAACGTGATCTTAATCGACTTTTA
>NC_051405.1:41108046-41108682 GCF_015228065.2 Penaeus monodon
AAACTATGAATGACCACCATGTCCATTTAAGCATACAAGGCAAAACGACTCTTAATCTGCTTATATGCAAATTATGAAAGACACTGCTTAGGTACGGCAAAGTGTACTGTCCAGGTTTGAAATACAGGAAAATTGAAAATAGAGAAAAGGTTTTAAAAGGTCTAATCACTGATAGGGAAAAAAGGATTTCATTTCAAGATATAGGGTTAACGATAATACAAAAAAGGTAGAAAATATTATGTTATGGTAAACGATAGAAACTGCAATGTGTATTAAAAGGGATAGAAAATGTAATAGTCTAAATAGAAAAGAATATCAGTTGTTATGGCAGGACAAAATAGGCAGAGGTAGTTTAAATGAAATGAAAAAAAAATCTATGATTGGTAGGAAGGGAAAATCACATCAGTTTGTGTTAGATGCTAGAAAGAGACAAAAAGTAAGAGAAGCGGATACAAAATAAGAGGACTGGGAGGAAAAATAACAGAGAACCTACTTCTTGGGGAGAAGAAAAGAGATAATGCAACGGGAGATAGAAAAAGAAAGATATAAATATGACCATCCGTTAGGCGTCAATGACTGATGCACGGAGACTTGTCGTGCTGCCAATACTGTACACGCTGCTTGACAAAGAGAGGT
>NC_051405.1:41108774-41109563 GCF_015228065.2 Penaeus monodon
AAGCTAGACCTTAACAAGAAAATATCAAATTATCACCAAAAATATTACAACACTTAACAGTGCCACAAATTGATATAAGAATTGATAGTAAGCCCTTGGAGACATCAGAGTTCAAACACTTTTAAGCCTTAAAGAATAGAATACGCAGTTATAGGTGATTCCACGTAATCAGCTAACAATAAAACTAATCATCAAAATCACGCCATCAGCAGTTACAAGGAGACTTGATATGATTATGACATTAACGGCGTATTCAGCAACTATTAAACCTCTAGCAATGGGTGTGGCAGATAACACCACGGCAAAATAAGCAAGGTTTGGAACAGAAAGAGAGAGTGAAGGTGCCGTGTTCGTTCAAATACCTTCGTTAATTTAAATCTATAGAGTTATCCTTTAGAGTAGAGAAAGAGAAAGTACATTTAATCCATTGTTATGTTCAAATACTCAGCGAATTTCACTGTTTACCCTTTGTTTTGTTCACTCATAATCCCCCGGGCTCAGCAGCAACAGTTTCCATATATAGTATTTCACTATATTGCCAATGTAAACAAGTTATAGTGGAATAACTGTGAGAGCTGTGTCAGAGTAATTATTTGCATTCTCTGGCGCGATTGATAATTACTCTTGAAAACATGTGATTTTCCAATAAAGATAAATGCTCTTTTAATATAGCATTTTTGTTGTCATTTTGAAGTGCTGTCGCTTTGTTTATTTCCAGGTGGCAAACTACAAACTATTATTCGTGCGAAATAATAAGATAAATAGAATAGTGAAAAAGAAAAAAAGGGG
>NC_051405.1:41109657-41110014 GCF_015228065.2 Penaeus monodon
CGTCTTTCCGTCCGTTTGCTCGCCAGGCCTGCACATTAAGCCTGAAATCATCTGCCATATAATTGCGGAGTTGAAGTCGCTTCATTTTGATGTAAAATGACAACATAAATATTAAATATTAATTGACAACATAGATGGTAGATATTAATTGACATCATGAATATTGGATATTCCTTAACAAAATGAATATCGAGAAGTCATTGACAACATAAAAATAAAATACTCATTCACAGCATAGATATTGAATATTCATTGACAACATTTATATAAAATATCCATTGGCAACATGAATATTAAATATTAAATATTAAGGGAAAAGGGAGAGAGAAAAAAGAGGGATGGAAGAGAGAGGGAAGA
>NC_051405.1:41110645-41112075 GCF_015228065.2 Penaeus monodon
CATTCCTCTTTTCTTATAAATGTTACGTAAAAGTTGCTACAACCTGTTATAAAAAAAATAATAATAAAAAATAAACTCGAATCTCCCTCGCTCTAGCACTTTATTAGAGCCATTTGTTTCAATATTTTTGCCATAAACCAAAGTTCATAATCATCATTTCATGTACTTTAATGCGGATTTAGTTATTTTTCCCAAACTGCATTGGAACCATTACTATTTATAAATCCGTGCAGATTTCACCGTAATCTTTTTGTCTCATAATGATTATTTTGCAAGAGTCCGTTTTTCAGTATTATTTTTTTCTTTTCTTTTTTGTATTTATGCTTCGATTTACATTGTCACTAATGTTATTGTTGCTATACTGACTGTAAATTCATTTCCCTAAACTTCCTATTGCAAAGAATTGACAAAAAATCGGCTGTTGTTACTACTTTGCTTAAGGTATTCAACAGCATGATATTCTACAAGAGCGAAATACTACAAGATATTGCGCCCCATAATTCAGTGAAGTGTTAAATGCAATTAAAACAAATCACCACCACCCGCCGCACTATATAATCACTATTATCATCACCGTTTTATCATAAGGGGATGGATTTCCTACTATTTGCGTTCGTTCAAAATGTTGCAGTCAAATGATAGCTAGTAGAGTATAGGCTAAATAAACTTGATAAACGGTCTTCTTTCAGTGCAGATATTACAGCAAAAATATATGTACGACATTCAGAACCGCTAAGCATATAGTATTTAGGATGGAAATCGTGGAAATGATCAGTCCTCTCTGTACTCTGGCGTGCTCCAAGGAACCGTCCTGTGTCCATCCTTTTTTTATATTAATTGTCGATGACGATGTCTGCCGATATCGTTATTTGCGTGTTTTTAGTTATTCCACACTAAAACTCGAAAATAAAACTGGCTATGACCTTTTGTGATAGGACTCATATTTGAAACAGTAAAAATAACAATTGATTTCTCTATAAATGGGGTTATGCCTGTTGAATACACCAGTTTGTAAAAGAAAAAAAAATATCAAAGCAGTATTATCGTCGATATGGATTGAGTTATGTTAATTTAATGTCTGTACCTACGAAAGTTCTCAAAATAAAAAGATGAAGTAATTTTCAATAAAATCTATAAATGGAATTTAGAAGAATTGAGTTCACATCCAACTTCTATAATGTGGTTATTAAGAGAATATAGTATTAAGTTGTTTTCTAGAAATCAAAAATCATGAAAATAAAAATAAAAAAATGATATTGGAAAGGTTTCAGCGACCATCCTCTCGTGCTTAGATTATTTTCAAATTTTCGTCTGTCGCGCTTTCTTTTCCATCATCGAGAACAACGCTCTTCAGAGTACTGTCTTGAATCACGAGCAGGGAGAGAGATGGGGCGGTGCTTGCTGGGTTCCTTTGCATTTGGAAAAGTTTC
>NC_051405.1:41112518-41112629 GCF_015228065.2 Penaeus monodon
TCTCAATTTGAGTTTACATCAAAGTTAAGTATACACATGAATTTATAATTAATTATATATAATTAATTATTTATGTGAGTGAAGAATTTCAACCTGACTCACGTAAGCACA
>NC_051405.1:41112670-41112846 GCF_015228065.2 Penaeus monodon
CACTATCAATAGTATCTAATATTTACACATTGCAGTGGTGGTGATAATTACTATACTATCATCATCATCACCAATGATTAGTTATCATCGGCGCCAGTAATAACGCCACCATTAACATAAACTGTATTATTACTGTGTTACTAGAGTACCTGCTGTTACTGCTAGTGGTGCTGCTG
>NC_051405.1:41112996-41113134 GCF_015228065.2 Penaeus monodon
TTGTTACAACTACTATTAAAACTAGTACACTCTGAAATGAGTCAGTGGATGCGCAAAAGTGATGGGACATTAGTGTTGAGACAAGAACTGTTACATAACTATAATTCGAGTAAGGCTCTTGCCTCGGATGAACAAGTG
>NC_051405.1:41113916-41114026 GCF_015228065.2 Penaeus monodon
AAGATGCTACTACTACATTAGGACATTATGTTTAAAAAGAAAATCTAACCGTCAGGGCATGCAGAAGAGAGAAGTAGGTATGCAAAGAGGAGAGACTGATGCTTTGGATT
>NC_051405.1:41115942-41116835 GCF_015228065.2 Penaeus monodon
CCTTAAAGGAGAGAAGATACGACCAAAGAAACCATCTTCGTTATAACCTCGCTCCGTCCAGCCTTTGTGATAGCACAAGGCAGTAATGTAATTATCGCGCGATTACCTTTGTGTGGACACTGTTGCGGTGAGGGGGTCGAGGTAGTATGGCAGCGCGGAAACATTACCGTGCAGGTGTGTTGAGATCTTGGTGTGGTAATGGTAGTGTCCGCGTCTGTGGCTGTATGAAATGATTGTCGTATGTGTGTGTGTAGAAATCTTAGTGTGGTTATGGGAGTATGAAATTATTATCGAAGACGTGTAGAAAATTATAGTAAGATTTATGATGGTATGAACATTATCGTACAGGTGTGTAGAAATCATAGTATTGCTATGATAGGATAAGTGTGTGTGTGGGTATATATCGTACGGGTGTATAGACATTATAGTCTGATTATAGTAACACGAAATAATAATTGTACAGGTGTGCAGAAATCACAGTATGGTTATGGTAGCATGAAAAACCATCGTACAAATGTATAGAAATCTTAGTATGATAGTGGTAGTGTCTGGTTCTATGGTAGTATGAAATGATTATCGTACAGGTGTGTAGAGATCATGCTATGGTTATGATTGCAGGAAAAAAAAAATCGTGCAGGTGTCTAGAAATCTTGGTATGGTTATGATAGTGTTGAAAGATTTATTCTACAGGTGTGTAGAAATCTACGTATGATAATGGTAGTGTCGTTATATGATGATCGCGATGACGAGGATTAATGGTGCCATGGTATTAGGGTCATGGGTGGTCTCAGGTTTCAATTGGACGGAAGAACTCCATTAAGCAAAGGTCTCCTGCCTCTCCCATGAGCGTCGAGCAAGCCTGCCATGAAATATCAAGCACTGATGTCTCTGTT
>NC_051405.1:41117048-41117261 GCF_015228065.2 Penaeus monodon
TCGTTTTTTTTTCTTTTTTTGATCGTAGCTTGTTATTTGATGTTACTTCGGTTGCCTGGTTACCGTGACAATCGCCGTCATAGGAGTACTGAAAGAGGTTTGTGACCTTCCTCCACTTGGTCATGAGGACGAGTATTGTTTGTCATATAGTAAAGTAGTTATTTCTGGGATAAAGATTTGGCTACGCCTTTTCTTATTGCTCAAGGAGAGGAT
>NC_051405.1:41117421-41118171 GCF_015228065.2 Penaeus monodon
CGTATAGAATTATCGCGAAGACCTCGACATTGCGAACCATTAAGAATTGGAAACTTCGCTATCACAACCTGTCAATTACAGGAGAGAACATTGATTGATGTCAAAACAACTTCCTGCATGGGATATCACGCGCCTGCATTTCTCTCACACTACACAACCACTATCACCAGACCATACAAAGCTTGCATCATCCGTGGGAGGGACTGCCACGTCGCGCTTATTGTGCAAGCTAGAAAATCCCTGCAAATGCCATGTAATCCAGTAACCCAGGGAAACACCATAAATCATTCTTTATCACTTGTTGGATTCTTCCCTTGACGTCACACCTCACAGCGCACTTTTTTCCAAACACACCCAAACATCCTTTCTATTACAATCAGTTGGAACCTAATATACTTTCGAATTCGTTGTTTCCAAATCATTTTAAAAGTTAAAACATAACGATATAGTCCTTCTTTCGGAGAGAATTCCATTCGTTTCGACCTTTTTAGCACGAGAGACAATAATATGGGCGTCAGGTATCGTTCGAATCGGGAGCAGAAAGCGCGTGCGGCACGGACCTTACCTGGGGGCGCGGGACAGCGAACCGACGAGAGGCGAGCGAAGGAGAGGCTGCCGGGAAGACGCGCTCTCCGCGGGGCCGGGGCGCACACTGACCACCTCCTCCTCGTCTCCCTCCTCGACGCCCTCCTCCGGCTCCCTCCGTCGGCTCCCTCCGTCGGCTCCCACCCCTCCGGCTCCCTCCCTCCC
>NC_051405.1:41118202-41118276 GCF_015228065.2 Penaeus monodon
TCTTCCCCTCCCGAACCTCACTCGCTCCCTTGGACTAAACTCGTTCACAAGAGTATCTTAATTTTTATTTGATT
>NC_051405.1:41119112-41119394 GCF_015228065.2 Penaeus monodon
TAAAGAATGTATTAGAAGTCGAAATCCTTTAATATGAAATAAACCCACGATCAGTTAATATCTTTTGGACTCCTAGTGAACCGAATGAAGCTTCAGTTCGAATCCCGCGTCAGTTGTTTTTTCGTATCCTTCCGAACCAAGAAAATGCCTCAGCTCTCCCTTTACAATGACAACGAATTATTACAGAAGGAACAACGATCGTTTCTTCGAGCATTAAGGCTAGAGAACGAACTGGTGCTCACATGCGTATGGGTGACTGTGTCATAGTTTATGTCATATGTA
>NC_051405.1:41120450-41121802 GCF_015228065.2 Penaeus monodon
CCCAGTGATCCGAATCTTGCCCTTTGCAAATGACACACACGACCCTCCTCGCACATGAAAATGATCGCCGTAGAACCAGAAAGCACTTTCCCCCTTACATTTATGTGGCTTTCCCTTGTTAACGAAGAGATCCCCTTAAGCCTATGAGTTTAAAATGAGGCGCGACGTAATTTAGGCCCATGTCTCCGCAACAAACACTGAATGCATGCACTGTTACACTCGCACTCACAGGGTACGCAGGTAGACTTTTCATTAAGGTTGTCCCTGCTCGCCTCGCAGTGAACTGTGGGTTCTCGCAGTCCCCAGCTGGCAATAAAATAGTCACCCCTTTCGATTTATTACTCTTAACAATACCGCCGACCTTCCCCTTGCTCTACTGCACGCATAGCCCCGGAAATAATATTCCTTCAAATAAGTTAGGTACCTTTGGCAATCAACAAACTAATTAAAAAGATGAATAAGGTCGCCATTCCCACACAGAGGAAACAAAAGCGTCAAATGTACACACAAGACGAAAGTTTCATTCACGGTGACTGAAATACACTCGTGATCAGAGGTCATCCTGCTTTGAATAAAAACTGAGAGTTTCTGAACGCACGTCGAGGTCAAAGTAAATACATAACATGGTGGATTTATTTCCATCGGAGAGAGCATGGTAGCAGAAAATTGCAGAAAGTAATTATTGTCATAAATCATTTCGGTGAACTGAAAAAAACAGTGTGCCAGATGCATTGCTGTTCCTTAAAAGACTAAGTACATTCTACAGATTTGCGTATCCATTATCCATATATTCTAGTAATTCGGTAATTAAACAATATCAAAGAACCTAAGGCGAGTACCATAACAAAGAGACTTTACATGTGAAGTAGCCCTAACTACTAAAAACAAAACTCAACCAATCTTACAACAAAACTAGATAATCAAAACATTACGGAGCGGAACCCAATCACATTCCCTTTTCTTTATCACGTTATAACGACCCCATGATAAAAAAAATACCGTGTTTCCCCTTCTCATACATATTCGCCGAGGTAATGTTAATCCCGGATGCGGTCTCTGTGCTAACGAGACCGCCGACCTAACCCACGTGGATCAGCGTGGACCAAAGCTTGATTATGAAACACCACATCGCCGTGATTAATGGTGATTGCTGTGACAATAACATGTTAGAGATAATGATAAAAAATGCAATGACTGTCCCGTTTATTCTGTCACAACCAGTAATATTAATCACAGTGCCAGTGCCACCAGCAATCATGTTAATGAAGGAAACGAAGCTAATTTGTGAAGTGCATAATGGCACGAGTCTTACTGATGGCATCGATTGCAAATTTTTAACAGCTTAATATACG
>NC_051405.1:41123569-41123998 GCF_015228065.2 Penaeus monodon
ATTCATGAGGATTTTTTTGTGTTTACGTTCATTATATCAAAATGAAACACAACGCATGAGACATTCTAAACATTATCATCATATAAACCTATTTCAAGTTAATTAAATATGGTGGGTTTAGCGGGGCAGTGTTATAAACCAACATTCATTGTCTAGTATTATAAACCAGCGATATATAGTGTAATCACTTTTAAATGAAATTTAATGAATACATTTTATCTCGTTCCTGAGTACTACAAACAAATCTATATTTAAAAAAATCTATATGATTTTCTTCTCCATCTGTCATTTCCTTATTTTTCATTGACAAGAAATATTTATAATGATAATCTTATAACTAAATAAAAAGATCTTATTCTATGCAGTATGTTTAAATTCAGTATCTTATATTTATATTACATGTGAAAATCATAGTCCTGTTTGTTTGAC
>NC_051405.1:41124026-41124280 GCF_015228065.2 Penaeus monodon
TCTTCTCATACCTCCAATAAATTCATAAAATACTAATGTTTAAACACTTGCTTATGAAACAACAATAACAACATTTTTTTCACTACATAAAAAAATTAAAACATGTCCATTATGCAAATACTAAAGTGATGAATATATATACACAGAAACCCAGGGACCTACATACAGTTTGCATTGGAAATACACAAACATGGTCCAAGAGGCAATTGTATGACATAACACTCCCGGCAAAATTAATATTGTAGTGAACAAAA
>NC_051405.1:41125606-41126934 GCF_015228065.2 Penaeus monodon
TTGCAATCGATGCCATCAGTAAGACTCGTGCCATTATGCACTTCACAAATTAGCTTCGTTTCCTTCATTAACATGATTGCTGGTGGCACTGGCACTGTGATTAATATTACTGGTTGTGACAGAATAAACGGGACAGTCATTGCATTTTTTATCATTATCTCTAACATGTTATTGTCACAGCAATCACCATTAATCACGGCGATGTGGTGTTTCATAATCAAGCTTTGGTCCACGCTGATCCACGTGGGTTAGGTCGGCGGTCTCGTTAGCACAGAGACCGCATCCGGGATTAACATTACCTCGGCGAATATGTATGAGAAGGGGAAACACGGTATTTTGTTATCATGGGGTCGTTATAACGTGATAAAGAAAAGGGAATGTGATTGGGTTCCGCTCCGTAATGTTTTTGATTATCTAGTTTTGTTGTAAGATTGGTTGAGTTTTGTTTTTAGTAGTTAGGGCTACTTCACATGTAAAGTCTCTTTGTTATGGTACTCGCCTTAGGTTCTTTGATATTGTTTAATTACCGAATTACTAGAATATATGGATAATGGATACGCAAATCTGTAGAATGTACTTAGTCTTTTAAGGAACAGCAATGCATCTGGCACACTGTTTTTTTCAGTTCACCGAAATGATTTATGACAATAATTACTTTCTGCAATTTTCTGCTACCATGCTCTCTCCGATGGAAATAAATCCACCATGTTATGTATTTACTTTGACCTCGACGTGCGTTCAGAAAACTCTCAGTGTTATTCAAAAGCAGGATGACCTCTGATCACGAGTGTATTTCAGTCACCGTGAATGAAACTTTCGTCTTGTGTGTACATTTGACGCTTTTGTTTCCTCTGTGTGGGAATGGCGACCTTATTCATCTTTTTAATTAGTTTGTTGATTGCCAAAGGTACCTAACTTATTTGAAGGAATATATATTTCCGGGGCTATGCGTGCAGTAGAGCAAGGGGAAGGTCGGCGGTATTGTTAAGAGTAATAAATCGAAAGGGGTGACTATTTTATTGCCAGCTGGGGACTGCGAGAAGCACAGTTCACTGCGAGGGCGAGCAGGGACAACCTTAATGAAAAGTCTACCTGCGTACCCTGTGAGTGCGAGTGTAACAGTGCATGCATTCAGTGTTTGTTGCGGAGACATGGGCCTAAATTACGTCGCGCCTCATTTAATCTCATAGGCTTAAGGGGATCTCTTCGTTAACAAGGGAAAGCCACATAAATGTAAGGGGAATGTGCTTTCTGGTTCTACGGCGATCATTTTCATGTGCGAGGAGGGTCGTGTGTGTCATTTGCAAAGGGCAAGATTCGGATCACTG
>NC_051405.1:41127992-41128467 GCF_015228065.2 Penaeus monodon
TACATATGACATAAACTATGACACAGTCACCCATACGCATGTGAGCACCAGTTCGTTCTCTAGCCTTAATGCTCGAAGAAACGATCGTTGTTCCTTCTGTAATAATTCGTTGTCATTGTAAAGGGAGAGCTGAGGCATTTTCTTGGTTCGGAAAGGATACGAAAAAACAACTGACGCGGGATTCGAACTGAAGCTTCATTCGGTTCACTAGGAGTCCAAAAGATATTAACTGATCGTGGCTTTATTTCATATTAAAGGATTTCGACTTCATAAATACATTGCAGTATTAATTTTATCTCCTCTTTCAGTTTTGATTCTGTTGCACACGCCATTTTTCTGAGGAAATTCATTAAAAAATTTCATTATTTGGTGCTATCCATGCATAGCAACACTCAAACAAAACAGTCGTTCCGGTGAACTTAGTCGCATGTCACAAAACCATAATGGTGATATTAATTTCATCGACATATAAGTA
>NC_051405.1:41128620-41128823 GCF_015228065.2 Penaeus monodon
TTAATGCCCTCCCACTCCCTTAAGTATTACAAGTATTACTCTTCATATCTCAAGAGTATTTGTATTGTTTATGTAGTCCTAGGAAAACCATTTAATGCCAGTACCGATGTTAACATTCTGCATACGATTCCATTAACATACTGTCTAACATCTAATATGATGTTCAGATAACTGCGACATGGGTAACAGTTTCAATAATTATG
>NC_051405.1:41128981-41130887 GCF_015228065.2 Penaeus monodon
GTGCATTGTAGGATTAAAACACCAAAAAGTTGCATTAAAAGTCCCGTAACACTGGAGTTCTGCCTGTCAAGCTATTATGCATGTCCCAAACAGTGCAATTATCAATAAAAATGTGTTTGAGGTATGATGAGGAGTTAGCAAGATACTAGTTAACACAATGGGATTTCATTTTACGGAATGAAAGTAACACATATTTATAGTAAGAAAATCTAACTAAACGACTGTCTTTCATAAAGAAACATATTAATTGAATTCTATATGAGTTTTCATAAGTTTTCTGAGAAAGACATTTCATCTTGTTTTATCTGAAACTATTGTAACATCACTTAAATATGAGTAAAGGTATTTTTGGTAAAGAAAACGCATTAACTTGCCAAATGTTATTTTTAGTCGCTAGATTCTAAAGATATGACAGGCTAGGGTTCATAATTATCTTCAAAAGCAGTTTGCGAGGCAACAAGGCGAGAGGAATAAAAATGAAAAATATTCCAATCATAAAGTTGAAAGACTTTTTACACTTTATTGGACACAAGTATGAAATAGCATGATTTCTGAACGTCTTGGCTTTCCCATATGTCATCAAAGATAGTAGAACACCTTTACGTGTTTCTTTTACATTGATATTAAACAATAACCGATTCCATCATCTTTGGGTGTGTCCGCAGCACAGCAGTTCCTCAAGAATGGACATGAAATCTGAATGATAAACTACTAGCTGTTTTCATAAATCATTGTAAGGGTCTTAGTTTCAGGTCTTTCACATTATTAACTTTGTAGTTCCATGTTTCCCATGATATTCGCTTTTACTGGACAAAGCCTCTGAACTATGCAACGATTAGCAAGGTTTTTGTTTCGTTTCGCCAGGAGCACCTATAGTTTCTTTGACAGTCTTGCTTCAATGTTTACTAAAACGAAGGCTCGAGCTATTCATGTACTTGTCATGTTTTGCTCGAAAAGAATTTTAGTACATTCCAATACACTCTGTACTCTTCTTTCGTTGTTTTAATCTTTGGAAAAGAATCTGGCAAATCTGCCCCTCTATCTATTAAAGTAACGATTGAAAAAGAACTTGTGTTATGATCAATGCCTGAATGATCGAAAATATCAACAAGTGGATATACGTATAGTTGCTAGTTCAATTAGTCACTCTAGCAATGTCGTCATTATTATGCTTCGTCGATGCACTAGGGAAGCACATAAAAAGGCATAAGCATTAAAATTTTCTAAAATAAATCTGAGGTAATGTAGGTTCGGAGAAATTGATTAAATAATAGTCAAATCTATCGATATACAGACGATGAACTAAGAATATGTCAAGGTGAATATTATTAAAAGTCACTCTGCATGCGATGTCTTTCATTAGCATATGCGGAACATGATTAAGGGGAAAAAACTATCTTTTGAGACGCTTTTCGCTCTATTTAGTTCAAACAGGCGAAAGATCCCAACGAGAAGGAAATAGATAAAATATACCAATTTATCTTAGACTGTTAAATTATGTTGAAATTATATTTTCATTTTCAGACTTTTAAGACAATTAACATAAGGGATCATTAGCATACAATAAGTTAAAAGAACATGATGATTGAGAATGGAGACAGATGGTCATGCAGATGTCTGTACTATAGATGCTTCATCAAGTGCAGTCTGAATCACAGTCAGAAGGGGCGAGAGACAGCATCATCAGACGAAAAGAAAAACATGTACAAGTCTTCAACTTTTTTCTTCCGAATCGAAAACGATGATTAGCAAGGAGAACAAGTCCTCTCGACTCGTTCTGATAAACATTTCCTTGGCGCTGTTCGTTGCCATGTCGTGTTCCTTGTATTTTAGCCTCACGTCACATTTTTTCTTCTTTTTTTTAGGCTATTGACAGCTGCGGTTTCAGGATATTTCAGTCGGGAGT
>NC_051405.1:41130960-41131886 GCF_015228065.2 Penaeus monodon
GAGAGGGGAGGTTACAGGAGGATTACGAGTGGGCTGTGCAATGCTATGCAGGGCCTTGACTTTTCTGATTAAGTAAATGAGCAACTCGGCACGTTTCTGTTTTCAATGAGGCTTGCAATCGTAAGGGAGAAGGGAAACGATAACACCATTCTTAAATTACACATCCCATGCCAAAGTTTGATAACCACTTATACTGGATAAACTCATCGTACATATATCTTATTATTAACCAACATACATATATTTTATTACAGACTCAACATACATATCCTTTATTACTAACTCAGCATACATATATTTTATTACTAACTCAACATTCATATCTATCAACACAACATACATATTTTTATTACTAACTCAACATACACATATTTTATTACAGACTCAACATACATATCTTTTATTACTAACTCAACATACACAAATTTTATTACAGACTCAACATACATATCTTTTATTACTATCTCAACATACATATATTTTCACTCAAGAAACATATCCTTTAATACAACATACATATATCTTTTATTACGAACTCAGCATACATAACTTTTATCAAGTTACAGTATGATCTTATGTTGACATTCAAGAGCAACTTAAAACTATCTGCAAATTTCCCGTAACAACAACAGAAGTAACAACAGAATATGTTTCTCGAATTATTAAATATCACCTTATTTTCTTCACAGACAACAAACGCTCATTGATGATTAGTTCTGTTCGTTGCCTGATTGGTCAGTGGAACACGGAAAAGGAAGAAAAATAATGATATTCCTTAAAACTTATATAGAATTCCAACGCACTTGTCATACGGATGGCAGATGACTGACGGGCGACGGAACAAGAATCAGTCTTACATTTAGAGTTATATCCAGCCACGGCTAGATTTCGATTTGTTTTTATTTCAGTGTTCGTTATCGTTTTCC
>NC_051405.1:41131921-41133076 GCF_015228065.2 Penaeus monodon
TAGGGGAGGGGGCAACTACATTTATTTTAACTTATTTTATTTTAACCCGTTAGTTTTTTTTCATTATTTTTTTCCCTCGTTTTATTTCATGGGGAGATGGGGGGGGGGGGGTGACGATATGTAGATTTGAACTTGCTTTACTTTATGAATTTTATTTTTTCCGGTTTGGAATTCTCTGATTAAGCGATTGTCATGAAAAATCGAATTTCGGATGCCTTTTGTGTATAATTAGCATATATATAACAATATTTGAATATTTCAAGATAAATATTCATACTCATACCAGCAATCCCAACATTTACGATGTATGATCAGTTATGACATATTACTCTAAACCTGCTGAATAAAATCATATACATATACACGCGTGCGCACGATAAGGTGTGCATGTGTATATGTGTATGAGCGTGCGCTCATTACATATAAAGACAGACAGATAAATGAATACATTCAAATGTTATGACCTTATATAATCTTATTGCTTAGAGCCATGTTAAAACTACGATGCAACAGGAAAACGAAAGAAAACGAGCGGGCGGGGGAAGTGCCGGTCGACATAGGCGTCAGATATGTCAAGTTATGGCAACTGTATCTTGAACTTTGTGTACAAGAGTCAATTTTATGTATGTACCATTTCTTACAATGACATTCTTTTTGCCACATTGTAAAAAAAAACCTTGTCTGAACAGGAAAACAAGCTATCTTCCCGAGCAGGAAATGTAACATGGTATTGTTATGTGTATTACGTATACGACAAAATACCATACGCACTTTTTACTATTCTTAAAAATATTTGATAAAAAAGTTGATAATTACAGTTGATGATATGGGTTTGATGTATAATTTGCCAATTGAAAATTCTCTCGCGGCTCTGACAAGGTTCAAAACCCTAACAAGACTATTGATTCATCGTTCGTAATCACAGATGACGCGTGGGCCTAAATATACGGGTATTTGTCAGCATCTTCATTTACTGATTCGCATACACGACGACAGCTGCCCGTAAAATGGAGAGGAACATGTTACATGAAGTTAGTATAAGTCTCACTCCTGAATATACGAAGCTTCTCCCTTCGATAGACGTATTTTGTACATTGTGCATTTTTCTGTCACAAATATAATAGCCAAAATGTTTGTGACCGAAGATAATGTTGT
>NC_051405.1:41133647-41134201 GCF_015228065.2 Penaeus monodon
TGCTGTCATACTCTAGATTTGCATAAAAATGCTTCACTTGATATTCATGATTTCGTGGCCATGGCGGAATGAAACAAAAATACGCTTTAATATATACTGCAACACTAGATATTGCAACCATTACTTTGTGTGATATATCTATGATTTAAATAACTGTTTTGTGTTCTAAGTATGACATGCTTTGCTGTTCAATTTATTAAATCTGTTTTAAACCTAGGTTCTTTTTTCAAGAACTTTTTAGCTGTCATTTTCTCTTTTAGCTGTCATTTCTACCGCTAATTCCTATAGTGACTTCATTAATGTAGTATTGATTTTCTGAGAATACGGATAACATGACAACAGGTATCAATTAACAGATTGACTCCTATGGATCCTATCTAACACTGATTCTAAAGTCATTTGATTTCATTAAATTCTTGATACCATTCTCTTCCTCTCTTTCATAATAATCAGAGAACGAGGTTATCTGTGTTCCTATTAATTGTTTTTTGTCACGAAACGCCTTTGCTTTTGAATGTCCGCTGAATACTATCTTTTCTCACGAGAAGCCGTGT
>NC_051405.1:41134548-41134879 GCF_015228065.2 Penaeus monodon
CATGATCTCACTAATCCATGTAAGCTATTAGTGATTAATTTAGATACTCCGATTCTAATTATGTAAATGTTATAGACTTTTTTTTTTTTTGGACAGAAAAACGTTTCGGTTGTAACTTCCTCATTTAGTTTAGTTTATTTCAATTTCTCCGCTAATTTTTTTTTAAATAGTGAATGGCTTCATCTATGCTGTAATGTTTTTTTCTGAAAATACTGGTAATATGGTAATAGGTATCAGTTACCAGAGCAGTCTGACTCCGGTGGTTTCTGATAACAACACTGGATCTAAAGTTATTTTGATTTCATATAGGGAAACATGCATGTGTTCTCCC
>NC_051405.1:41135240-41135940 GCF_015228065.2 Penaeus monodon
GTTCTGCTTAATAAAATCCCGTTCTCTGCGAGATGTTTTCATAGCAGAGGGCGTGGTCAAAAATCACTACAATTTTGTCGTATGTATTTACATGATCTATATTTATCAGTGGTTTCATAATAATTATTTACATAATATAGATTTATCGGTGGTCTGATCACACTGATTTATATAATATATATTTATCAGTGGTTTAATCATACTGCTTTACATAATATATATTTATCAGTAGTTTAGTCTCATTGATTTACATAATATATATTCATCAGTGGTTTAATCATGCTGATTTACATAATATATATTTATCAGTGGTTTCATCATAGTGATTTACATAAAAAATATTTATCATAAGAATTTTATCACACAGATTCACATATCTATACGTGAAACATTTTCCCCACATTAAAGTTTAGTCCAGTGCACTAAAATAATATCAGAACTTTTATATACATCAATACGGTGATCGTTTTAATGAATCACGAAATATCAAGTGAAGTTCAGATAGTGTAGAGGCACAGGTCACGCTTGGCCGTATGGCTGAGCTGATAGAATCCCCTCCTCCCCCTAGTGTGTGTTGTTATAATCACATTCTTGACTATCAAGCGGACGTTTAAAATTCCCAGCGTGTAAACAATGTTAAAAAATTATAAATCCGCCTTCATGGAAGCTTTGAGACGCTGTGCAAGGCTGGTGGCGATGA
>NC_051405.1:41136396-41136500 GCF_015228065.2 Penaeus monodon
AGCAATGATGTGGGGAGGGGGAGCCATGTTTTCATAGTGTGTTATCTTGATCAGGGGAAGGGGTAGCGAAGGTTCATAGAGACTCCACAACCCCTTCGCCTCCC
>NC_051405.1:41136533-41136792 GCF_015228065.2 Penaeus monodon
AGTAACTCCGCCACTATACAATTCTGACATCTGGGAAAGAATACAAGGTCGCTGATTCTATAGAGGAACTTTCTACGTGGATGCATCGTAAAGCCACTGACATAAAAGTAAGTAATTTGTTAGAAATAGTCCTTTAATCAAAACTGTTGTTCGAGACAAATCAAGGGAAACTAATGTAGAGATCCGATCCTTTCATGCAGTTGCTAAAATAGACCAGACATAATACAGGATATGATGTAATGTATTTCTGTTTCCCTCC
>NC_051405.1:41138470-41138759 GCF_015228065.2 Penaeus monodon
GTTTCACATTGGAATACTAAGACTGAAGCATTTCGAGAATGTTTTGGATTACTGCACGCCAGCTATTGGCTTTTTATAGTCATTTATTTATGTACCTGGAGATTTGGATTGGTACAAATTATCAAAATATGCTTATCTAAAGACGCTACATCATAACCAAAATATGCTACTTGCCTCTCTTAAGCTGAGGAATGACGATCAAGTTATTGTAACAGAATAATAGATATGGCATTCGGTCCATATAATAGAGACAATTTTTATTGATATTTCCCAAGAAAGGGATGTTAGC
>NC_051405.1:41139222-41139616 GCF_015228065.2 Penaeus monodon
TTTTTTTCAACGTTCTGATCGGGGAGAACACATGCATGTTTCCCTATATGAAATCAAAATAACTTTAGATCCAGTTTTGTTATCAGAAACCACCGGAGTCAGACTGCTCTGGTAACTGATACCTATTCCCAAATATTACCAGTATTTTCAGAAAAAAACATTACAGCATAATGAAGCCATTCACTATTTAAAAAAAAATTAGCGGAGAATTGAAATAAACTAAACTAAATGGGGAATTTTACAACCGAAACGTTTTTCTGTCCAAAAAAAAAAAAAGTCTATAAATTTACATAATTAAATCGGAGTATCTAAATTAATCACTAATAGCTTACATGGATTAGTGAGATCATGTACTTAATTAATGATGATGTAAGCTGGGCAGATACCATTTCGG
>NC_051405.1:41139951-41140520 GCF_015228065.2 Penaeus monodon
ACACGGCTTCTCGTGAGAAAGATAGTATTCAGCGGACATTCAAAAGCAAAGGCGTTTTCGTGACAAAAAACAATTAATAGGAACACAGATAACCTCGTTCTCTGATTATTATGAAAAAGGGGAAAGAGAAGGGTATCAAAAATTTAATGAAATCAAATGACTTTTAGAATCAGTGTTAGATAGGATCCATAGGAGTCAATCTGTTAATTGATACCTGTTTGTCATGTTATCCTATTCTCAGAAAATCAATACTACATTAATGAAGTCACTATAGGAATTACGGTAGAAATGACAGCTAAAAAGAAAATGACAGCAAAAAAGTTCTTGAAAAAAGAACCTAGGTTTAAAACAGATTTAAAAAATTGAACAGCAAAGCAGTCTACTTAAACACAAAACAGTTATTTAAATCATAGATAATCACACAAAGTAATGGTTTTCAATATCTAGTGTTGCAGTATATATTAAAGCGTATTTTTGTTTCATTCCGCCATGGCCACGAAATCATGAATATCAAGTGGATTTTTATGCAAATCTGAAATATGACAGCATTATTTCGACGCGGTATCCGT
>NC_051405.1:41141036-41142120 GCF_015228065.2 Penaeus monodon
TTTAATCGCTTAATCTGCTTATCAACATTTCTTCGGTCCAAACATTTTGGCTATTATATTTGTGACAAAAAATGCACAATGTACAAATACGTCTATCGAAGGGAGAAGCTTCGTATATTCAGGAGTGAGACTTATACTAACTTCATGTAACGTTCCTCCCCTTTTTTTACGGGCAGCTGTCGTCGTGTATGCAATCAGTAAATGAAGATGCTGACAAATACCCGTATATTTAGGCCCACGCGTCATCTGTGATTACGAACGATGAATCAATATCTTGTTAGGGTTTTAAACCCCTTGTCAGAGCCGCGAGAGAATTTTAAATTTGGGCAAATTATACATCAAACCCATATCTCAACTGTAATTATCAACTTTTTTTATAAAATTTTTTTAAGAATAGTAAAAAGTGCGTATGGTATTTTGTCGATACGTAATACACATAACAATACCATGTTACATTTCCTGCTCGGAAGATAGCTTGTTTTCCTGTTCAGACAAGGTTTTTTTTTACAATGTGGCAAAAAGAATGTCATTGTAAGAAATGGTACATACATAAAATTGACTCTTGTACACAAAGTTCAGATACAGTTGCCAAAACTTGACATATCTGACGCCTATGTCGACCGGCACTTCCCCCGCCCGCTCGTTTTTCTTTCGTTTTCCTGTTGCATCGTATTTTTTAACTGGCTCTAAGCAATAAGATTATATAAGGTCAAAACATTTGAATGTATTCATTTATCTGCTGTCTTTATATGTAATGAGCGCACGCTCATACACATATACACATGCACACCTTATCGTGCGCACGCGTGTATATGTATATGATTTTATTCAGCAGGTTTAGAGTAATATGTCATAACTGATCATACATCGTAAATGTTGGGATTGCTGGTATGAAGTATGAATATTTATCTTGAAATATTCAAATATTGTTTATATATGCTAATTAACACAAAAGGCATCCGAAATTCGATTTTTCATGACAATCGCTTAATCAGAGAATTCCAAACCGGAAAAATAAAATTCAAAAAGTAAAGCAAGTTAAAAATCTACATATCGCCCACCCCCCCCCCCCCAACACCCCAGG
>NC_051405.1:41142275-41145347 GCF_015228065.2 Penaeus monodon
CTCGAAATCTAGCCGGGGCTGGATATAACTCTAAATGGTAAGACTGATTCTTGTTCCGTCGCCCGTCAGTCATCTGCCATCCGTATGACAAGTGGTTGGAATTCTATATAAGTTTTAAGGAATATCATTATTTTTCTTCCTTTTCCGTGTTCCACTGACCAATCAGGCAACGAACAGAACTAATCATCAATGAGCGTTTGTTGTCTGTGAAGAAAATAAGGTGATATTTAATAATTCGAGAAACATATTCTGTTGTTACTTCTGTTGTTGTTAGGGGAAATTTGCAGATATTTTTTAAGTTGCTCTTGAATGTCAACATAAGATCATACTGTAACTTGATAAAAGTTAGTATGCTGAGTTCGTAATAAAAGATATATGTATGTTGTATTAAAGGATATTTTTTCTTGAGTGAAAATATATGTTGTTGAGATAGTAATAAAAGATATGTATGTTGAGTCTGTAATAAAATTTGTGTATGTTGAGTTAGTAAAAAAAATATGTATGTTGTGTTGATAGATATGAATGTTGATTTAGTAAAAAAAATTATGTATGCTGAGTTAGTAATACAATAAAAATGTATTTTGAGTTAGTAATAAAATAATTATGTTGTTGAGTAAGTAATAAATGATATATGTTGAGTTAGTAATAAAACATATGTATGTTGAATCAATAATAAAGGATATGTATGCTGTAATAAAATATTGTATGTTGAATTGTAATTAAAATTATATATGTTGTGTTAATAATAACAATATTTCTTGAGTTTAGTAATAAAAGATATGTATGTTGAGTCTGTAATAAAATATATGTATTTTGGTTTATAATAAGATTATGTACGATGAGTTTATCCAGTATAAGGGGTTATCAACTTTGGCATGGGATGTGTAATTTAAAGAATGGTGTTTCGTTTCCCTTCTCCCTTACGATTGCAAGCCTCATTGAAACAGAAACGTGCCGAGTTGCTCATTTACTTAATCAGAAAGTCAAGGCCCTGCATAGCATTGCCACCCCACTCGTAATCCTCCTGTAACCCCCCCTCTCCCCGCCCACTCCCCCACACGCACGTCTTCTCTCCCCGCCCCTCCCCACATGCACTCCCCACCCTCCCGCCCACTCCCGACTGAAATATCCGAAACCGCAGCTGTCAATAGCCTAAAAAAAAAAAAAATGTGACGTGAGGCAAAAATACAAGGAACAGGGACATGGCACAAACCCAGCGCCAAGGAAATTTTATCAGAACGAGTCAGAGGACTTTTTTCTCCTTGCTAATCATCTTTTTTCGATTCGGAAGAAAAAATTGAAGACTTGTACATGTTTTTCTTTTCGTCTGATGATGCTGTCTCTCGCCCCTTCTGACTGTGATTCAGACTGCACTTGATGAAGCATCTATAGAAACAGACATCTGCATGACCATCTGTCTCCTTTTTCTCAATCATCATGTTCTTTTAACTTATTGTATGCTAATGATCCCTTATGTTAATTGTCTTAAAAGTCTGAAATGAAAATATAATTTCAACATAATTTAACAGTCTAAGATAAATGGTATATTTTATCTATTTCCTTCTCGTTGGGATCTTTCGCCTTTTTTGAACTAAATAGAGCGAAAAGCGTCTCAAAAGATATTTTTTTTTCCCCTTAATCATGTTCCGCATATGCTAAAAGAAAGACATCGCAGCAGAGTGACTTTTAAATATTCACCTTGGACATATTTTTTAGTTCATCGTCTGTATATCGATAGATTTGACTATTATTTAATCAATTTCTCCCGAAACTACATTACCTCAGATTTATTTTAGAAAAATTTTAATGCTTATGCCTTTTATGTGTTCCCTAGTGCATCGACGAAGCATAATAATGACGACATTGCTAGAGTGACTAAATTTAACTAGCAACTATACGTATATCCACTTGTTGATATTTTCGATCATTCCAGGCATTGATCATAACACAAGTTCTTTTTCAATCGTTACTTTAATAGATGAGGGGCAGATTTGCCAGATTCTTTTTCCCAAAAATTAAAACAACGAAAGAAGAGTCAGAGTGTATTGGAATGTACTAAAATTCTTTTCGAGCAAAACATGACAAGATCATGAATAGCTCGAGCCTTCGTTTTTTGTAAACATTGAAGCAAGACTGTCAAAGAAAATATAGGTGCTCCTGGCGAAACGAAACAAAAACCTTGCTAATCGTTGCATAGTTCAGAGGCTTTGTCCAGTAAAAGCGAATATCATGGGAAACATGGAACTACAAAGTTTAAAAATGTGAAAGACCTGAAACTAAGACCCCCTTTCAATGATTTATGAAAACAGCTAGTAGTTTTCATTCAGATTTCATGTCCTTCTTGAGGACTGCTGTGCGCGGACACACCCAAAGATGATGGAATCGGTTATTGTTTTTAAAATCAATGTAAAAGAAACACGTAAAGGTGTTTTTACTATCTTTGAAAGACATATGGGAAAGCCAAGACGTTCAGAAAACATGCTATTTCATACTTGTGTCCAATAAAGTGTAAAAAGTCTTTTTAACTTTATGATTGGATATTTTTCATTTTTATTCCTCTCGCCTTGTTGCCTCGCAAACTGCTTTTGAAAATAAATTTTGAACCCTACCTGTTCATATCTTTAGAATCTAGCGACTAAAATAACATTTGGCAAGTTTAATGCGTTTCCCTTTTCCAAAAAAACCTTTACTATATTTAAGTGATGTTACAATGTTTTCAGATTAAACAAGATGAATTTCTTTCTCAGAAAACTTATGAAAACTCATATAGAATTCAATATAGTTTCTTTATGAAAGACAGTCGTTTAGTTAGATTTTCTTACTATAAAATGTGTTACTTTCATTTCCCTAAAATGAAATCCCATTGTGTTACTAGTATCTTGCTAACTCCTCATCATACCCAAACACATTTTTTTTGATAATTGCACTGTTTGGACATGCATAATAGCTTGACAGGCAGAACTCCAGTTTTTACGGGACTTTTAAAGCAACTTTTTGGTGTTTTAATCCTACAATGCACAGTCAGCGTCACTTCCCCACCTTATATACGCCCAACACTAAACCATTAAGCCC
>NC_051405.1:41145423-41145671 GCF_015228065.2 Penaeus monodon
AAACAAGTTTATCTCATGTAGTAAAAGAATAAATCATAATTATTGAAACTGTTTCCCATGTCGGGAGTTATCTGAACATCATATTAGATGTTAGACAGTATGTTAATGGGAAACGTATGCAGAAGTTAACATCGGTATGGCATTAAATGGTTTTCCTAGGACTACATAAAAAAATACAAATACTCTTGAGATATGAAAGTAATAAATTGTAATACTTAAGGGAGTGGGAGGGCATTAAGGAGAGTGGA
>NC_051405.1:41145813-41146298 GCF_015228065.2 Penaeus monodon
TACTTATATGTCGATGAAATTAATATCACCATTATGGTTTTGTGAAATGCGACTAAGTTCACCGGAACGACTGTTTTGTTTGAGTGTTGCTATGCATGGATAGCACCAAATAATGAAATTTTTTAATGAATTCCTCAGAAAAATGGCGTGTGAAACAGAATAAAAAAACTGAAAGAGGAGAAAAAATTTAAATACTGCAATGTATTTATGAAGTCGAAACCCTTTTAAATATGAAATAAAGCCACGATCAGTTAATATCTTTGGACTCCTAGTGAACCGAATGAAGCTTCAGTTCGAATCCCGCGTCAGTTGTTTTTTTTTGTATCCTTTCCGAACCAAGAAAATGCCTCAGCTCTCCCTTTACAATGACAACGAATTATTACAGAAAGGGGAAAAACGATCGGTTTTTTCGAGCATTAAGGCTAGAGAAAGAATGGTGCTCCCCATGCGTATGGGTGACTGTGTCATAGTTTTTGTCATATGTA
>NC_051405.1:41146533-41147006 GCF_015228065.2 Penaeus monodon
ATAATATTTTAAAAAATAAAAATTTTTAAAAATTAAAAATATTGTTTAAAATAAAAATATTACTTTTTTATTATATAAAATTTAAAAAATAATAATTAAAATTAATTATTTTTATTATTTTTTAAATTTTTAAAATTATTAAATTTATTTTTTTATTAAAAAATTTTAAAAAATAAAAAAAATTTTTGGGTTGTGTTTCCCTTTTTTTTTATACATTCATTTTTTTCCCCCTTCCCCTTTTTTCTCTTCCTCCCCTCCTTTTTCCCATTCTCCTACCTTTTCTGAAAACCCTTTTCCTTCTTTTAAAAACTTTCATTTAAAAAAAAATTTTTTTTTTTTTAAAGGTAAAAAAACAATACCGGGGGGTTGGAAAAAATTTATTTTCCCAGGAAAACCAAAAAAAATTTTAAAATTTTGCTTTTTTTTTCAATTAAATTTCACTTTTAAAAAATTAGTTTAATTTTTCCCCTTTG
>NC_051405.1:41147106-41147491 GCF_015228065.2 Penaeus monodon
TTTTTAAAAATTTTTTTTCCGGGGCCCCAGCTTACATCATCTTTAAATTTAAAGTACAGATCTCACTAATCCTGTAAGCTATTAGTGATTAATTTAGATACTCCGATTCTAATTATGTAAATGTTATAGACTTTTTTTTTTTTTGGACAGAAAAACGTTTCGGTTGTAACTTCCTCATTTAGTTTAGTTTATTTCAATTTCTCCGCTAATTTTTTTTTAAATAGTGAATGGCTTCATCTATGCTGTAATGTTTTTTTCTGAAAATACTGGTAATATGGTAATAGGTATCAGTTACCAGAGCAGTCTGACTCCGGTGGTTTCTGATAACAACACTGGATCTAAAGTTATTTTGATTTCATATAGGGAAACATGCATGTGTTCTCCC
>NC_051405.1:41147774-41148392 GCF_015228065.2 Penaeus monodon
GTTCTGCTTAATAAAATCCCGTTCTCTGCGAGATGTTTTCATAGCAGAGGGCGTGGTCAAAAATCACTACAATTTTGTCGTATGTATTTACATGATCTATATTTATCAGTGGTTTCATAATAATTATTTACATAATATAGATTTATCGGTGGTCTGATCACACTGATTTACATAATATATATTCATCAGTGGTTTAATCATGCTGATTTACATAATATATATTTATCAGTGGTTTCATCATAGTGATTTACATAAAAAATATTTATCATAAGAATTTTATCACACAGATTCACATATCTATACGTGAAACATTTTCCCCACATTAAAGTTTAGTCCAGTGCACTAAAATAATATCAGAACTTTTATATACATCAATACGGTGATCGTTTTAATGAATCACGAAATATCAAGTGAAGTTCAGATAGTGTAGAGGCACAGGTCACGCTTGGCCGTATGGCTGAGCTGATAGAATCCCCTCCTCCCCCTAGTGTGTGTTGTTATAATCACATTCTTGACTATCAAGCGGACGTTTAAAATTCCCAGCGTGTAAACAATGTTTAAAAAATTATAAATCCGCCTTCATGGAAGCTTTGAGACGCTGTGCAAGGCTGGTTGCGA
>NC_051405.1:41148784-41148860 GCF_015228065.2 Penaeus monodon
AGAATGGTGGGAGGGGCCATTTTTCATAGTGGTATCTTGATCAGGGAAGGGGTAGCAAGTTCATAAGACTCCACAA
>NC_051405.1:41148903-41149127 GCF_015228065.2 Penaeus monodon
ATAACTCGCCACTATACAATTCTGACATCTGGGAAATCAAGGTCGCTGATTCTATAAGAACTTCTACGTGATGCATCTAAAGCCACGGTAAAGGTAAGAATTTTAGAAATCATCCCTTTCATCACTGTTGCTTCGACCGACAAATCACGGAACTATGTAAATCCGCCCTTACTCTGCATTGGGTAAAATCAAGCCGATTCTATAAGGAACTTTACGTGATTTCA
>NC_051405.1:41150824-41151200 GCF_015228065.2 Penaeus monodon
GTTTCACATTGGAATACTAAGACTGAAGCATTTCGAGAATGTTTTGGATTACTGCACGCCAGCTATTGGCTTTTTATAGTCATTTATTTATGTACCTGGAGATTTGGATTGGTACAAATTATCAAAATATGCTTATCTAAAGACGCTACATCATAACCAAAATATGCTACTTGCCTCTCTTAAGCTGAGGAATGACGATCAAGTTATTGTAACAGAATAATAGATATGGCATTCGGTCCATATAATAGAGACAATTTTTATTGATATTTCCCAAGAAAGGTGACGTGTCTTAGCATGCCGATCTGAGAGTAAAATCAGCGTTGTTTATCTCACAGAAAAACAGCATCGAATTTACCTTGATGCTTTTGGTATTTAC
>NC_051405.1:41151300-41151603 GCF_015228065.2 Penaeus monodon
CTTCCCCAATATATACAAGTTTAGCTGGACTTATAAGAGACATTCTAGCCTTTTTGGGTTTATCAGTGAGAGAAGTGTTTTGACCAGAGAAAGCGATTAGAATTAATTGTTTTTCTTTTTCAGCCCAAGATTTGAACTGCCACAAGTTACAGATGACAAGCAGCAGCCTCACAAGAAATTAGGAATAACATGCCATTACTGTGGAGAGGCTGGCCATAAACTGTCTCACTGCTTCAGAGCAAATCCAGAATTGCGGGAACAAAATGCCATAATTGTGAGTGACATGCTGTTTTTTTTTTTTTC
>NC_051405.1:41151869-41152286 GCF_015228065.2 Penaeus monodon
CCCTTCCCAACCCTGCTAGAACCTAGTTATGATCTGTTGTGGGAAGTAGATGTTGTTACTTGAATTATTAAAGGGTACTTCATATTCAGTTGCAAGATTTCATTACAGATGGAATTAGGGAAATTGCACATGAACTTTTTGTAGCTCAACATGGAAGGTCTAAAGATTTGCATATAACTATTGGAAGAATTCAGAAGAATATGAGAAGGGGAGGGAAGTAGGCATGTTTACAAAACTTAAGTCTATCTTCAAGTCTTATATACTTGTAGTAGGTGTCCAGGGTATCATCTGGTAACAATTGTAGCAATGGCTCAATTTTAGTTTAATAGAGCTCAGAAAATAAAAATGTTCAGTACCACATGATATTTGTACATCCAGGTCCTTTTGCCTATTCAATATTTACATATTTTGAGGATT
>NC_051405.1:41152331-41152635 GCF_015228065.2 Penaeus monodon
TATGTTATATGCATTTTTTTTATTATTTCTTCTGAGTATAATGCTGAATTATTCTGTGTATGATCATTATAAATTGCTGAGTATTATATTTTTTATGTCTGTTGTTGTGGAAATTAATATATGCCCACAGTGTGGATAAAGAAACTACATTAAATGATATGTTGCATGTTGGTGCCTGATCCATATTAAGAAGGGAAATTGGGGAGAATCTAGGCATTAGTGATACATAAATCACATTTCTGTCTTTCACAGAATCACAAGGCTTGAATATTGCTCTAAATCAGTTTACACGCTGGCATACCTG
>NC_051405.1:41152722-41152854 GCF_015228065.2 Penaeus monodon
GGGAATGGGACTAATATGCGAGTTCATCAGAAATTCTGTTTTCTCATGTTTTGAAAGGGGGAAAAAATCAAATACCATAGTAAATGTCAGTTGTCATAATTTATGATTAAAAACATTAAATAATTGTAAGTA
>NC_051405.1:41153397-41155680 GCF_015228065.2 Penaeus monodon
CATATTATTACACATTTGTATTTTTCTTCCAGAGCTTAGCATCAGGTGGCCCGAGGACCCAACCTGGAAAAGAAAACTCTGGACCTGATACTCAAAATGATGGAAGCAATCGCCTGGATAATATTGTTTGTTTCAAGGTAATGATGATGGTATCAGATATTTAATTGTATGTTTGATGTTTCATTTTTACCGTCAATTTCCAGTACCCTCTTATTACTAATACATACCGTTGACATTTTTGCTCTGTGCTCAGCTTGAGCTTTTAAACTCACTCAGTGCAGGATTTTCCCACATCATACCTATTCCATGTAGCTGCTTGAGCAAAAAATTAGAGGCATTTAAAACATATTTTTACCCCACTTTCAATGTTTTTGGCTGCAGCGTACACATTTTCTTAGAAAATTAGATTTGAGGCCTATTTTTGATGGGCTGCATCTCCTCAGTGATTACAGTCAGGGCCAAACAAGCAGACAACTTTTCAGTACACATAACCTACAGAAGGCTTGACCATACTGACATGGATTTCAGCATTCAGCCTGTTTCTCCGTGTTGTTCAATTATACATATTCTACCCTTGGGAGGTTGACCCAGGAATGTGATATCTGTGCATATTATAGCAAGAATAAGCATGAATTTTGTATAGCACTTATACTAGTCTAAACTGTGGAAGTTTTAATAGCCTTCCAGATTCAGCTAGAATCCTCATTTTTCAATGCTTTTATTGAGAAATGTCTTATCAACAGTCAAAAACATTGCCTCTACCCTTATATATTTTTTGTGTGAAGCAGTCTTGAAATTAAACAACCATAGTGGCCAGTAAACTTTGATTGAATTATGCAACATTATGCTGGACACTATATTTGATATGTGACAGTGAAATCTTATGTTTTCTGCTCTGTAAAATTGAGTTCTTCAAATGCCTGAAACCAAAAATATGCCCTAATGAAACTAAAAATCTTGCCTATCTTGCAGTTATAGGAAACAGACAAGCCTGAGGGTTTGTGCTTCTTTGGGGTCAATGAACCCATGTTTATCTCTTCATTTTAATGCCAACTGAACACTTCTTTCACTTATTGGTAGCCTGTGCCTTAATCTGCTGACGTATATTGTAGCATATGGAAAATCTAAATTATTTGAAAATTTAACAATTTTTTTTATTAAGTTTTAATAACAGCATCTATTTGAAGCAAAGTCACCACATATATTACACAAAAAGTGCAGTGACTCTATCTAGGAGCCACAGTTGTGCAAGTATCTGAAGCTATTGAACTTGCACACTCCTAACATTTGCACAGCTGTACACTGTGCTATATTTGTGTACAGGTATATCACAAGTAAAGACTGGCCTCCTCACAGCTTTTAAATTCATTTTTGGGCAGTATGAAGCTAGTGCATATGCCATTCTGTATATGCCAAGGTTCCCACTGTGCTTTACTTTTTTAAATAAGTAACATTGCTTTTGGCAGGTCAAGCTAAGGTGCATTGCCACATATGAGTCAGTAATATATCTAAGAATAACATAATATGGGCATTTTTGTGTTCTTTGGAAATGATTTTACATATTTTTGTTTAAGGGTAAAATTTTTATTGGATACACTACAAACAGCAACTCTGCTCCATATGGGTTTCAGATGTTTTGACAGAAAGCCTGTTTTAACCTTTTTCAGTCTTGCTTTTTGGAGTAATGTCTTCTTTGAAAGTTGGCCCTTTTCCTGGCCACAAAACTTATTGAGATGTATATTTATGGCAATTGCATTCCCCTGCATCAAGTGTGTTGGTGTGCTCATTTCTGAATAAATTTGCATATTAATATTTATAAAAAATGTGATGATGCTATAATAGTGAAAATAACAAGATATTCTTTCTTTTTTTTACAGTGTGGGCAGCAGGGACATTTTGCCAACAGATGTTCGAAAGGACAATTTGCCTTCCTCAGTTCTGGAAATTAATTTATTTCTATCTTTCTGGATGACTTTGTTACAAATGATTTACATGTGCATGTAATTTTTAAAGAGAATGTTGATTATATATTTCAAATAAATGTATTCTGTAAGTTTTGTGAATGTGGCTGGAAGAGTGAATAAACTTGTGATATATTATGGATTTGATTTACCTGTTAATAGTTGGTTATGATGTGTCATTACTTTCTCTCTCTTGGTTTACTTCTTTGGTTAAAATGTAAATATATGGATATCAGATATTCTAATTGTCTTCTCATAACTGCATACACAAACATAAATACAGAATGTGGATTTATTTACCACCGAAAGGCCAAATTTATTA
>NC_051405.1:41155920-41156202 GCF_015228065.2 Penaeus monodon
AGCAGATATTCAGGTGACGGTTGCTTGTTAATAAGTATTATGTTTTTCTAAATGTTCTTTGTAATATTAGAATTCAGGCTGAGGTAAGTATGCTGTGGCCATAGTAGAACATTATAAATCATATGCATATTCAGCATTTACTTTTACCATTTTGCTGAGCTCTATATTTGATATTTATGTAGGTTTTCTGAATTGTCTGAGTATACCTAATGCTGGAGACTAGTCTGCCAAGTGAAAGGTATGAGTAGTGGTTATACTCAGCAAAATTGTAAGTGTGGAGAA
>NC_051405.1:41156224-41156465 GCF_015228065.2 Penaeus monodon
GATTATAAACAAGCTGATTACTTCAAATAATAGCATTGCCAGAATTTAGGCTGCCTTCTGAGCCAAAAATTTAGTTAATTTTGATGACATGAGGGCATCTACCATATCAAAAATATAAGTAATGATTAAATTTTCTGTAAAAGTTTAGTAGGAAAACTGATCTGTGTTCACATTTATTAACTATTCTCTTAATATGTGAATAATTTTGGCAAATTCACTAAAATTATGTAACATTTTTCAT
>NC_051405.1:41158138-41158203 GCF_015228065.2 Penaeus monodon
CTGTTACAGCCTCCTGACATTTCTCCCGAAACAGTGATCTAATCGACCTTAAACTCCCCGTTTTC
>NC_051405.1:41158282-41158351 GCF_015228065.2 Penaeus monodon
AATCTTGTTAATCCCTACCTTAGCTCATTTACTCAATCTCTCTATCCTTACCCCTCTTTGCTTTAGCCA
>NC_051405.1:41158872-41159068 GCF_015228065.2 Penaeus monodon
ACCGACACCTATTTCTACCCTTATTACCCGTTGATTGCTTCATATTGGCACTTTTGCAATGTTCCTCATAAAATGTACCTCTTCCTTCTCAGACCCATCATTTGATCTAATCGCTCTTCGGCCTTAATCCTTAATCAGAGGGAATTTAATTCATTCAATGTTGCAATTCTATACATTGATTCTCCAAATGCACATT
>NC_051405.1:41159177-41159936 GCF_015228065.2 Penaeus monodon
TATCTACGGACTTCTTGTATATGTCACTGCTCACCAATGTTTTCTATGGTACCGATATTAGTGCTAATAATAATAAAGTTCATGGTGGTAACACCAATAAAGAGTTTATTTCATAAAGTTGAACTGGCTGTAGACATCTAATTCTGATGTACAGCACACACGGTTAACATATACAATTTGTTTGTGTTACCTTTCGACCCGCGAAATCTAATACAAATTCCCTCTCATGCTGTGCATTTTTGTATTCTATCGAAAAAAAAACAGCAATTGTGGACTGGCTAGCAGAGGAATGCTAAGTCATGGTCCATGTAAGAAGGGAAGCCACCTGAAGCTGGCGGCTCACACATGCGAAGTAATGTGCCAGCATGACGTCAGCATAGATACCACACGCTATCTGAGAGTTACGTTCAGCACTCTAGGTCTTCCTGACTTAACAGATCTTGGCAAAACAACAACAGAACATGGAAGACGGCAACAGACTGCATGGCGACGCTAAATAAGGACAGTATTGGACTCTTCGATCTGGAAAATGCTTGGTCAAGCACTAGCATCCACGACCTTAGTGACACGTGTTGCTGTACACGTGACCACTTGAACTCCCCGTGGCTGGAGATAACACGGTTTCTTTAATTTACAGACCAAAAATAATGCTTTGATCTGTCTTGCCTGTTAAACTATATTTCCCTGAGGAAAAAATGTCGTGTTTAAAGTCACGCCTGTGTTTTACTTCAAAGTTAGTGTCAGTTAGAAGGAAGTCTG
>NC_051405.1:41159971-41160327 GCF_015228065.2 Penaeus monodon
GTTGCAAACTGATTCTCAAATCACAGCTTTGTTTGGTTATTCATATAAAGATATTACGTGATCCTATCTGTGATTCTAAAATTTAAAGTGCTTTGTAATAAATCCAAAATATAATTAATATCCAAGTATAACACTCGTTGTGTGCATTTCTTAAGCTGTGTATCGTATCGTTAGTAGAAACTGGAGACAGTGTAATGCACAGTGTAGGATTATGTGTGTTGTTCGATGTGCATGACTGGCAGGATGTCCGGGACAGAATCTCATGTCAGGATATCCGTGATGTTAAAAATAATTTGAGGTTTTTTGTGAAGGTTGCGTTCATGCGGCGTTAACTTTTTTTTATTCATATTTACCTA
>NC_051405.1:41160469-41161083 GCF_015228065.2 Penaeus monodon
ACATAGCCTCTATTTGTGGATTTGTGAATCAAAGTCAGCAAAAGTAAAAAAAAAAAACAGCTAAGTACACGCTTGCAAGTTACAAGAATATGGAGTTTCTATCTAAAACGAGATTACAGTTTACCAGGAACTGATTGTGGACTGTCTGTACAGCACGGATTCGTTAGCAGTGATATACAAACAGGGCCTGATTGATTCGTTATTCAGTATAATTCCTACAGTATATTTATACAATAATTAATTCTTTTCAATTCTGATAAAATGCCTTCTTTATTTCAATATAGCTCTTCACTACTGCTGTCCATATGTGCCAATAATTTTGTCTTGGTATTACTGTATTCATGTAACCTAAGAATTAAGTAAGTGAAATAAATGTTTTGATACTAAACTGTTATCGCGACCTTGTACACTGTATGGACACGTCTTGTCATGGACCTTCCCAGTGTAGAACTCATCCATATCATTCGGAAGAATCTATGCTCTCAGTCAGATGAATAATTATTCCAAGCAGAAACTCCGCAACCTTGAAGGCCCAGACACGCAGCAACAATAAAATTTAAAACCCATTATCGTAGTTAATTTGATTACCATTGTTTTGATTATTATCTTTTTTT
>NC_051405.1:41161865-41162400 GCF_015228065.2 Penaeus monodon
GAATCATTATTCGTTATCAATTATTTTGACTTGTGAGAAGGCATATCACGATATTTACAGTTCCTCAGATAAATAATATATATATGAAGCACAACCTTTGCTCTTTACGAGAGAAATTAAAATATTGTGCATTTTATTTAAGCTCTCGATACACAAACAACTCAAGACACTTACATGTCAGGTCATTGTAAATTATCTATATTTATATACAAATATCCTGCTGTCAGTTCTCATTATCAGATAACATGTCATGGATTTTATAATTCTAATGAATCATAATTCTAATCTTTATAATACTGTTATATTTATATTGCTTGTTATATCCATGATAATAAAGAATTGCCCTTTATTACTTTATTATATCATATCATGAACTTTTTTAGCATAAAAATATTACACCCTACAGTAGATTGCATGTCCGCAGTGCAAAGGAATAAATCTTATAACCACTACCCGTAACCTTGAAGCAGTCACACAACGTTTACTGGCGTTAAAAATATTTCTTTTTGTACGCTCTTCCTTAGGCTTCCTAAGA
>NC_051405.1:41163034-41163248 GCF_015228065.2 Penaeus monodon
TACTACCGTTTAACACAGTATGTTTAGAACTGGAGAGGCGAGTTTTATTAAATTTGCATTAGTTCAGGGGTTCTGGTTTGTATATTTCTTCTTTGTGCAGAAGCTTTAATTTCTTAAGTTGAATGCCATATATCCATAAAGACAGAAAGGGCTGTAGCTGCGTAACCCGAGACTGACGTTAGTCTTTCATAAAGTCATTTTTGCCCTGGAAAAG
>NC_051405.1:41163398-41163470 GCF_015228065.2 Penaeus monodon
TGCGGCGTCTACTTCGGTGGTCATTCGGGTTTACATGCAATTTTCAAAGTATGGTTCACTATACTCTATCAT
>NC_051405.1:41163729-41164217 GCF_015228065.2 Penaeus monodon
ACCTTATCAATTTTGCTATCAGCTTAGTATACCAAACATTTTAGAACGAGCAAATGATAATCACACTATCTTCAGGCTATCAGAAGCTTCGGATACATGATATGACTATAATTAAACAGATCAGGTACATCTTTCAGTCCATGGGCTCGATATATAATGCATTATTATAATGATCAGAAGTGTACAGAACAAATTATCGCACACACCTGGCAGAGCACCAAACCTGATATATTTGCTCACGACGTAAATGTATGACTGGACATCACTTGTGTTACCACATGTGCTTCAGTGATATTGTAAAAGGGCCCTTTGAGAACTAGAGGACTAAATTATATAGCTTTAACACCTGTAAGAAGTAAACACGGTGTAACCAGTGCCACTCCCCTTCTCCTGATGATATCTCCATCTGCATGGCTGATTAATTCTGCATATTTTTATTTACTGTCCTAGACATACAATGACAAAAGACAAGAAAACGCGCGCGCGCG
>NC_051405.1:41164288-41164545 GCF_015228065.2 Penaeus monodon
GTATATGCATGTATTTTCTGTGTGCATTCAGTTTTTATCAATAATCGGATGCTCTGTTGAGATATATCTAGTATGCATGATCTCCCATCAGTACAAAATACTGTAATTATCCCAGTATATGCATGTGTGAGTGTATTTAGTGAACGTGTACAACAGGAGATTCGTGTTGCACAGGCGCGTGCGTGCCTGAGTGAGCCCGCGCGCGAGAGGCGGAGGCTGGCCAGTTGCATCACCTTGCATGATAAGCATGATTCCAC
>NC_051405.1:41164793-41165171 GCF_015228065.2 Penaeus monodon
TCCCTTGCCATTATTGTTTCCTCAATTTTAATTGTTTCTGCGACCTGTTGTGTCTTATTAAATTTGTTTTTTCTTTCTCTTCTTTATTGTTATCATCTTTATTATGTAACGATCGATTTGTAGCACTGTAAGAGGTAGAACACGAAAGAACAGAACGCACGAGTATAAGAAAGAAAACGTTTTTACGTTGAGATAATGTAATGTTCAGTTGGTTGCATCACAGAAATTCCCGGCGTGTTCCACTAACCGAGTATAGAGAAGCTGCTTCTTCATGAACTTAAAAGAGTAAAATATATAAACTTGTAGATACAGTGCATATTACTGGACGGGATTAATGTTAAAGGTGAATGTCAAGCAAGGACGAGAAGGCTTTTAATT
>NC_051405.1:41165235-41165389 GCF_015228065.2 Penaeus monodon
TTTCAATGTATGGCGCTTGATGGACGGATTACTTTAAGATATATATAGCTGCTGATATAAGCTGATATGATATCCGCGCGCGCGTGTGAATGGCAAAGCATTATATCGTGTTGATAAAATGACAGAAAACCTCATCATATGCAAAAGTATATGT
>NC_051405.1:41165537-41165730 GCF_015228065.2 Penaeus monodon
AACCAGCGTGAGTTGATTTTGATCATGCAACCTCATGCAACCTGTAAAAGTGCCTCTGAGATAAAATGGGTTAAACACACGATAAAGAGTTCTTTTTCATTTTTTTTTTCTTTGTTATTGCAGAGATCAACAAAGAACTTGTCGTCCTTTTAACAAATTTCATCGACAAGGACATCGAATCCTCGTAAATGTA
>NC_051405.1:41165856-41166102 GCF_015228065.2 Penaeus monodon
AAGTTTCATCGAAGCCAAGGACGCGATATTTATAAAGAATTATTAGGAAAGAACTTTTAGACCAAGATTATAATACGGTGTAAGAAAGAGGTACAATAATTCTGTGTATTGCAAAAGGCTACGAGAGGAATGTTGTACTGGGCATCATAAAATGTATGTACAAAAAGCAATTTCGTTATACGTTATGGGTTAATGTTTACACATAATACAGCCTGAAATAGGAAATTTATGAAATACATAAAGTCG
>NC_051405.1:41166671-41166898 GCF_015228065.2 Penaeus monodon
ATACAATACTTTAAAGTTTATCCTTCCGATATGCTGCATTGCACATTTCAAGGATAAAGACGACTAAATACAGAAATTATGTAATATCTCTGCCATGCCCAGCAGTACAAGTTGCGTCAGCCAGGTTGAGACTTCCTGAAGCCGCTTCCACTGACGTTTAACACAGAACTAATATTAATTAATATATGCAACAGCTGTACCCTACATAACGTCGGTTTTGTTATACA
>NC_051405.1:41167003-41167104 GCF_015228065.2 Penaeus monodon
ATTTACCACTCACACACAAAGAAACATACAATACTTTAAAGTTTATCCTTCCGATAGGCTGCAATGCACATTTCAAGGCCAAAGACGGCTAAATACAGAAA
>NC_051405.1:41167168-41167233 GCF_015228065.2 Penaeus monodon
AATGAAAATATGTAACAGCTGTACCATACATAACGTCGGTTTTGTTATAGTTCGTCTGTCTTCGC
>NC_051405.1:41167268-41168107 GCF_015228065.2 Penaeus monodon
TGTAACAGCTGTCCCATACACAACGTCGGCTTTGTTATAGTTCGTCTTCCTTCGTAATAAAATAATAATCATGACATCTTAAAACCTTCTGTGGCTGTGGGTATAATAGAAAGACATAAATAAAGTGATGATGATAAAGGAAGAATATATATTACAAGGAAAAAGAAGTTTCACGAAAACAAGGCTAATGAACGTTTGATGTCGCTCCTGTTAACCTGATAAAGTTTGTAAGAAAAAAAAAGTAAATTTTAATATTCTACGCTCCTCTATATGTTCTGTGAGTATAATCAAAACAACTTAGTATAATCTTACTGACAACAGTAGAACAAACGTTTGAAAAATATACGTTTCACCAGGAAAAGCCAGGTTGCATCAGCAAGTTGACCAGATAGCGAGTATCGATCCGAGTCTATCTAATCTATCCAATTCCTGTCTGCTTCGACTTGTTTACGACCTGTTTTCAGTGCATTTCCTTTGTTTAGACCTATAATTCTGAAACTATTAATATTAGAATTTAGATCGCACAAGAAATCTCCCTCAATTGCAGAAATATTGAACTATCTGGCACTCTAATGATTGCACCACGTGACTCGTGACAAGAGCCTATATAATGAAACAAATTTGGCAAGTAAGGACACTACAAGCTGCTGCAGTTCCTTGACCTAGTGACATATTATGCCGAGTGTATATTATGGCTTAAAAAGTATTCGTTTTAGAGCGGCGATGACTAGGCTGTTCGAGTACAAAAATGTCTTAGGCTAGAGGAGTAGATTAATTTCTTCAGGTAAGTTTTATCTTCTATTGAAAGATTTACCACATACAGGCATGTGTTGTTTTGC
>NC_051405.1:41168813-41169487 GCF_015228065.2 Penaeus monodon
TTAAAATGAACATGTACTAAGTCTATGCATACACTATGCATAGGCATGTATATCCAAAGTAAATCGATTTATTCACAAGCATTCAAAGAAATTTACACGTCCAGGCAGGTATATATATAACGAAGAGGCATTTTCGGAAAAGCATCTATCAATAGTAAAGGAAAAGAAAGTGAGGTTATCCTGGTGAGCGAGAGCATATAATCTTTTAAATTTAACATGAAAGTAGTGTTTCTCCTAGTTTTCCAAATTTGCAGGCATAAATGTTAGTTGGCCTACACTTCTTTTAGGGGAAAAACAGTATTATGGATCAGCATGATTATTATTTCTACGCTGATACTGTCATTCTCATAATTAAAAACCATTCTTTCCTCTTCCTTTGCCCTTTCGTAAGGTTAATCCAAGAACGTTTTACTTTTCCCCCGCGAATTTCTGACATCCTGGTGCGAATCATTCCACCGCAGGACATGAGATTCGTCCTTATAATCCTTCCCATCTTAGAACATCCTCCCACAGCGAAAAAACAAAACAAAAAACAGACACGAATCCAACTCGCATAAAGATATCGGAAATCAATCATCGCTTCCCAGCATTCCGCGAGATGGAATATCCGGTGGATGAGCGAGTAGCGAGTGTATTCCTGCGCGCTCGCATCAGCTCGGCTCGGTTACTGGCCT
>NC_051405.1:41169522-41170307 GCF_015228065.2 Penaeus monodon
ACACACGCCGTTCAAGACAAAGACGCTTCAGATTCACTTTGTGGCGATGACGTTGCTTGCGAAATAGAATTTGTGGGACTTTCGTATCGAGAGATGTTTGAAGAGGAGGGAGGAAAATGTTTCGAGGCGTGATCTTTTGTAGGGCGGATGCTCAGAGCGCATTTCTTCATATGGCAACGTCGTGTTAATCAATATCAATTCGGCTTGATTGCTATAACGTCTCTAGAATGTGACTTACACCGGTCGCTCAAGATGTTAGCGCGCGTAGCAGCATCACAAAACCATCGTACTGTAACAGCAAGTGTCCCGAGCGGAATAACGAACAGCATCTGCTGACCATACCCACTCGGCACCTGGACCCCAAAGATTGGGTTACCTGGCGCCTCACCCTTTCAACAAAGGCACAATTGACGAATGCTTTCGGTCCTCCCAAGGAAAACCACCTCCCAGCCAGTGGGAATGGGAATTTAAGGTCGCATTTTAAACTGTCTCCTACGGTAGACAGTGCTATGCCGCTGTGGCCATATATATAACCGCCCGCCCGGCAGCACAGCGGACCGTTACGGGTTCAGAGTACAAGTACGAGCCTGCTGTAGGCCGCCACGCGTCTGCCTCTCGAGTCGGAGATAATGAGATTCAAATTTTGATGTGCATTTACCGTGACGTCTGAGTGGCAAGGGAAAGGGAGAGTCGATTCAGGTTTCTTTTTCTGCTCAAGTTTGATGGTGCAGTTTATGAGAGTGAGAAATCAGTCAGTTTTAGAAAATTATTTAACCCGTTAAGTC
>NC_051405.1:41170432-41170588 GCF_015228065.2 Penaeus monodon
CCTCCATACGCTTAGATTATGTTTTTTCCCCACATAATTCCTTTTGAAATATATCGTTCATCTCTCTGGTAGTATCAGAAAAATAGAGCGTTTACGAATGAAAATAAATATTCGCCACCCCGCGCACTGTTAGGCCTATGCGCGCGTGTGTGTGTG
>NC_051405.1:41173447-41173583 GCF_015228065.2 Penaeus monodon
GCATTTTTGACGAGAAACGCAAGCAAGCAATTGTTTGATTCGGCTTGCTTCGTCAAAAACAATCTCGGCACCCAGCTTGCTATCAGTGAAAACAAACTATCGCAATATATTTCCCACTTTAATACATACATTTTAC
>NC_051405.1:41173708-41174455 GCF_015228065.2 Penaeus monodon
GCATTTTTGACGAGAAACGCAAGCAAGCAATTGTTTGATTCGGCTTGCTTCGTCAAAAATAATCTCGACACCCAGCTTGCTATCAGTGAAAATAAACTACCGCAATATGTGATAACTCGTGGAAGTCGTGAAAAAAACAACAGAATGAATGCAGTTAGTAATGATAGTGAATTTAGCAACGAGGAAATCTGTCCTGCCTTGGCTTTGCATTACCTGAAGAAGATAGAGGGTTCAAAAAATAATTTACATATACAACACAAAAGGTTAAGTATCACTAGAAAAAAATAGTTCCACATATTAGAGCAACAATTTAAAAGCATATTTTCTATAAATGACAAAGATAAGTCTATTAAACTGTTACTATAGAATAAAACTATTCTTGGAACATCCCTGAAACATGGCCATAGTACAGTATTTAACATCTAGGGAATAATACAGCTATTAATCTATTCCATTTGATACATCTGGTCGGCACAAATATGATCACAACTTGGTAGTTTCTAATACTATGTATTGACCACGAAATAAGCCAATTATCAGGAGAATTTCATTGTAATAACTGTTCACTATTGTGATGCCGTCAAACTTCAGCAAGCTTCCTCTGTAGGCAGTTTGAAAATGCCTGGTTTGCTGACGAAACCAAACCAAGATATCTGACCAAGAAATTCCGTCATAAACAAGAATTAAAAAGAAGTAAAAAAAAAATAATAATAATTGAAATATGCGCCTTAAAAATGCACCTCTATC
>NC_051405.1:41174577-41174934 GCF_015228065.2 Penaeus monodon
ATTTACAAACACTTCGTCAAATATTTTTGTATACTAATGTCTTATGACAGCTGACAACAGTTTCCTACCGACAAACGTTTGCACATTCACGCTATCGAAATTTCCTGCAAATAATGCTGACATTACCGAGTAACACTGTAAGCTTAGTTGGGGGAAAAAAAATGCTGACGTCACTCTGTTTACCAACACACGAAAGAGAGTGTGACGCTAAGCTACGGACTCCTTGTTGTCAACACTGCCTTCAATAATAAAGAAAACTGCAGTGTATGATGTGTGTACTCGTATGTCAGTGAATGTGTGTTTGTTTGTTTGATACACACGTATAAGTAAAATTCATGTATACCTCTTAATTGGTTG
>NC_051405.1:41175229-41175312 GCF_015228065.2 Penaeus monodon
ACACCATTAACCGTTTCTACAGGTAGCAAACACAATCATAAATGTACAAGAGTATATATATGTGTATATTTTAGGACTTATGA
>NC_051405.1:41175439-41175672 GCF_015228065.2 Penaeus monodon
GATATTAAGATGTGTATAGCAACACAGAAGCGTACATGCATTCAGCCCGTGTTAGGTACGACCACCAGGAACACGACCAGGAGAGAATAAAAAAAAAATCGTGAGCATCGGCCGCCCGCCAGAAACAAGGCACGTGGTGTCCCAGGTGACTTCGCTGAGCGTTTGTTGTCCGGAATCTCGCAACCGCATCGTCGCTCGGTGGAATCCGTACATCTTGTGTTTTTCTCTCGTTT
>NC_051405.1:41176395-41176664 GCF_015228065.2 Penaeus monodon
GTGCCCCATTTGATGATTTGATGGCTTTGTATATATTTTATTTGTGCGTCGTTGGGTGGAATCCGTACTTCTTGTTTTTTTTCTCCATTTTTGAAATGATACATTTTACATCGTTCCCCATTTTATGTTTATAAAATAGCTTTGTATACAGGATCGTTGAAAATCAATCACTATGCTTATTTTGTTTCTAGATGATCAACAATAACAAAGAAAATACTTTGAGGAATCAATCACTCAGGAACGATGAAATTAATTTTACTATCTTTGTG
>NC_051405.1:41176693-41176950 GCF_015228065.2 Penaeus monodon
TGCTCTTAATCTGAGAAACTTGCGTCTTGGCAATCTCTAGTTTACATTGCAATTACCTACAGAGTAATACATCACTATACTGCACCCTTTGCCCATAATTTCCATGGTAATGTTGTTACTTGCGCCTCTGTGTGTATGTACGCTATGAGTACAGGGACTCTGGGATCTTAATGCATGTAACATTCTTGTGTTTGCTTCACAAAGAGGTGGTGCGATGCCATCTGGCAGTGGCACTACTGGGGATGAATATTTCCTTC
>NC_051405.1:41177492-41178826 GCF_015228065.2 Penaeus monodon
GTTAACCGTGTTAATATGTAGGCCTATCTGTTCGGTGCAGTATCTAAGCACCATCGCATTTCACTCTGCGCTTGGGGGACGCACAAGGGCCTGACCTGGCGACCTCCTCTGTTGTATGGACCAAGACACAAGTTCCTCGGGATCGAAAACTTGGCACACAGGCCGGGTCTATTTCTGTTGGTTGTGCCGCGGCGAAATGTTTAAGTTTGGGTTGTTATTCCCGACTACAGCTACCTGTTGAGCAGTAGTGGCGTCCTAAACAGCACAGAGGGACAACCATCTGCGACAGGAAAGTACTTAGTGCTTGTGTTATTTATCGTTGCCGTGCAGTGTCTTTGTGCCTGTGTTGGTGGTGTGTGAGAAATGGCAAAGCGACTCCTGAAAGTGTGGATAGAATGTAGTGACAATGTAAAAATGGGTCATTTTGAAAAGTTCTTCGCAGTAATGTTTTGCCATGAATGAATGAGTGTGCTTCTGATATCTCTCAGGGAAATCGGTAACATTTAATGTAATAGGCACAAATACAAACACTAGAACGTGTTTCATATTAATTGGTGTAATATTATTATTATTTTTTTTTTACATAAGAAATTAGCAGAAAAAAAGTGTCTTCATTTTCCAAGATGGAGATGAACTTCGAGCTCGATTAGGTGTTATAATTTGCCCATAAAGGTTTGCCTTTTATTATTAGATTAACGTAATACTACAGGCATTTATCATCTGATTATGATCAGTGACACATACGTCGTACAGATATCACAATCAGTACTGATGATATGATTAGGTCGGGTGACAAAAACAGGAAGTGCAAATTTTTGAAGAATACTGTTTTACTTTCCTGCTGTGACTGAATGCTAATGCGTGTGGTTTGGATATGCTCTGTGACGCAGTGAATTTTGATCGAGGTGTGTATCTCAGCAAACGCATATGTCATGCTTAAGGCGTGTTACGTGAGCAGAACACCTCTCATGATCACGGAGTGTGACAGACGATGAAATTCCACCTAATGTTCCAAAACAGGACCCGGAGTGGGACACGAGCGCCGTCAGATCACCGCGTATCAACAACCAAAGACCTAGCCAGCAGACGTCGCAACAGATCATTAAGGATGTGGAAGGACGAGGAGGCAGAGGAGGGGGGCGTGGCCACGGGAGTCGTCAGTCTCTTCGGACCTGAAGACTCGGTGACCCCCAAGCAGAAAAGCGCCAAGGAGAAGAAAAACAGGGCGCAGAAACAGCATCGGCAGAAGGACAAGACGAACAAGAAGGAACCGAAAGCGAGACAAAAAGATAAGGTGAGAAAGACTAGTGCTTTTTTTCTATTATTTTCCGTGT
>NC_051405.1:41180001-41181525 GCF_015228065.2 Penaeus monodon
TCACTCGTAGAAAGAGCAGGGCAAAAATAGGTGTGCCCTGAACTTGAACAACACTTGAGACCTTCAGACCTGTGAATGGACCTCCGTTTGTTGCCCAACAGGTATATGAGGTTTCGTTATAGTGTCCTTGACGTCAAAACCTAACAGTTGCCCAATCTACATGTAACGCGATTATTCTTCAACACTTGTTAAATACGTATGGGAATCTGTAATACCGGTGTCAAGAAACAATTGGTGATCTTGGTTGATGCAATAAATTGCAAACATTAGGGAAATCTTACCTGAAATGACACTGAGCTTTATGGACTCCTTGCATAGAGAACAAGTTCCGGCGCGCGCAATGTAGTCTGACGTAAATGCGGTGGTGCCAAATCTAACCGTTCCCTTCCAAGTTTTTCTTTCATCAAATTGAGATATGGAACACACGGATAAAACGTTATTACAGAATAAGAACAAATACTAAAAGTAAGTATTGTCTAATAGATGATAAGGGTTACAGTTTAGGAAATAATTTACTTAGGCCTGCAGTGGCACCTTGGCGCGAGAGTTGCTATCAGCTCGCAGCTGTTTTAGTCGGTTTGTAAACACGGAGCTGGAAAGTGGGCGACACATCCTTTGCAAACTGACGTTGTCTCTCATATATAACGTATATATATGCATACATTACGGTGAGAGTCATGGAATATTTAATCAAATATCTACATGCCATTCATGTCCCATATATGCTTGTGTTGTGCTGGCGATGAAATGGTGAAGCAAACACCTACATCTTTCAGAGAAAACCAGTGCCATTGTTTCGTGTTGGCTGGAATACATTGCAATTTTTTTGTTGTTGTAATGTACTCATCTCATACGCAGTTTAGAAGACATGTCAGTGCATTGTGATTATGGTTTCGCAGAAAGTCTTGTATATACTTAGAATGTCTAAAAGGTTCAGGTGAGTTCCTGAGATACGTATATGTGTTAATGTCAAGTGTAATACGTTTCAGGCATTATATGGCATTGATATGAATATATAGCGTGATGGGACTGCCTAAATGATAAGAAGAGTACTAAGTGAGATGTTTCCGGGGTATTGATAAGGCAAAAAGTATTGGACAATATCAGTTTATTGATTAAACCAAAATGTTTATGAAGGAAACGTGCATTAAAATAAGAGTGTTTGGTAGACCGTTGTGGAAAAGAACAATTTCAAGACCTGAAGTAGATCATCATTATAGTGATATCTGAGGAAAATCATAATAAGAGGAAGTAGATTTGTGACAGCTGGAAAATGCAGAAAATAGTTCTGAACATAGGTATTTCTTAGTTAAGATATATATATGGCTTTTGAAATTTTGTTTCAAATAGTTTCACAAGGAACAGTGAGTGCAAAAAGTCTAATAATTGACCTGATATGATGGCAGATATACATGGAAGTGGTAAGATGATATTTTAGCATATGAATTAAGAGTTAACTGATAGCTACACATTAACATATGTAATAACATACTGACACACTTGTATTGGTGTGTCAGCCTCTTC
>NC_051405.1:41181918-41182103 GCF_015228065.2 Penaeus monodon
CACACCCCCACCCCCTCCCAATCACTACTTTTGCCTCTCTCTCCTTCTCTCCCTTTCTTTCCCTCTTCTCCCTCCCCAATCCCTTCATGTTCTTTCCTGCTTCCCTGGCCCCCCCCTTCCCCCCTGTTTTTGCTGTTTTTTGTTGACATCTTCACTATTATTATTGAATTGTTTATAATCATTAC
>NC_051405.1:41182423-41182555 GCF_015228065.2 Penaeus monodon
TTGAATCACACCATATGTGCACCACACCCTCACCCAAGGCCAGCCTAGTTGAATCAAGGTGAGCTTGCCTGGACATATAGAGGAACTTGTTCCTTGAAGATTTCGCAGGGAGACTGTGAGAAAGTCGAGTTC
>NC_051405.1:41183335-41183799 GCF_015228065.2 Penaeus monodon
CTTTGTATTGTAATTTTCTTAATCCCCACTTGTAATATTTATCCTCAGTGCACGTAGGTTCTTTATTTGAAAAGGACACGTCTTTAAGGAAACAAAAGTGTTTATTGGAGAGATTGAAACAAATACATCTTGTATGGGGTCTGTAATTTGGAACGAAGCTTTGAATGAACCTGTTTCGGATGGAAAGTGAAAGTGGTTGAGGCTACCACTGTTGCCAGACCTTGTGGTCATGCAGCTTCACACACTGACTGGTTGCGTCGGTTATTGTTTGTTCTTTGGCCAATTCTTGTTTGTATGGCCATACGAGCTGCTGAATTACTTTTGTTTTTCATGTTTGTGGGTTATTATTCATGTTTGTGTGTAATTCTGTATCGTTTGATAACGAACTGCTGGCGTGTAGAAATATAGGAAGGTGTTCAAATGTTTATTTGTTTTTTAGATTAATGTTAATTCTAGGAATTTCC
>NC_051405.1:41184898-41185658 GCF_015228065.2 Penaeus monodon
CAGGCTATATTTTAATGATTTTGTAAGTATCTTAAACTGTTCTCTCTTTTTTACAGGACACAATGGACACCTTCCTTGGTTTATTTGACCCAACACTGGAAGATGAGACAACGGACGACATCGATGAACTAAATGGGAATGTTGTGGAAAAGAATCATGAGAATACACAGTACAAGAATTGTAAAAACTCATACTCTCTCCGATCGGAGACTCTGGGGGGGGTGCGCAGAGGTCCAAGAGTTGCCATAATGCCTGACCAGCTCCCCTCAGAGCCCCAGGAAGGGAACATTGAATACAAACTGAAGCTGGTCAACCCAAATCATGAGAGATTTAAGAGACTAGTATCTCAGGTAAATGGATAACCAGGACAAGATGGAGAACGTTGGTGATGACATATAAACATTCTCTTGATCTTCATGAATTATAGTGTTATTTTGAAATCCATATGATGATTTTTAGGATTATGTTGTTTGAGAAGTATATACAGTTTTGCTGATAATTTTTGCTTTTACTAGATGCAATGGCGACTACGTGAGGGCCTTGGAGAAGCTATATACGAGATAGGAGTAGAAGATTCTGGGATATTATTGGGTCTAACGCAGGAGGAGCTTGGGGCATCCATGGCTACGTTACGTCGAATGGCTAAACAGCTTGGAGCGTCACTAACGGTTATACGTGAGAAAACAATTTCAGGCCACAATGGCGAGATTCGCAAAGCAGCAGAAGTTCTAGTCAGAAAGGTGATTTTTTTTTTTTTTCC
>NC_051405.1:41186000-41187001 GCF_015228065.2 Penaeus monodon
GAATAGGACCTTGCTTATTCCTTCTTTATTTACTTACTTTATAAAATTCTACTTTTTAGGTACCTGATGACCAGTACAGCATTGAACTGAGAATTGCCGTTTTAGGCAATTCTGATGTAGGAAAGTCTACGTTACTTGGTGTTTTGACAAGAGGAGAATTAGATAATGGCCGAGGGTGTGCGCGATTAAATGTTTTCCGGCATAGACACGAGGTCTGCTCAGGCAAGACTTCTTCAATATCTTTACAAATAATGGGATTTGACTCTCAGGTTAGTACTACTCTTTTTATTTTTATTTTGCAAAATTTGCTCAAGAAAATTTTGAAAGGATAAATCTCATAATTTTTGCTAAATTTTTTTTTTTCTTCTTGAATTTAAAGGGTAATGTGATAGATCAGACGTGCACCAGGAGCAGGGACTACGATGATGAGGATATCTGCAGTCAATCCATCAAGATAATAAACTTTATTGATCTGGCTGGGGATCAGAAGTACCTCAAGACTACTGTGTTTGGCCTTTCAGGATACTCTCCACATTATGCTGTCTTAGTTGTAAGGTAAGTGTATCCCTTTTTTGTTTCCATTCATATGAGAAATGGTTGACAGATGTAATTTTTTACATCTCTTACTGTATTGAAGAATCAATTATTGATTAGTAGTGATCAATAAATGCTCCTTGCTTACATATTTGTTGAAAAAAAAAAGCTTTCCTCTTATTGGTATTGCGATGCTTTCAGTGCTTTCTCCGGAATGGCTCCCATGACTGAGGAGCACCTGAGTCTTGCTCGTGCTTTGGATGTTCCCATTGTCATTGTGATAACCAAGACTGACATGGCCACGCCACAACAGATTCAGAGAACCATCAATGATCTCAAGCAAACATTAACTCAGCCAGGATACAAACGGGTGAGTTCAGATGTTGGGTTCTGTTGGCTGGTAGATTTAGGAGGTCCATAGTTTTTCTATGATCTCAGAAATAGATGAAAAATATTTGAGCATTCTG
>NC_051405.1:41187101-41187695 GCF_015228065.2 Penaeus monodon
CTTTGTGTATTTCATCTAAAAATTATCTATTGCTATGCAGGTGCCTCTGTTAATTCAAAATGAAGATGATGCAATAACAGCTGGAAGTAACCAGCTAGACAACAATGTTGTCCCTATTTTTTGTGCCTCGAGTGTCACTGGTGATGGGCTTACTCTGCTCAAGAAATTCCTTTTTGTTTTACCGCCAAGGATGAGCAACAAAGAGAGGGAGAAACTGGAGCAGGTAACTACAGTATGTTTTCAAGCAGCAATATAGTTTATATCAGAATTGCTTTGTAGATGCCTCATGTGTTTATGTGTTCTAGAACTGTAAGAAAAAAAGTATGTAAAATTTATAATTTGATAGCACTCTGTTTATTTTCATTATAATTTGACATCTATGTTTCTCTATATTATATTTTGATTTTATCGCATATTTCATAGAATTAAGTGAAAAATTCCCTCACAGACTGATAATTTTCTTCGATTTCCAAAGGAACCAGCTGAGTTCCAGATTGATGAGGTTTTCCATGTAGACCACAGTGTGATTGTTGGAGGGCTGCTTACCAAGGGTGTCATTATGCAAGGAACAACACTCCTTTTAGGTAAGCTTTT
>NC_051405.1:41187862-41189837 GCF_015228065.2 Penaeus monodon
TTTATATGATTAGTCTTTGAAGATAGTGTATTAACTGGTGAACTACAGTGTTAATCAAGGTAAATTCTGATCTTAGAAATTAGGTTGAACTGTAAGCTTTGAAATCAGTTTTTAAGAAGTCACATATAAGTTTTGTTGATTAATAATGTTTCACCCAATTTCAGGACCAATGGATAATTGTACCTTTGTACCTGTTACTGTTGGGTCAATTCACCGAAACAAAGTGCCATGCAGGGTAGTTTGCGCAGGACAGTCAGCATCTCTTTCTATCAAAGGACAAGATCTTAGCTTACGGAAAGGCATGAAATTAATGAGCATTGAAGCAAGACCCAGAGCATGTTTTTATTTCCAGGTAACCATTTGAAATTACTTTTTTTTTATTACCTTTTTTTTTAAAGCACAAAATACTGTATGTATAGAAATAAGTATTAAAATGCAGTAGATATTCCGGTCGGAGATGGAGAACGAGATACACAAAATGGAGAGAATATGAATTAAAAGAAAGGCATATTGAAGAAGAGATACCTACAGTACATATATTGTATAAAAAAAGAAAAGGAGAAAGACAACAAGAAACATACAATATGTCTTAGGTTTGCAAAAGCTTGAAGCAAACTGATTTGATTTTTTTTTTTTCTCTCTCTCTCTATTTCAGGCAAGAACACAAGTACTTCATCATTCAACAAGCATATGTCGTGGATTCCAGGCAACAGTACACATTGGTAATGTACAACAGACAGCTGTTGTTGAAGGCATTCTTGGTTCCCGAGGGTTACACACCAACGATCGTGGCTCAGTCATTTTCCGCTTCCTTCGACAGCCTGAGGTTGTCCAGAATGGGGCAAGATTATTATTTAGACAAGGGATGACGAAAGGTATTGGGCAGGTAATACAAGTTTTTGAGGAGGAACCAGATAATGTGAATCTGTACAATGGGTATGAGAGATAGGAAGCTAGTTTTGGGGACTAATTGCTTATTATTAGGTTTGTAAGTCTTAGTAAACATAACTTAATAAAAAAATATTTGAAAGTATAGCTAGAGCTAAAGGTTAATCATAACATATTGTACCTTGTGAGCTATTTTCCATTCCTTAGAATTTAATATAAAAAAGAAAACAAAAAATGGAAAGGATTAATATTGTAACCTCCCTTCCTCCTGTAAATCATAGGTAATATTTTTTGAATCTTAACCCTTTGCTGTGGAAGCTGCCAACATGGATTATGAAGATTTTTACTGTGATTAGATTCTTGAAAATTTTGATGTAAATTTTAGTTTCTGTTTAATATTCTTGTGTAAGAAATAGAATGGCTCCTGTACAGGTCAAGGTGGAATTTGAGATAGGTATATGTTTTGTTAAATAACGATATGCTTGCCAGTTTATGATAATCTGTCAATACCGCTAAAACCCTCATTTTAGAGAGGTTAGTTTGTCAATGCCGCTAAAACCCTCATTTTAGAGAGGTTAACAATGTTGTACAAAGCTCCTTTGTATTATATTCAGTATCTGTTTAACACAAAGTAAGTCTCAGAACTGTAATGCTTATTTTTAAAGAAGCCAAAGAAGGAAACGGTAGCTTTATTTTGCTGTTTGCTGTTCAAGAATTAATGTGTAGCCACATCCACTGTTTAAGTTATGTTTCACATCAGTAACTAATTACAGGAGAGTACTGTATTGATAAAAGTGTGTTTGTATACCAGTGATCATATAAGTATTCACAAGTTCTGTCAAGCTAGACTATGAGCATGACATGAATGACAAAGTGCAATTGCAAATGATCAAGCTTACCCTGATAAACAAAGTATCAGGGGAGAGTGATGTAAGGAAAAAATCACTTTCTAAAATTTCTGAGTTTTAGAAGTGATCAAGTTTATGGTAAAAAGTAAATGCAAAGGATAGAAAAATGATTTAAGATATTTTTTTTGCAGGCGATAGGTTGATATGAAGTTCATGATAAAAAGGAAATGCAGAGAATT
>NC_051405.1:41189854-41191450 GCF_015228065.2 Penaeus monodon
GTTTGGTGTTCAGTATGATGGGATGGAAAGAGGTCTGTCTATGTAATAGTTTTTCTTTCTTTTGTCTGTTTGCTTCTAGTTTCTTCACAGCAAGGGGATTAAGTGTATAGTTTTTAAAAAGGAGTTATCTTGAAAACATATTTTTTCTTTATATTTTTTCAAACATGATGTTGGCTAAAGGAGTCTGTTAGTTACTGAAGACAAAACTTGATACAAAAGAAGTACAGACACAGAAAGACATTGATGAGTCAGAGTAACAAAAGTCAAAGATGTACCTTTTTTGATAAGTGACTTCCCATGTTCTCCCAAGTGTTCTATAGTGTGTAAAGATATTTTCGGAATTTTGAGTAGCAAAAAATGTGCAATTAATGTGTCATTTCCTTATGACATGAAGATTAGTTCATACTTATGAGTACAAAAGTATAATGTGGAGTAGTTGGGAGCTTAAAATTGATGGTAGTTTTTATCCAGAGAACCTTTTTCCTCTATTGTGTCAGCCCGATCAGAGTCTTTCTGCGGTCACTTTAGTTTAATAGATGATTTAAACGTAAACAAACCACTTTATATTGGTTTTATGAACAGTGTTGAAAAGAACATGGTAGTAGGAGCTGTAGCAGTACTGAAGATCATTAGTATGAAGTGAATACTATGCATTGATTAATAATAAAAGCACATTAAAAGATCTAGTAACTTTCATATGTTGTTAGGGAATGGGTTTTATGTTTTTTAGATGTATTGAACCAGTACTTTAGCTTTAGAAATTAATCAGATAATTAGTTTTGAACTCTTTGCCCTTTAAAGTTAGTCACGCACTTTGCATTCTCACAGAACTACCTCCCAACTAACAGAATATTGACTGTTAGTATTTTGGGATTTCGTGATAAGAATAATAATAGTGTTAAAAAAGTACTGAGTACCTTTGCCATTGTGATCATGGCATTAGTAAAATTTAATGCAGCATCCACCAAGTACTTTTATTTTATTTGTCAAAGTGAAAAGAAAGTGGTATGAGTTTTTATTTTACTTCCATTATCTTATTTACTTGTGTATTTATATTTACGTTCCAGTAAATGAAATTTTATGTTATTTTATGTAAAATCTAAGAGCACAAACAAGTCAGAATGACTTATTCACATTGATCTCTTTGAATAATGTCTTCAGTCAAACAGGTCAGTAAAAATTGATTTGTTTGTGAATATTCCCTCCATGAGAGAAGTGAAGTTGGTGCTTTAATTTTTAAAATAGGGTGTACCATTTTCTCATATTTTCATGTACAAATTTTAACGGTTTGAACTTGAGATATTCAAGCGCAAACTAACATTTGTAAATGTAAAAAGATTTGCTCTTATTACTATTTGTGTTACTTTGTCAAGTGATTGAATCTCTAAACAGCTTAATGTAAAAGCTTTTTATAGGCTGCTAAATATGTAAAAGAAATTGTCGTGTGATTTCATATGGATGAGATATGAACCAGGCACTGATTTTCTATATGAATATAAAAAAAAAGTTTGATTATTATTTGCATTAGCTTTTAAAAGTTGCATTACAGAAAGCATTACTTGTACATACCTATAAATGAGAGAATAAATGAAAATA
>NC_051405.1:41192415-41193659 GCF_015228065.2 Penaeus monodon
ACTATATTGTGTTAAAGGCTTCTTTAATTTAACATTATATCTTATTAGTGTTTATCTTATAACTGATGTATATTTTTTTCCACGGAATGTGATTTCGAATATCTGCCTATGTTACATAGTTTTCCTATTTAGGCATATATGTAATAAATCTTAACTGAAAATATTGGTTTTGTTCATCCTCTTTAAACCTGTGAAATAAGGTGAAGGTTGAAAAACGAGGTAGAAAGGGTATTACTGTTAGAAGTCGAGATTTTAGCATAGATTTAAGGGGCTTATTTCAGTAATCAATTGGAGTACATTTTCACTGTCTAATGCAAATAAATGCCCATAATGTTGATTTTTCATTCTTCCTGATTATCTGAAGGTTATTTTCAATTAGGATAGATGACTTTAATGATATACACTAATATACAGAATTAGTAATTGTTGTCATTATAGATATAACTTTTGTTTAGTCATTTTTAGAACTGCAATATCAAATGATTACATAGCTGATTTCTGGTTCTTGTTCCATGCCTTTCACTTGCCCAGTGTTGAAGACTCAACTGTAGCATGTTCCCTTTCAATCCCAGAAAAAGCCAGCTCCTTATGCAATCAGCATATATCATAGAAAACAAAGAATATGTACCTTTCTTGGCAGCCAGTGGTGAGTATCTTTATGTGAATGCACATCACTGTGGTTATCTATGGAGGGGATGGAGTAGAAGGGAGGGAAGAGAGGGAGTTTAGGGACCTGTCTACTGCCTGGTATTCGTGTACTTACCACTCCCTCCCTCCTGGTTCTTCCTCTCTCCACTCTTCTTTGTTCCCTTATCTCTTCTCTATATATTTCTGCATCACTGATATACATGTCATTTTTGTGCATGATGGCATAAATAGCCTTACATTTCAATATAATTATTCACTCTGTCTACCTTGTTATTAACCATTTTTTTTCATATTGTAGATTAGATTTTTTTGTAGGCTTCTGTGTCCTTTTTTGAAAATTCGATGCCTGTGTCTGGTAAGTGGTAAGAATAAAAAATATTGGGTTTGTTTCTGTAAAATGAACTTTGCAACAGTTCCAGAAGTGTCAGTTAAAATTGGGAAGATCAAATCCTAAAACCCTTTGCATGTTTTATTCTTTAAAACATAATAATCATTGGTTTTATAGGTATTGGTGAATCAAAAGAACATACAAGTTTGTGTACAAATTCATGCCATTACATTCATTCTAGATCATAGGAAAAAATCACATGTAGTTG
>NC_051405.1:41193723-41194679 GCF_015228065.2 Penaeus monodon
CTATTTGTTCCCCCTTACAGATTGCTTCTGTAGTTTTTTGGTATCCTGTAACTTTTTTGTTTAGTGTAGTACACTTTTTGTAGGTAAGGTTATATCTCTCATAATTAGCCGATTGATTATATGTATATAGCTGCATTGGGGTTTTAATCTAGATGTTTGTTACTCATCAAAAATGAAAAAGAATTATTAAAGAGGTGAGCCCACCACCCTACCGACTCAAGAGCACTCATTTTTAGTAACTGAACAAAACAAAATGAAAGAACTTAGAGGAAAGAAAATGGTTAGAAACAAATAAATTAGAGAACACTCCTGATAAAAGGGTCTTTTTCCCTAAGCAATAGGTACTAGTAGACTTGCCTTCACTATGCTTAAAGGCCATCATTTATACTGTTACAGAATCATAGACTGTAGAATAAGCATAAACACATTATGACTTGGAAGAATATATGATTTCCTTCAATGTATGGAGACAATATATTCTTCATGAATATACTTTCCAATTTTGCAATACTGATTATATGATCATCAGTCAGTACAACCAAGTGTACAGGATAATGTTTGAAATTTTGAGATATTTGATTTTGTGTAATTGATGATTGTATAGCAAGAATACCTGTATACATAATTTCAGGATTTCCATCAGCTGTGTCTAATAACTTCACATGAACTGATGTTTCTCATAAGCTCACCAAGCAGGAGCAGGAAAGCTCAACATCAAGTAACTTTGACAGGCCCAATGTTCAAGCAAAATTGCCAGGCAGTGATTTTACTACACTCAACTACCCACATTTGGTTCCTCCTCCACTGGGCTTCGAGAACAAGAGTTGCAGGTATGCCTGACAATCTACCCATTTTCTAGAGACAGCTTTAGATTCAAACCTTGCATGGATGTATTGCTGGATGGCAGGATCATAAAAAGCATTTTATACTGGAAATTCCTTGAGATATAAATGGTT
>NC_051405.1:41202609-41204253 GCF_015228065.2 Penaeus monodon
ATTGTATGATAATTCAATGTTATATTTGTTTATATTAGTACAAGGTTATAAAAGTTTTTTTTTCTATGTACACATTTATTTCATTACAAACTACAGTCATCAATGGAATATCAATAATTTAAAATTACTGATCAGGCAATATATAAATGCTATATATAAAGGATTTTCAGGTACATTTTAGGTTTAAATACAATGGCTGACATATTTCCAAATATATGCAAAGGCATTTATTGCAGACAACCTGCTTATATCATATATAACAGTTGTTCAAAGGCAACACACTTTGTACGTTTTAATAAATGTACAATCTTAGGCTACAAATGTCAGTCTGCTCTACTTTTCAAAAAATTCAAAGTATGAAAATTTATCTCCTAAAAATGTAACATATGAAGACCTCAATAATGCAAAACTATCAACATGAGATAGGTATCTAAAATCAAATATAAGCTTATGATAAAACCAAAGCCTATTGATCAAGTCCACATTCATAAATGAGAAATTTGAATTTCTCAATCCTGACATAAATGTCTTAAACAAATACAAAGTGGAAAAGATATGTCATTAAAAAAATAGAGTATTTGAATCTATAAAAACTTAAGCAAAATGAAGTGCCATCAATATTATTTCCACTGCAGCATACTACCCAGTAGTAAGCTTTTAAATTTGTAACAAAGCAATAAGTCTGATTACATGAGAGTACAGTAACTTCGTTTTGTCTTTTCTGGCGATTCCTCAGTCTCAGAAACTTCTTCTTTAGCAGAATCTACAACAGATACTTCCTCCTCTTCTTGGCTGAAGGTCGAAATCGTTGGGTCTACAGCAAGGTCATCTAACTTGTCGTCTTTATCAATTGGTGTACTACTTCGTGGAGTTTCTGGAGACGCTAGGTGAGGGCATGGCACAATCTCTGCAGTAGTACGGAGGGCAGCCCTGAAACAATTTATATTTAAGTGCGAATACTGATTTGATATCATGCACAGAAAAATTAACAATGCCAATATATCATTTATTTAACTTACTGGATACAAAATTTTCCAGCATTATATACATATGCAGATAAAAAAACATATGCCTCATATAATTACGAGTCTAAACCAAAAAAAAACAACTACCTTCTGGAAACTGAAGAACTAAGACTTTTACGTGAAGACTTTGGTGTTGGGGGAAGGTTGGTTACTGAAATTGGTGTATCTGGAATGAATATCTGTTCTTCCCTTTTAGTTATCTTCTTTGTGGTGCTAATTTCTGGATCCATCAGTCTGTGTACTTCAACCTGTGATATTTGAAATGAAAATAAAAAGTTTCAGTCATAAGCATTCACATATGTCTATAAGAAAACCAATCCTAAATTGTCTAATGCTGCAAGGAAAAGTACTTACTGCCACTTAAAAATACAAAGTATATACGCCAAACAGTGAAACCATACACTATTTATTGTAGGAGTGCAATTATCACTGTGATATATTTGTGGTCATTTTTTAGCGGAATAACACTGTAGGCTTTTAAATAAAAATAATAAGCATGTGTCTGCATTTATACAAGTCTACATGATGATGGTAATAGTAGAGAAGGGAAGTAATATAACATATTTGCTACACTCAACACTCCTGAACCTAAATTGTACTATGCATTTAACAGAAAAAG
>NC_051405.1:41204288-41204638 GCF_015228065.2 Penaeus monodon
ACAAAACTGAAAAATTGTATCTGTTACCCACCTTTGTTGTGGCTTTTATATTTTTAGCCACCTTCTTCTTCATGTTTTGCTTTAGTAAACTTCGGGGAGGAGGATCTGGTTTTGGAGTGAATGGCTTGACCTTTGCACTAGAAGCCTTATACTTCTCCTTCATTGGTGAATTGCATCGTATGAGTTGCAGCTGCAATCGTGCAGACAGTGCAGGAGATGATCCTGGAAATACAGTGTGGAATATTATGTTAATAGAAGAATTTAATGTGTGGAAGAAGGTACGAGTGAGAGAGACGGAAGATATGAGATTAGATACTGATAGAAAGAAAGAGTGGAAGTGAAAACAGAGG
>NC_051405.1:41204663-41205605 GCF_015228065.2 Penaeus monodon
CTTACCCAAGTTATCTGTAGAGATGGTAACTTCTTTTTTGCTGGACTTTGGTGTCTTTCTGAAGGCTGTAGTTGATGGTGATGGACTTACTCCAACTAGTCGCACTCGCTGCGAGCTCCTTGCCACAGACCTTGTCAGCCGAACCTTCGGTGACCGAGTTGGCGTTATATTACCCAGTCTTTCCAGAGCCTTGGGCACAGAAGTGGTAGGTGTGCTTGACTTCTTTGTCTTTTTAAGAGATGATGATACAAGTTTTGTTTGCTTGGCTTTCTTTGAGGCAGATGAAGGAGTAGTAGGTTCAACTTTCTTTGGGGCCGGGGATGGGCTTTTTGGTTCGGCCTTCTTCGATTTCTTTGCCGAAGGGGACTTTTGAGATCTTAACTGTACAGGAGAAGAGCTCGTGTCTGATTCGGCTTCATCTGATTTCTTGGCTTTCTTTGCTTTTGGCGCAGGAGGACTTGCTGGAGTGGCGTCCAAGTTGGATACAGATGATTTTCCTTTTCTCTTCTTGCTCTGGGGTTCCTCTGTCTACATTAAACAGTAAAAGATCATTGTCAGTGAAATAATAACTAAAATTGTACACAAGTTTCTTAGGAAAAGTAAGTTAAGGTGGGGGGAAGGGGTCACAACTGGACCATCCTGAGTTCTTAAGGGTCCTATACGTAGATGAAAGTGAAATCTAACAAATATTATGCCCAGCTCGGATGCATACTTGGTATAAATGTAGCTGCCATAGGTATACTAAAAAAATATGCAAATTTTCATAGCCTAATAATCTGTATGACTTGATATAATTTAGAGTGGATCCTACCTGTCTTCACATCAGAATATATGAATATAAATGACCTTTTATGGTTTACAATGAGAGAGGGCAAGAGATCCACAGTGGTCATTGTCCTCAGAGTTGGAATGGCATTTAGTCATACCCACTTGGTACCAGCA
>NC_051405.1:41205661-41205795 GCF_015228065.2 Penaeus monodon
ATCAATAACCCTATTTTTATTATTTTTAATATAACTAATGAATTGCATTTTTTTAGCAGAACAAGCTGCATTGAAAAATCCATAACTTGAAGAAAATGTCCTAAACCAAGAAACAATTCTCATTTTGTTATCAA
>NC_051405.1:41205824-41205976 GCF_015228065.2 Penaeus monodon
GCTCTCTTTCCCCCTTTCTGTCTGCCTGGCAGGAACCATATACAACAGTTTTCTATTCTATGGCTGTGATAGAATTCCATTTTATAACTTGCTCTGCTCCACCTCACCCTCTTCTGCTAGTTCTATACCATTATTCATAAAAGACATTTGGG
>NC_051405.1:41206115-41207779 GCF_015228065.2 Penaeus monodon
GTTAAGAAATCACCTGGAATATCTGCCTTTTGGGATCTCCTAGTCTTTGGCAAACTAAAATATTTTAAGCAAAAGGAACTGCAATTTAGATCTAATATAGTGTACCTTGTTACAGTCCAGTGAAGTGCTGGAGGGGAAGATAATTCAAAGTCAAATTATGTAAGCCATCATTAGTTTTAATGCTACCTTTAATAAATAACGGAAGTGATTAAATTAAATCTTGACTAAAATAATTAGATAGTACCTTCATATATGTATTTCTATGTTTGAAGGGTCAATAACATCAATAAAACATAAAAATTTACCACATAAATTGAACTTTATAAGATTCTATACAACTCAAAGACAGGACTCCGGCAAACAAAGAGAAGGAGAGGACGGAAATAAAACGTGTCTTACCTTCTTGACAGAAACAGCTGCTTCTGTTTTCCTCTTTGCTCTCGTCTCTGTGACTATGTTCTCCTCCAGGGCTGCCATCCCTAACGATTTACGTCGCAAAGCTTTGGTCTTCTTCTCAGGAGAGGTGTAGAATTTTTGTGGGGAAATGACCACATCGGATTCTGATTTTGTTTTCGTTTCCTGCTTTTCTCCTGCTTTCACAGTTTTACTGCTCTCTTTCTTTGCAGGTAGCGGTAATTTGGAATGGGATGCCTTATTTTTTACCGTTTTCTCTGATACTGCTCGTGGTAGCTTTGAGGTTTTTGTGGATTCTTGTAAAACCTCTTTCTTTCTGGGGAGATGTCCCATGGACTGTCTCCTTGTTCGTCGCACATTGGGTGATGTGCTCACTACATCAGCAGGTAAATCTAATCTCTTTAGCAGCACACTTTGACGCCTCTTCTACAGAAAAGGAAGAAAAAGAGAAAAAGGGGTTAACTGACTTTGCACTGATTAAATTTATGGTACTGGTAATACATCTGCATAATACAGATGGCAAAAATGCAAATTTCCCAAGGTAAAACTTTGTTTCTAACCTGCTGAGATACATTTTTTGAAGTACCGGCCGACCTTCCTGATCTCCTGCTTGCTGCCCTGCAATAATAAAATCCAAACTTGAAATAAAAACCACACCCCTATAATTGAATCCAGCAATACCAGTCACTCACTCACAATCACAGAGGTTTGCAATCTAAACATAGGATAATGGCTCTTAAAAGTGTGATTAACATACAAAATTTTTATCGAATATGGCATATTCAGATTATGGATTATCTGTAATGTTGCTCAGATAACTACTACAAAAGGAACAGAGTGAGGCCTGTTGACAGTGGGAAACCAGATGTCTACCTTATACTGTGAGGATGACACATGGTCACATATGTGAACAAAGCAATTTATGCATTACAATACAAACACAAACCTAGTGCCTGAGTAAAGCATAGGAGAGTCATAGTCCACATGATCTGATATATAAAGTAATAAATGAAATTGAGCAAATCATAACACTTAATGGGATAGCACTATGCAGAAACCATAGACTGAAAAGAGAAAAACAGATGGCAAGGTTTGTGAGCAAGCTAGGATGACAAGTCATGCTGCCAGGGATGGCATGTAGAAAAAGAAAATAAGAGAAACGGAGAAAGAAGTCTTCATCAGCTAATATGATGAATGTGTGCTAAGTTGCATGATAGAAATCTGCTCCCCCCCTTACTAAGCAGACATAA
>NC_051405.1:41207932-41209627 GCF_015228065.2 Penaeus monodon
ATCTATCTAAAATCTAAAGTAGTAGTACAATAGGCAAGTTTCACCTGACGGCACTGAAAAGATCTATTCACAAGTACATATGACGTACTCTTTTCTTAAATCATTACCACAGCTGCTGCTTCCGCTATAATGCAGGTCCAATCTTGCCAAATTTTGGTCTTTGATTTTAAGAGCTTGGAAGGAAGGAATTTGTGCAATAATACCAGTAATCACAAGAATTACTAGGAAACGGATGAACCGACCTGGAAGAGAGTGCTGATCATCAACTTTCAATAACCATACCCATGTGAACTTACTTCCTATTTAAGGGTGGGGAATCTGTGAACTGGAAGCTCTCTGCAGCCAGCCACTCATCCTGTGGTGGAGACTCTTTTGCAGACTTTGTGGATGGCCGCAGTCTGCCAACGACTAGCGATTTTTTGCGAGGGGAAACCGTCATTATGCTGAAACGAATCAACAAATCAGGCACAAACATAGGAGGATCTCTCTCAAGAAAACACTTACAGCTGGTTATGCATAATGAGCCCATCACTTAATTATCTAGAAAAACGATAAATCAAAGCTAACTTATTCTTTTTCTTAGTAACAGAAATACTATCCTTGACTATACCAAGACATTTGTCATAATCTACTAAAAATTCAATAAAAAATAATCAAATACAAAATTTCTAATCTACTCCTAGTTTAAAAATCATACAACTTTATGGAAACATGTCTACACATAGCAACTATAGAAACAGGCAAACAAAGCATATTTGTTTGCTATTAGAATCAATCAAGATTTTCTCTTTGACCGCAAAATGTAATTTTTTCCACAACTACAGAGAACCATTCTTATGTATTTTCTTCTAGGTGGGCAAGTGCAGCTCACTGTGAGCAATACAGAACTAATGATTTATACTAAGCATTTTTGATGCACAAAAATTACTTTTTCTTTTTTGATAGGGATGTCATGTGGTGAAAGGAATAAGTGGTCAGAAGACTTATATGGTCAAGATGAACATCATTTCATTTTATTGTGTAGTAACAGAACATAAAAAGCCTTGCATGAACATCAAGGACTCGAACAGGCCTAAAGGTAAGTAGTGTAACTGTGCCTGTGTCACAAACATGAAAAGTGACATCTTACAAGTATATTATTAAAAACAAAACAAAGCTCAGCTTTTGCACCCCTACATATTTCGTGCACTGTAGACTATTTCAGTGGCCCTAACACTAGTATTCAAAATAAAGGGATAAGTCCACTGGTAGCTTTTTCTTTGAACAGGATAATGTTTTGTAATTTCATCAACAGGGATCAAAATATTGAAATCTGTGGCCAAGACAATTCAGTGATTCTTGCTTTAAATCTGCATTTTCAGTATATTGGCAGAAATCCATTTGCAGAATACAAAAAAATTACCATATTTTCACAATAAATTCCATAACCCATTCTGATTATTATATTTTCCTTTTTTCAAACATACATCATAGTTCTGAATGCTCGTATTCACAATCGGTGCATTTTGGATAAGATAGTGTCAAATCCCGACTCTTAGAATGTCAAACATCATTTACAACGGTAGTATTCAGTTACTCTCAAGACCTTTAATTGCCAGGAAGGCAGGTTCAGGAATAACAACATGAGCAAATTATATATTCCATATGATTAAATAAACCAAGATTGTAGATTCCTCATTTTCAGACTTCTGACAT
>NC_051405.1:41209740-41210349 GCF_015228065.2 Penaeus monodon
CAAAATATCATATATATGTATGTTTATTATAGAGTATATGTGTTAGGATGAGTCACTGATACATGTTACAAATCTTGACTTCTGAAAACAGACCTCCAGAAAAATTTCCTAAATAATGTGTTGTGAAATGATAGTTGTGAGCTCTTCTGGTACGTTATTTGATGGTAAATTATCCTGGTGGGCCAGAATATGCATGCAGATTTGTTGTAATTCTACTGGAGTGCCAATTGCAGTGAAGCAATTGCAAATACTCAGCTTGTTACAGGTAAACCTTTGTTATTTAATTATGGACTTCCTTTTAAAGTTTCAATAGACAATAAGCGTTTCCCTCTATCTCGGCATGGTCTTTATTTCAAGAATTACGCTAAATCTGACAACTAAAAACAAACTGGTGAATAAATGCAATGGATACAGATAAAATCAAGAATTAAAAGTTCTCAAAAATATGAGCATGTTTGAATTACACACGCATACAAATGTCAAATCATTTGGCAAGAGATCCTGTGGCTGTTACTCATCAGAATACAAACAGCCAGAACATAAAAGTTTATAAATCATTGCTGTAACAACGATAAACCAGTGACAGGTATCAGGTATCTTCTACAGGTT
>NC_051405.1:41210376-41211017 GCF_015228065.2 Penaeus monodon
TCAGTTGCATGTACTCCTACGACACGTCAAGCAACACGCAACCCAAAGCAACTGAAAAGGAATTTGAAATTAGGGCCACAGGAAGGCCTAGCATCATACACACGAGAGGATTATAAAAAAGCAACGTTTCCTCCTTATGGACATGGACTCAAACTCTCGTTCCCAAAGGTCGTTCTTTGCTCAGAGAGAACACTTGGCTATAAATGAAGTCAATTCATCCCATGCAACAAAGAGTCACATTAACCTTGCGAATTCCCTTTAAGTATTTGGGGGTTTTAAACGGGTTTGGTTAGCTGGGTTCCTGGAATCGCTAAATGGGCAGGTTATCTACATCCTACGCTGCAAGACGCATTAATCGACACGTCTGGGTAGGTTCCGCGACGCCGGAAAGGATGAGAATTCACTATTTACGTTTTAACATTGTCAACGTTGTTCCGCAAACGTTCTCTTGCATCATTTGTTTACCCGCACCTCTGCGCGGAGGGGGGCATGTCACGGCCCAAAACACCACCACGGGGCGTTGCAACATTTCCGGAGGCTGCCTGCAACGCCTTCGACAGCCACCCAACTCACTTTCGTCTCAAATAAGGCACAAGAAGCGAAGGCGAACTCGACGTCAGCTCCGACTCGGCGCCCGAGAG
>NC_051405.1:41211035-41212026 GCF_015228065.2 Penaeus monodon
CGCTCGGCCCGGAACGCCACCTTCGACGGCGGACCAATCGCAGGGCGGCAGGGGCTGCTCTTGGCCAATCGCGTCGGAGGTGTCGATCCCCTCAGCCAATCACGGCGCGAGGACTTGTTTTGAATGTACTTTTTCGAATTGACGCTCAAATGTCATGATTATTTCGCGAGCGAGTTTCGGTATGATGGATAGGTTTATTACAATGAATAATAACACACGATGTTTCGGAATATTCTAGATCGGGCAGTTGTTTGATTCGGAGCCGGTTTGTCGCGACGCGCGGGCGGAGGGGTACTACTTGGCGGCGCGGAAGGGGCCGCGACTCGCAACCCCCCGTTTGAAATCCGCCGCGCGCAGTTTCCGCGGAACGATGAGCGCGTAGGGAGGGCGAAGAGGCGGTCCTGGATTTATCTTCATTTTTTTCTATTTTCAGCAGGTTAGTATCCTCTCGAATGGTGCATGGGGGAGTGAATATTTGCGCTGACCCGTGTCCGATGCGCAACGTGCAGTCGCGAGAAAGGCCGCAACCGGATTTTTGTGAAGTTTAGCTGTTGGCGGGTTTCGTCTTCTGTCATTTTCGAACGCTAGCGACCGAAATGTTCCGACGGATTCCAAAATGCTTCGCGCTCCGGGATTCACGCTTATGTCGCCCAGAATCCCATTGCTTAAGGAAGAAAAAAAATTATCGCGATTAATACCAATTCAAATCGGGGGCGCAGTTGATCATTGAAATAAAAATAGTGTCAAGTGTCGAATATATTTTGAAGTTAAACTATTTTCATCGTAAGAACAGGCATCGCTTCCTTGCAATTTGAAATGCCGCTCAGATAAATGGGAAAAAAAGGAGAAAAACTTCATTATTATCACCAATTTAAACGCAAAATTCCACGTGTGTGGGGGTGTGATGATCTTCGGAGTCCGGTGATGGATGTGTGTGTATAAACAGCTTTTTTTAAAAAGGGTTTTTTTTGAAGGTTTTCCGAAAGAGTTG
>NC_051405.1:41212050-41212190 GCF_015228065.2 Penaeus monodon
GGAGTTTTTAATCTGCCGAGAGGAATGACCCCCCGAGCCCGTTTGAAAATGTTGCGTTTATGTCTCAAATGTGTATTTTTTTTCCTCTTCTTCTTTGGGATAAAATTGATATCGTGTCGAATGAGCTTCCATTGCGTCTG
>NC_051405.1:41212271-41212336 GCF_015228065.2 Penaeus monodon
TGAGGATGCTGAATACGTAATCTGGTTGTGGGGTTTACGCGCGTGTCTGTCTCCGTCTCTCTTTC
>NC_051405.1:41212431-41213325 GCF_015228065.2 Penaeus monodon
TCGAGACTTCCCGCCGCTGAAGGTGCATTGGCATCGTGCGGTCCCGCGTGTACGAAACATGTGAATGTGCTCGGGAGCCTTCTTTGTGCGCCTCGCTAATTTCACTTTCCAGCAGCCGTAAGGTACTTCGTGGTTGTGAAGCGAGGGTGTGGGGGGGAGGGGAGGACTTAAGGTCGACGGATCCTTATGCTGAATAGTTTTTTTTTCTTTCTTTCTGGGTAAGTTGGGAGGCGTTGAGAGGGGGGGGGGGGCATGTGCTGTTCGTACAAAAGGAGTGCTTGCCAAGTTGCAACACCGATGCCCGCTAAGAACTTGATGATGGTCGTCGGTCAGGCATGTGTGCTTGCATTTCGGGAAGGATTGATTGCTGGAATTGCACGTTTACGCTTTTTATCGCCCGTGTAAACTTTTGGTCGCGAGGACAAGACCTGTACTCGCTTTCCGGTAGAATGTTTACGGTATTTCTCGCTTTATGCCGTGAGAGATAGAGAGATGTCTGTTCCAACTTTCACGTACTATGAGGATTACTTGACTTTGCCTTTCGTCACTTGGCAGAAGATTTACGGGGAGAAAAGCACGCTTCGTTATGAGATCCCGCGGTGTGATTTGAACCAACTCTTTCCCCTCCATTGCAGGTAGCTGGGCCGAGGTTGGGAATTTCGCGCCATGAAGATCCTGGGTTACATTGTGGTGATCAAGAGGTCGGGAGCTGATGGGACGCCCTTCCCCCTGACCAACACCAGTTGTTCCATCGGACGCAATAATGAGTGTGACATCAGAGTTCAGCTGCCCAGTGTGTCCAGACAGCACTGCCGGGTGGACGTGGAACCAAGTGGGAAGGTTAGTTCCCGGTTCCAGTGTGCGTGGCCCTCCTCTGGCGATTCCCCTTGTCTG
>NC_051405.1:41214145-41214678 GCF_015228065.2 Penaeus monodon
AGGCCCAACCAAAATTTTTTTTATTAATAGTTATATTTTATATTGTAGATATCTATTTTTATATATATATATATTTTTTAATAAAATTTTAAATTTATATTAATATATATTTACTATATATATTTTTATATAAAATAATTGTTGTTTTTTTTGTGTGTTTTTTTTGTGTGTTTTTTTGTGTACGTAATACATATATAGTGTCGTATAACATATAATGTGTACGTATTACATTATATGGGTCGTATATACATTATATTGACTTTAATACATTATATGTGTACTTATACATAATGTGTTTTATATACATATTTGGTAATAAAATGGGGTACTATATACAATATATGTCTATAATATTTTAATATTAAATTTTAAATTAAAATATATCTTTGTAAAATTTAAATATTGATAACAATTGTTAATAAATATATACAACAAAACAAACAAAAAAACAAACACAAACCCCCAAAAAACAAAAAGCAAATAAATTAAATAAAATAGATTTAATATATATGTTCAAATATACTAAACATAAT
>NC_051405.1:41214740-41214812 GCF_015228065.2 Penaeus monodon
TTTTCCCAATTTAATAAAATTATTTTATAGGGAATATTTATTTTAGATTATTTTTTCTAATAATAACTTTTT
>NC_051405.1:41217020-41220271 GCF_015228065.2 Penaeus monodon
TGGGGGGAGCTTTATAAGGTTTTTTGGGCTATTTTGGGGGGGAAAGGCTGGATGTGGGGTAAGTCTTGGCCGTAACCAGTTCAGTTACTTGACTAACTACATTAGTTTGGTCAGTAAGAGGTTTTTCTTTAACTGTCCTAATCCTTGTAAGTCAACCTCCAAAGAATAATTTTGAGATTTGGGTGTTCGCATAGATTCTTCACTCCATGAAACATTGGTGTAATCAGCTTCTGGTGCATTAATGTGAGTCTGAGGGGTTGAAAGCAACGTTTCATACCTTTTACATTGGATAATCTGCCAAAGGCTCCAGATGCTTCTGAGCAGGGGTAGCCATCAGATTCCTTAATCCTTGTGGTTCTGTATAATCTGCTTCTATTTCCACATTTTTGGTTTCTGTCTTGGAGATTTCATTAGATCTCTTAATCCTTGTACATTAGTGTAGTCAGCCTCTCCAGTTCTTTGGCACTACGAGGAGTTTTAGAAACCCTCTTCAGTCCAGTAACATTGGTATAATCTGCCTCATTCAGAGATTCCTCTTTGGGGGTCTTCAGTAGATTTTTAACCCCAGCAATATTATTATAATCTGCTTTGGAGAAGGCGGTGTAGGTTTTGGGTGTCTCAGTACTTTCCTAATCCCTGCAATGTGGGTGTAACAGGTTCACGCTCTGGTACAGGCCCTTAGGGTTTTCATTAACTTGCGAACTCCATGAATATTTGGTAATCAGCTTCAGGACTTCTGTGGTTCTTGGTGTCCGTAACTTTTTTCCCAATCCCAAGAGTTTGGAGTCATCAATGGCTCTTTTTCAGCATTTGCTTTAGGGTCTTCATAAGCTTACGAAATCCAGTGACACTTGTAACGGCTTTAGGACTTTCTGGATAGGTTTTGGTGTTCGCAAGACTTTCCTGTTTCCCTGCTATGTGAGAATCATCAGCTTCTCTCTCTGCAACACTAGGTGCTGGTGTCTTCATCAGTTTACGGATACCAGCAACATTGAATAATCAGCTTGAGGGCTTTCAAAAAACAGGTTTTGGGTGTTCGCAGAATTTCCGTATTCCAGCTAAGTGGGTGTCATCAGCTTCTCTCTCTGGAATGGCATTTTAGGGGTTTTCACAAGTTCCTCAAATCAGAAAAATCTGTATAAGATGAAAATTGTCACATTATCAGGCTTTGGTGTTTACATAGCTTCTTCAATCCTTCAACATTTTTATAGTCTGCAGCATTTCTTTCTTGTACAAGGACTTCAGACCTCTTAATTCAGGTGATGTTTAGATTTACACCACTGGCGAGACAAATATATCCCGTGAAACATTTGGAGTGTCAGCACACTCAAAGTCAAAAGTAGTAGCATCTGTTTCTATGGGTACATCTTCTGGCGAGGCCAAAGCAGACTTTTCCCCGTACACTTCGCAATAACCCTTTAGGAGTGTTGCTGGCCACAGCAGGTGTTACAAGTGGTGAAATGAATTTATCCTCTGTACATCTGGTTCTTTAAAGGAAGAGAAATCAAAGTTTGTGGTATTACCATATGATGATGGAGTATTGGCATAGGACATACTCATTTTAACCCAAGTGTGACTATTGCTGACAATGCTTTGGGGTGCATGGAGAGAAAAGAGCAGGGGATGCACTAAAGAGTCTTCAAATCTGATGCTGAAGGTCCTGAAGGAGTTTTTAGATTTGGTGTCATTGAATATTTGGCTGGCCTTCCCCACGTTTGGTGTTGGTCTTCTGGAGTTTTACTGGACTTTCAAAACTACCTTGAGTGGAGATTTTGAGTCTAATGTATTCTTACGGGGTTTAAGCATCATTTGCTCTGAAGAACCAGATATGTTTTTAGGTGTTTTAACTGGACTTGCAGTGTCGTCTTTTTTTGGAGGCTACCTCTGGGCGAGGTGTACCCTCTGGTGTCTTTTTTAGACTTGCAGCCAGCATTGGAGGCCTACCTCTTGGACGAGGGAGCCCTCTGTTTACTTTGCTGGGCTTGCAGCCTGTGTTTGGGGGCCTACCCCTTTGGGGGAGGTGTGCCCTCTGGTGTCTTTGCTGGACTGGGAGCCCGGTTGGAGGCCTTCCTCTTGGCGAGGTGTGCCCTCTGGTGTCTTTGCTGGGCTTGCAGCCTGTGTTGGAGGCCACCTCTTGGACGAGGTGAGCCCTCTGTTGACTTTACTGGACTTGCAGCCTTGTTGGAGGCCTACCTCTTGGGCGAGGGTGCCCTATGGTGTCTTTGCTGGACTGCAGTCTGTTTTGGAGGCCTGCCCCTAGGACGAGGTGAGCCCTCGGGTGCTTTGATGGACTTGCTGCTTGTTTTGGAGGTCTTCCCTTGGACGAGGTGAGCCTTCTGGTGCAGATTTGTGGTTAAAGGAAACTCTTGGGATAGATTCATTAGTTTTGATTTTCATGTGCCATCTATCTTCTAAATCAACCACTTTGCCGGGAGTATCATGAGCCCTGCAATCCCTCCAAGTGTTCATCAGTTCCTGTGGCGCTGTGGTTGTGGACTAAGGGGGCTTTTCGCCTTTTGAAATACACGAGGAGTTTTTGCAGTTTTCTTGTAAATGAAGATTGGAGCTGGTGAATTGACATGCCCAGTGTAGAAGTTTAAAATCAAAGTTTGTGGCACCTCCGAAATAAGAGTTACTGTCAATTAAAAAGAAGCTAAAAAAAACAGCAATAACCTTAACCAATAATGCTAATCATGCCATATGCCCACTTAGCAGCCAGGATGATACTCTAGAAGTCATAAACAGTCGAGGCATGGAGCTGCTAAGGAGATATTCTTTTGACCCACTGTAAAATTTTGTACTCCAAAATTTCCCATTGTAAAAAAGCCATTAATATCCAAGAAGCAAGAAGATTATTGCTCTTGTTCACTTGTTAACTTTATGGGACATTATATAGAACAAACCCCAAAAAAAGTCACAAAATAATAATAATACTCTGAAGTATCCACACAATCTTACCAAGGAAAATTGGTTTTTGAAGCACTTTTCACCCCTCCAGCCTTACGAGAATCCTGAGGACTTTGCCTTGAAAAAACTTCCCTGGCACGTTGGGCCTTGGACGATGGCATCTTCCGCGTCATGGGGCCCTCGTTTCAACACATCTCCCCAGGACTTTTAGGGGTCTTCCCGGGGGTCTTGCCAGGAGTCTTACCTATAACTCTTGCTTGAACCTTTTTTTGGGGTTTTCTTAGGAGTGTTCCTGTAAGAAAGAAAAAAATCAATGTCAAATAGATTGGTGGGATTAGGGGGGA
>NC_051405.1:41220469-41221991 GCF_015228065.2 Penaeus monodon
ACATAAAACACACACATACATAATATACCTTGTTTAGGCGTGGACAGCTACTTTGGTTCTTGGATTTTTCTGCCTGAGGTGTCAAGTAGCTTCCTTTTCGTCCCCTGAGGATGTTGATTGGGGGTGGTTTTGTAGTTGCTTTACACCCCTTTCTTGGGTGCAAGTTTTAGTCTCCCCAACTGAGTTTCTTTTTTGGGTGTTCCACCTTCTTAGGTGTGTTCAGAGTATCCACTTTGGGGGTAGCTTTTGGGTTTCCACCTTCTTGGGGTAATTTGGGGTTTTCTACTTGCTTGGGTGTAACTTTAGGGGTATCTACCTTCTTGGGTGTAACTTTTGGGTATCTACCCGCTTGGGTGTAACTTTAGGGGTTCCACCTTTTGTGTAACTTTGGGGGTTTCCCCTTTTGGGTGTAAAATTTGGGGTTTCCACCTTTTTGGGTGTAACTTTGGGGGTATCCACCTTCTTGGGCGTAGTATTCAGAGTACCCAACTTCTTGGGTGTGATCTTGGGGGTTCCAAGCTTCTTGGGAGGGTTTTGGGGGGCCCTAGTTTCCCCGGAGATGTCTTTAAGGTCACTGATATCTTTGGAGAAGTTTTCAAGTTACTATTCTTGGGTGTTACTTGAGTCTTCGGACTTTTTTGGGGGGCGTCGTCTTGCAGACAGGACTTTGGGGAAGGGCAGTTTCTTGGCTCCAGATTTTGGGGTGACAAGTTTGATGGGACTTCTCAATGGGTGTCTTTTCCAGCTTCTTGGGGGTGGCAGTATTTAAGGCTAGGTTTCTTTGGAGTAATGCTTTAGGGCTCTTTGTGCTTTTGGGGGACGTTTTGGACTAATGATTTTAGTAGAGATAACCTTTGGACTCTTTAAAAATTGGGGATGCAGATGGACTCTTGGCTTGGGGGATGCAGATGGACTCTTTGGGCCCGGGGGATGCCGACGGACTCTTGGCCTTGGGGGATGCCGACGGACTCTTTGGCCTTGGGGGGTTGCAGCTGCTGGACTCCTGGACTTGGAGAGGCAGCTGTTGGCTTGGGCTTTTGGCTCTTCACAGCAGGTGCATTCTTCATCCCTGCTGACCTTGGATGAGGATCGCAGCCTTTGGCTCTTCTGAAGCATCTCCAAAGCTTGACACTCAGAAGCGATAATTCGCTTGCACCGAATGGTTTCAAGTTTTTGGCTGATTGGTGTCCTCAATGCCTGGGAGTTAAGGAGACCAAGACTTTGAGCCAAGTAAGGGTTTTCCCGAGTTGGGCTCCTTCTCCTAAAGACTCAGTTGGGGTACAACACACTTCTTCTGTAATAAGGAGCACTTGGAATGAGGAAATGCGTTTTTTCTTTGAGCTCCCTTTCAAATGACTGCTCGGCAATCCAATGACGCGTCGGTGTTTTCTCCCTTCTGAAGGTAGTGGCGGAACTGTTACAAAATGTTTAGGGAAGATAGGGGCCGAAAGAAAATCTCTTCTTTTGCATCAGGCATTTGTTTCCCCTGTTTCCGTTCTGTTACTCTCAGCTCAAAGCTTGC
>NC_051405.1:41222229-41222917 GCF_015228065.2 Penaeus monodon
CCTTACCTAATCTGTAACCTTCGCGCATGTGCTGGCTTACAGGCGACTTTGCTTTTGGCGAAAGGATCTTGTAATCAACATCCCTCTCTTTCTTGGTCACAGTAGCAAGTATAGATCCCTCGGGATATTCCCAGCGGAACTGCCTGTCCGCAACTGTTAGCAAGTCCTTGTGAGTCAAGATGGATATCTCTTCCCCCGCTAAGGGTGTGTCGTTTAGGAGTGTTGGATTGGTTTGACTGAGGTTGGTAATGTAAGCCTGGAAGATGAAAGTGATGAAAGCCAGAGTCCGGATATTATAACAAATCAATGGTAAACATGTTTCCCATGAAATGTGTGCATAATACAAAAATAAACCTCTAATACGTAGCAAAAATAAACTTCTTTAATATGTACAATTTTCACATTTATAAAATATGCAAAATAACATGTGAAAGGGAATTCAAGTACGATTAAGAAATATCTGCAGGTCACCATTTCACACTTGGTTGAAAACTGTATTGTGAAAGCACGTAAAAGTGAGCAAAAGACATTCCCAGTTTTAAGCTTTAAATGGACCCATTTTAAGAGATTAGCACCTCAAGCATCATTACCTTTTTCAAAAATGAAAAAAAATTCCCTCTTCAGGGTATAAATTCACTTCAACAAAGTCTAGCAAAGTTGTTGGGGTTGTTTTTTAAAATTAAAAAAA
>NC_051405.1:41223100-41223814 GCF_015228065.2 Penaeus monodon
CATACACACACACAACTTTGCTAGACTTTGTTGAAGTGAATTTATACCCTGAAGAGGGAATTTTTTTTCATTTTTGAAAAAGGTAATGATGCTTGAGGTGCTAATCTCTTAAAATGGGTCCATTTAAAGCTTAAAAAACTGGGAATGTCTTTTGCTCACTTTTACGTGCTTTCACAATACAGTTTTCAACCAATTTGTGAAAGGTGACCTGCAGATATTTTTTAACTTTACTTAAATTTCCCTTTCACAGGGTATTTGCATATTTTATAAATGTGAAAATTGTACATATTAAAGAAGTTTATTTTTGCTACGTATTAGAGGTTTATTTTTGTATTATGCACACATTTCATGGGAAACATGTTTACCATTGATTTGTTATAATATCCGGACTCTGGCTTTCATCATTTTAAATCTTCCAGGCTTACATTACCAACCTCAGTCAAACCAATCCAACACCCCTAAACGAAACACCTTACCCGGGGGGGAAGAGATATCCATCTTGACTCACAAGGACTTGCTAACATTTGCGGCAGGCGTTCCGGGGGAATATCCGGGGGATCTAACTGCTACTGTGACCAAGAAAGAGAGGGATGTTGATTACAAGATCCTTTCGCCAAAAGCAAAGTCGCCTGTAAGCCAGCACATGCGCGAAGGTTACAGATTAGGTAAGGATATTTATTTATACATTTTTGTTTATATTTTCATGTAAGTGCA
>NC_051405.1:41224004-41225643 GCF_015228065.2 Penaeus monodon
TACTTTGCAGAGACTTATGAAGCTGAGAGTAACAAGAAGCGGAAACCAGGGGAAACAGAATTGCCTGATGCAAAGAGAAAGAGAGTTTCTTTCGGCCCCTATCTTAACCCTGAACATTTTGATAAACAGTTGCCGCCAGCTACTCCTGTCAGCAAGGGCGAGAAACCAAACACACGACGAGCGTCATTGGATTTGCCGAGCAGTCCATTTGTAAAGGGAAGCTCAAAGAAGAAAAACCGCATTTCACTCATTCCAAGTGCCTCCGTTATTACAGAAGAGAGTGGTGTTGATACCCCAACTAAGAGTCTTTTAAGGAGAAGGAGCCCAACTCCAGTGAAACCTTACTTGGCTCGAAGTCTTGGTCTCCTTACTCCCAAGGCATTGAATGGAACACCAAACTCAAGCCCAGAAAACTTGAAAACACATTCGGTGCAAGCAGAATTATCAGCTTCTGAAGTGTCAAGTGCATTGGAGAGTGTCTTTCAGAAGAGCACAAAGGCTGCGGGATCACTCAGTCCAAAGGTCAGCAGTGATGATGAAGGAAATGCACCTGCTGTGAAGAGCCCAAAAGCCTCAAGCCCAACAGCTGCCTCTCCAAAGTCCAGGAGTCCAGCAGCTGCAACCCCCAAGGCCAAGAGTCCGTTGGCATCCCCCAAGGCCAAGAGTCCGTTGGCATCCCCCAAGGCCAAGAGTCCGTCGGCATCCCCCAAGGCCAAGAGTCCATCTGCATCCCCCAAGGTTAAGAGTCCAAAGGTTATCTCTACTAAAATCATTAGTCCAAAAACGTCCCCCAAAAGCACTAAGAGCCCTAAAGCAGTTACTCCAAAGAAACCTAGCCTTCATACTGCCACCCCCAAGAAGCTGGAAAAGACACCCATTGAGAAAGTCCCCATCAAACTTGTCACCCCAAAATCTGGAGCCAAGAAACTGTCTTCCCCAAAGTCCATGTCTGCAAAGACGACGACCCCCAAGACAAGTCCGAAGACTCAAGTAACACCCAAGAATAGTAACTTGAAAACTTCTCCAAAGATATCAGTGACCTTAAAGACATCTCCAGGGAAACTAGGGGCCCCCAAAACCACTCCCAAGAAGCTTGGAACCCCCAAGATCACACCCAAGAAGTTGGGTACTCTGAAAACTACGCCCAAGAAGGTGGATACCCCCAAAGTTACACCCAAGAAGATTGATACCCCCAAAGTTACACCCAAAAAGGTGGAAACCCCCAAAGTTACACCCAAAAAGGTGGAAACCCCCAAAGTTACACCCAAGCAGGTAGATACCCCTAAAGTTACACCCAAGAAGGTGGAAACCCCTAAAGTTACACCCAAGCAAGTAGATACCCCTAAAGTTACACCCAAGCAAGTAGATACCCCCAAAGTTACACCCAAGAAGGTGGAAACCCCAAAAGCTACACCCAAGGTGGATACTCTGAAAGCCACACCTAAGAAGGTGGGAACACCCAAGAAAGTAACTCAGTTGGGGAGACTAAAACTTGCACCCAAGAAAGGTGGTGTAAAAGCAACTACAAAAACCACTCCCAAATCAACATCCTCAAGAGGACAGAAAAGGAAGGCTAGCTTGACACCTCAGGCAGCAAAATCCAAGAAGACCAAAGTAGCTGTAGCCACGCCTAAGCAAG
>NC_051405.1:41225884-41230800 GCF_015228065.2 Penaeus monodon
TACTTTCTGTCTTCCCCCCTAATCTCCACCAATCTATTTGACATTGATTTTTTTCTTTCTTACAGGAAGCACTCCTAAGAAAACACCAAAGAAAGTTCAAGCAAGAGTTATAGGTAAGACTCCTGGCAAGACCCCTGGGAAGACCCCTAAAAAGTCCTGGGCAGATGTGTTGAAGCGAGGCCTCATGACGCGGAAGATGCCATCGTCCAAGGCCCAACGTGCCAGGGAAGTTATTCAGAAGGCAAGAGTCCTCAGGGATTCTCGTAAGGCTGGAGGAGTGAAAAGTGCTTCAAATACCAAATTTTCCTTGGTAAGATTGTGTGGATACTTCAGAGTATTATTATTATTTTGTGACTTTTTTTGGTGTTTGTTCTATATAATGTCCCATAAAGTTAACAAGTGAACAAGAGCAATAATCTTCTTGCTTCTTGGATATTAATGGCTTTGTACAATGGGAATTTAGGAGTACAAATTCTACAGGTGCTCAATAGAATAATCTCATTAGCAGCTCCATGCCTCGACTGTTTATGAGCTTCTAGAGTATCATCCTGGCTGCTAAGTGGGCATATGGCATGATTAGACATTATTGGTTAAGGTTATTGCTGTTTTTATAGCTTCTTATGAATTGACAGTAATCTCTTATTTCAGGAGGTGCCACAAAGCTTTGATTTTAGAACTTCTACCACTGGGCATGTCAATTCACCAGCTCCAATCTTCATTTACAAGAAAACTGCAAAAACTCCTCGTGTATTTCGAAAAGGACGAAAAAGCCCCCTTAAGTCCACAACCACAGCGCCAGCAGGAACTGATGAACACTTGGAGGGATTGGCAGGGCTCATGGATACTCCAGGCAAAGTGGTTGATTCAGAAGATAGGATGGCACATGATATCAAAACTAATGAATCTATCCCAAGAGTTTCCTTGAACCACAAATCTGCACCAGAAGGCTCACCTCGTCCAAGAGGAAGACCTCCAAAACAAGCAGCAAGTCCATCAAAGACACCAGAGGGCTCACCTCGTCCTAGGGGCAGGCCTCCAACAAAGGCTGCAAGTCCAGTAAAGTCAACAGAGGGCTCACCTCGTCCAAGAGGTAGGCCTCCAACAAAGGCTGCAAGTCTAACAAAGACACCAGAGGGCACACCTCGTCCAAGAGGTAGGCCTCCAACAAAGGCTGCAAGTCCAGCAAAGACACCAGAGGGCACACCTCGCCCAAGAGGAAGGCCTCCAACACAGGCTGCAAGTCCAGCAAAGACACCAGAGGGCACACCTCGCCCAAGAGGTAGGCCTCCAAAAAAAGACGACACTGCAAGTCCAGTTAAAACACCTCAAAACATATCTGGTTCTTCAGAGCAAATTGATGCTTCAAGCCCAGGTAAGAATACATTAGACTCAAAATCTCCACTGCAAGGTAGTATTGCAAGTCCAGTAAAAACTCCAGAAGAACCAACACCAAAACGTAGAGGAAGGCCAGCCAAATATTCAATGACACCAAATCTAAAAACTCCTTCAGGACCTTCAGCATCAGATTTTGAAGACTCTTTAGGTGCATCACCTGCTCTTTTCTCTCCATGCACTCCAAGCATTGTCAGCAATAGTCACACTTCGGTTAAAATGAGTATGTCCTATGCCAATACTCCATCATCATATGGTAATACCACAAACTTTGATTTCTCTTCCATTAAGACACCAGATGTAACAGAGGATAAATTCATTTCACCACTTGTAACACCTGCTGTGGCCAGCAACACTCCTGAACGTTTATTGCGAAGTGTACGTGGAAAGTCTGCTTTGGCCTCGCCAGAAGATGTACCCATAGAAACAGATGCTACTACTTTTGACTTTGAGTGTGCTGACACTCCAAATGTTTCACAGGATATATTTGTCTCGCCAGTGAGTGTAAAATCTAAAACATCACCTGAATTAAGAGGTCTGAAGTCCTTGTACAAGAAAAGTAATGCTGCAGACTATAATAATGTTGAAGGATTGAAGAAGCTAATGTCAACACCAAAGCCTGATAATGTGACAAGTTCATCTTATACAGATGTTTCTGATTTGAGGAACTTGATGAAAACACCTAAAATGCCAGTTCCAGAGAGAGAAGCTGATGACACCCACTTAGCTGGAATACGGAAAATTCTGCGAACACCAAAGCCTGTTTCTGAAAGCCCTCAAGCTGATTATTCAAATGTTGCTGGTATCCGTAAACTGATGAAGACACCAGCACCTAGTGTTGCAGAGAGAGAAGCTGATGATTCTCACATAGCAGGAATCAGGAAAGTCTTGCGAACACCAAAACCTAATCCAGAAAGTCCTAAAGCCGATTATACAAGTGTCACTGGATTGCGTAAGCTTATGAAGACCCCTAAAGCAAATGCTGAAGAAGAGCCAGTTGATGACTCCAAACTCTTTGGTATTGGAAAAATGTTACGGACACCAAGAACCACAGAAAGTCCTGAAGCTGATTACACAAATATTCATGGAGTTCGCAAGTTAATGAAAACACCTAAAGGGCCTGTACCAGAGCGTGAACCTGATTACACCCACATTGCAGGGATTAGGAAAGTACTGAGGACACCAAAGCCTACACCGCCTTCTCCAAAAGCAGATTATAATAATATTGCTGGGGTTAAAAATCTACTGAAGACCCCAAGAGAGGAATCTCTGAATGAGGCAGATTATACCAATGTTACTGGACTGAAGAGGTTACTAAGAACTCCTCGTAGTGCCAAAGAAACTGCAGAGGCTGACTACACTAATGTACAAGGATTAAGAGATCTAATGAAATCTCCAAGACAGAAACCAGAAAATGTGGAAATAGAAGCAGATTATACAGAACCACAAGGATTAAGGAATCTGATGGCTACCCCTGCTCAGAAGCATCTGGAGCCTTTGGCAGATTATACCAATGTAAAAGGTATGAAACGATTGCTTTCAACCCCTCAGACTCACATTAATGCACCAGAAGCTGATTACACCAATGTGCATGGAGTGAAGAATCTTATGCGAACACCCAAATCTCAAGATTATTCTTTGGAGGTTGACTTACAAGGATTAGGACAGTTAATGAAAACACCTCTTACTGACCAAACTAATGTAGTTAGTCAAGTAACTGAACTGGTACGGCAGACTACCACACCAGCTTCAGGTCGAAAGTCACGAAGGGCTCCAAAAGTCATCAGTCCAACAACAAGCTCACCTTCAGAAAATATACCACCTGTAGAACCACTTAAATCCCACACAGAGGTAGTACAAGAGAAAGAACTTGATGAAGGACTGACTCCACGAAGAACTCGAAGAACTATCAAAACTGAGTCGGAAAGCAATACCCCAGTGAGACGTGGGCGATCCCGGCAAGTCAATGTTAAGAATGAGGTGGCACAGGAGGATTCTCCAGTTGCGTCAACTCGTAGCCGCAGGGGCAAACGAGGAACTGCACCTGAAGAGGTAGCTGAAGTGCCACAGAAGAAATCAAAGAGGCGGCAGAACCAAGCAGAAGAATCGGTGGATTCAAATGATAGATCTGAGGAAGAAAAAGTTGAATTGCCAGTTCCATACAACATTAATGAAAAAGAATCAGAGGACCTTGTTGAAGAAAAGAAATCTTTACCAAGGAGAGGTGGCCGAAGCCGCAAGGATGCAGCTTTGCAGAATGAAGTAACAACTAATGAAGAAACAGTAGTGGCGAAGGTTTTGACACCAGTGAAAAGAAGACAAAAGCAGACTGAAGATATGGAAGTGAACCTCCCAGTTGCAGTGGAAGCAGCCATTGATGATCCTGTAAAGCCATCTACACCAGTAAAGAGAGGACAAAGAAGGGCCCAACCAAAGAAAGAAGAAGAAACTGATGATGTGGTTCCATCTTTAGATATACCTGCTGTAAAACGTACAAGAGGAAAGTCAACCAAAGAAGTTGCCAAAGTAGAAGAATCCCCTAAAGTTTCAACACCTGTGCGAAGGGGACGAAGAAGAGGTCAAGCTGAAACTGAGAAAGAAACCGAGCCCCAGGATTTGCCTGAGACACCTAAAGTAGATGAAGTACAAATGAGTGTGGATGAAGATCTGGAAAAGCCAGTGAAAAGTCGTGGTAAGAGAGTTCGTGTGGTTGAGGCGAAAGAAGTAAATACTGAATTAGTGAAGCCTACAACAAGAAGAGGGCGCTCACAAAAGGTTGTAGAAGAATTGGACACAGAAGAGGAAAAAATGGTAGATAGCAAGCAAAAGGGTGGAAGAAGAGCTGTGAGTAAACAAGAAACGTCAGAAGCTAATGAAGAATTAGTGAAGACTGTCAGTAGTGGACGTGGTCGCGGTAGGAAAAAGGCCGAAGAAGGAGAAAAAGACAGCAACCAGGAAACAGAGCAGCCTACCCCAGTCAAAAAACGTGGTAGAGCTGCAAAGGCAATTGAAGAACCTGAGCCTACTGCAGAAACTTCTACACCAACAACCACCACCAGAAGAGGTCGTGGTAAGGCCACTAACAGCAAGGAGGAGGAAGAAAGCGAGTCCTCTCAGGACCAAGTGAAAACTACTAGCCGTGGTCGAGGCCGCAAACAAACCACAAAAGATACTGAAGAAACCATTGTAGCTGAACCTGAAGCAAAGACACGAAAAACAAGGGGGAAAAAAGAGGAAACTGCAAAGAATGAGGAGTAAGTATAGTTTTGTTCTCAAAATTACTGCTTTCAGAAATATTGATTTCAGCACAGAAGCATTAGCTTTACAGTTGTATAAAAATACAAAGTATGATCGAAGGTATTCACTTTACTAATTTTCGACCCTTTCTTCTTTGTCTTTTACAGGGAAGTTGCACAAACCTCTACAAGATCAAGGCGAAAAGTTGATACAGAGGAGAAAGTGACAAAGTAAGTAAAATATGAAAAGATATTCAGATCTGTTTTAAGTTAACCTAATCAGCACAA
>NC_051405.1:41231303-41232399 GCF_015228065.2 Penaeus monodon
GCTAAACCGTTCAGATAAATGTAGGAATGTTATATTTTATATTTAAATAAAAAAAAACATAGTTCCTAATATTTTATTATTATTTAACTTTGTGAGTTGGATTTTCCTTCTAATTATAACTTTATATTTTCCCAGGGTGACTAGACAGACGCGGTCACGGAAGTAAATTAGCAGTACAACTGTATACCTGAGTACCTGCCTGCATTTACTGCAATAGAAGTAAAATGTTTTATTCTATCAGAAGGTTATCTTACTTTTACTGTCATGATTTCAACAAAAAAATCTGTTTATATCATTTTACATTTGTAACTTTTTTAAGACTAGAGTTGTAGATATGTTAGGTGTTTTAGTGTGTCTTTTATGTAATTGTAAAGATATTTTTGTCAAACTGACAAATAAATAATTCTATAGGAATGTCCCTGAATGGTTACTTTTACCATTGGGATTTATATTTTCTGGTAACCAGATACCATAAGGAGACATTGGGGGTATTTAAAATTAGAGTTGTTTTCCTTCAAGATTTGTCCTTCTTACATTTTCAACACATTTTTTTTTGTCAATGATAGTATTGACAGTACATTATTGCATAGCTTACAATATCTACTCAATCTCTTACATATTTTAATTTCCTTTATATGTGCAAGATTTGAAGGTTTAGAAATAAGTTTCTTTCCTTTTTTATTCTTTATAAGCTAACAGGAATTCACAAATGAAATTAGATAAAGCATGTAGATAGCAGTCATTAAATTGTGAATATGTGCCTTGTTTTATTACCTTATAATGAAAATCAAAATATGAATCTGTTCCTGATAACAACAAGACATGATGCTAAGAAGAAAACTAGGCCTAGAAAAATCAGCAATTTGTCAGTGTTCTCACGGCGACCATACTTATTAAGGATTTTACGAGCTTGGCCAATAACAGAACCCATCGTCTTCAGTTCTTCCTGAGTTGTGCCAATTGTTTGGGACCCTTCAACTGGAAAAATAAGATTATGTAAATAATTTATGTAACATCTACATGTGGTAAATTAGAAGTCAAAATGTAATATATGACTATCTAGTCTTTTGCACATTTGAAGATAAGTATTACATAT
>NC_051405.1:41233841-41233917 GCF_015228065.2 Penaeus monodon
GTAACAGCCCACTTAAGCCTAATGCCTGGATTGTTGGTGATTTGACTGCTGTGATGCAACCGGATCAAATGGGTAA
>NC_051405.1:41234273-41234511 GCF_015228065.2 Penaeus monodon
ACTAAATCACATAAATTGGTTGGCCTTCTCTGTATTTGCCCACCAAGCTATACTCAAAAGCTTACAATCCACTGCTTGAATTCTGAAATAATGAATACATCACTGGAAGATTTTCATTATCAAGCAAGTTTAAAGAGAAATAATGTGAAAGATGAAGTTGCTGATGGAGACTAGTAGACACCAAACAAAAAAAAAAAAATAAATGGAAATTATATTCCCAACATTTTAAATGACAGGA
>NC_051405.1:41234530-41234835 GCF_015228065.2 Penaeus monodon
AAGCTAAAAAAAAGTAAATTTCTAGAAAGTTGTTCTTTAGGAATAAGATGAATGAAAATAACAAAAGTAAGAAGTTTTGCAGATTACATACCTAATCTGTCTACAGTTTTGCTGCTTTTCTCTGTATTATCTCTTATTAACCGAGTTACAGTGAGAAGATCATCTGTTAGCTGAGAAGACTTTTTCATCATTATTTCACGACTCATTCTATCCCTCTGACGAAGACCTCCCTCACCCTCATCTGGAACTTCGGCTTTGGAAAACAACTCATCTTTGCTCCTCTGGGAAAAGAAAGAAAAATGTAT
>NC_051405.1:41234862-41235491 GCF_015228065.2 Penaeus monodon
TTGGAATTGCATTATTTTGCCATGTCATTTACTTTTAAGCTGCAACATGTAAAAACTGATCTAAAACCTGATTGATAGAAAGCTTTGCCGCAAGAACGGCATTTCGAAAGGCTCTGTGGTTGTCAAGGAGCATTTTTTCACTCTTATTAGCTTCCTCAGCTAATGCACTCCGATCAATCTCGCTATCTTGCTCCTGGAAGAAAAAGAAGAACATTTTGGTGAACTCATGATCTGTATAATGCAGTTTTATAATCCTGAAAGTTATCTTTGAAATAAGGAGAGAAAAATGAACAAATGGGAAAAGATGAAGAGGTGAGAGGGAGGGGATGATGAGATGTGATAGTGTTAGAAGTGGTTCCCAGCCTTTTTCTATTTTTATACAAGCTGCTCAAACCTCAAATATTTATGCAACCCCCTCCCTCAGCCATTCCATTTAAATTTTTTCTAACACTTATATTTAGAGTAATAGGAAAAGAAACAAATAATTGAATTGTCTGTACAAACTTCATTTACCTTATTAACATACAATTAATTGAATACATGGCTTCGTTGTATATCCTTAATAGTAACACTATTGAACATCTGGATGAGAACCACTTAGAAAATTGTACAAAAGTACTCTAGAGTAC
>NC_051405.1:41236427-41236635 GCF_015228065.2 Penaeus monodon
AGGATTAGCAAAAAAAGAGAGGGGGAGTTTAAGGGCAATTAGATCACAGTTTCAGGAGAAATGTCAGAGAATACAGGGAAGGGGGTTGTTCTGGCATCAGGGAATAATATATATAACCAAGAGGAAGAAAAAGGGATAAGACGGAAGAAAGGGGGTATGATGTAGATGAAGCAAGAGGGAATGAGATGTGTTGGGAGGAAGGGGTGCA
>NC_051405.1:41237829-41238875 GCF_015228065.2 Penaeus monodon
AAATTCTTAGGCACAGATGTCATATTATGGCTATCAGTTTTAAGCATACTGAAATACTGACCTGTGCTAATCTCTTTAACTCTTCGATCTGTTCCCTTAGCTGATTAATCCGTGAATGAACAAAGGACCCTAATTCATCCAACTCTGCTTGGGTTCCATTGTGTTCCCTAATTTCCTGCAAAGAAAAATATTTTTATAATACTTTTAAGAAACATGTTGAAATAAAGCTGGAATATAATATGCTTCATAAATACAGCCAATCAATGTTTACTCCTGTAAACTTAATTGAGTAGCAAATAAATAGCTTTTCAATGTAACCCACAAAGTAATGATTTATTAGACAAAAAGTTAGCTAGTAACACTAAGATACAGTTATCTAACTTCTACTCTTGGCATGTTAGTTAAATTTAGTTAAGTAACTTGATTTGATATTCAATATTAATTCTTATCCTATTACGTCACTTAATCTGGTTGCATGGTATCTTGCGTCATGGCGGTCTAAGATAGGGGCACACCATTACTGCACTATACATATAACAGAGTAAAAGCAATTAAAAGAGAATTCGGAATCCCTAAAGGACAATGTATGGCAATTGATTTACTCAGCTCTATCTGGTACACAGGATAATGGATGGCAATAATTGATTTACTCAGCTGTATCAGGTACACAGAGTATTGGATGACAAAAGTTGTATTATTGCTCTTTCATTCTACTTCTCTTTCTATCCTCTGGATGCATTGTATGGCACCGTAACAATAAGATGTTTACAGTAAACAAGGCAAAAGACTAAGGGGTATTTTAATAATAAGGGTAAGGGGTATTTTAATAATAAGGAGAAGTCCTATGCAATCCCAGTCAAAATTTTCTTTTTGAAGTAAATTGGATATTTTGCAACTTTGAATTCTAGGTATACTGTATGTATTTTATGAATTTTGTAACTATCTCTATGGACATTATGCTATTCTTTAATAATAAAATTTCAAAAATCTGTAATACATAGAATAGCTGTGTATCACTGCTACTGTTAAACTGTGTATTAATGGAC
>NC_051405.1:41242492-41243009 GCF_015228065.2 Penaeus monodon
GATTAATGGACTGCAATCTTACAGTAATTCTGGTCTGCAAATTCCAACTACAACCACAGCTGGTGGAGATGGCATAAAATATACTAAAGAGAATATGGAATGTATATATAAAAATCAATAAGAACAATAAATTACACTATATCACACAATTAATGATCTTTTGGTTATCTTGAGGTTGGTAAATGAAGTAGTGTGGCATCCAGTGATGATCTCAGTTTCTGCTACTTTGGCACTCTGGCAAAGATAAACCAACCTCCATCGCTTATATTCTGGCAAGACAGAGGTTAGACTGGCTCCTAAGATGACAGTCGAAAGGGTCTGCATGTTCTAGCTGGTTTTTGCAGACTAACACTCCTCCATCTAGTCAGTGTAACCAAATGCTATCCAAAAATTCCAAATTTGTTAGTATCAGTAACATTGGTTTACTATGATAAGAAAATAACTATTCACTTGAAAAATATAAATCTAATCAATCTTTTTGTAGATGGAAATAACATCTATGTGGTAAGAGACTTTT
>NC_051405.1:41243036-41243502 GCF_015228065.2 Penaeus monodon
TTATGCTACAGTCCCCTATTTGTGCAAGTTTCGCTGCTATACAGTTACGTTTAAACTACTTTTCTCTTAAACACAGGCATGTGTGCACTAGCTAAAAATACTAATTTCCTTAAATAGGGGAAAATCAACTAGCAAGGTACCAGCCCTTTTGGAAGTATTTAATGGATATTTACCTTGAACTCGCATCTCTCTATTAAGAAACTGACCTGAATAAGACTTTTGACAGTGACATCGTACTTGACAATGTCCTGCTTGACAACATTCACATAAACCTGGTCGTCCTGCGGCATATTGTCCGAAATGTCTTCTGGCTCTGACCTCCTCCCGTGACACTTGTTGTTGTTGAGTGTCAGGCACTGTCAGCTGTGAGGGGACAGGGGTCGTTGCTCTAATAGCGATGACGCTAGTAACATTTCTTGGTTTTGCATGTTTATGAGATAATGTAAGTTCAAGTATGAGTTTTTGC
>NC_051405.1:41243524-41244152 GCF_015228065.2 Penaeus monodon
TTAGATTATGGAAGGAACTATGAGCATCGTCTATACTTTGAGTGGAAAAGTCTTACGAATCTTACGATAATAAGAACCTATTTGTTTTAAAAACACACAGTTACAACATATGTAATGAAATAAGGTAGTGTTAGTTTTATTAATAAAACCACAAAAAGAACTCTCGAAGATAAACATATATACACATGATCCCTACAAAGCGAAGCAACAGGGGACGTTTATTATTGTTTTGCTGCAAAAGTTTTATATTTTCTAACAGGCGCAAGAGAGAAGACTAAGAAACGGCACAAGAAGAAGAAATCTCAGGGAATACAGGCTTTCTGGAGCGTGGGAGCCTCAAATTAAAACCAGGAGAAGCAAAAGGAGCCGGAAATGAGTGCCCCCAAGTTCAGTCTGTCTTTCTCGAGGAAGATAGAGAAGAAGACCCTCCAGCCCTCTGCAATACGCAACGATGCACCGGCGGAAGTCAGGGAGAAGACGGAGAACCTCGAGTCCATTGAAGAGAATGTCTTGAAGACGTAAGTCGTGAGTGGGAGGTTTAAAAGCGTCATTTTTTTTAAAGCATTGTCCATTTCTCCTTTCACTGGGTAAGGCACAGAGATTACATTGTTTATACTGGGTAGCTTTA
>NC_051405.1:41244442-41244575 GCF_015228065.2 Penaeus monodon
CCAGCTTTGTATATAATTGCATGCAGCCTCTTATTTCATAAAATTTAGGTTTATAAAAATGATAGAAAATTGTACTTTTTAAAAATCCCTCAAAATAAAAACACATTCCATCATTTACACAGTGTAACACTTT
>NC_051405.1:41244658-41244944 GCF_015228065.2 Penaeus monodon
TAAAATCATGTTTTGAAAATAATCGTATCATGCATAATTCCAGGACTGTAGGTCTAGCAAACCTCCCAAATTCTCCCAGAGGCATTAGGTTAAGATGTGTTACAGATAGATCCTGAATAAAATTTGTAAATGTTGGTTAATACTTACATTTTTCTTTTCTTCCTACATAAGAGATGGCAAAGCAGAGGAAGAGGAGTTGGTCATACCAATGGTTCAGGTAGACCGAGCAGAAATTTTTCGCAAGTTAGCGGAAAAGAAGTTAGAGGAGGATGGTAATAATGCTGAG
>NC_051405.1:41244987-41245360 GCF_015228065.2 Penaeus monodon
TTGAGGCCAAAACACTTACCTTGGATGAACAAGCGGAAGCTGCACTTATAGAAGGTGGGTTAGTACCAGTACATGAGTAATTTATCTTTATTATTGTATTTCTCTTTGATACCCTGTGGTAGAAAGGTAATTTCATCATGATGAATGATTGCTTGTTATTGTGTTTACAATTCTAAGATAGAGAATGTAACTTTTCAGAGAGTAAACGGAGGCTAGAGGGCTGGACAGAGCGAGCTGCGCCGAGCAACCTCACCATTCCAGTCGCTGAGAAGGAGGCTGAAAATGGTGCTGAATTATACCCTGTTGGCAAAGAATCTTCCCTTGACAATTATGAAGAAGTAGGAATAGTACATTTCAATTATTTATGCTTAAG